>NW_022589810.1:809552-1334406 GCF_004348235.1 Phoca vitulina
CCTACCTTCCAGAAAGTGGTCGCTTTTCTGTTCAGAGAGTTGTTGCTCTTCTTTTCTTTGATCTCCTGTTGAGTTTGTAGGTGTTCAGAATGGTTTGATCCCTATCCAGCTGAATTCCTGAGAGGAGACGAAATCCAGGTCTCCTACTCCTCCGCCATCTTGCCCATACTGCTTTATCCACTACAGCTTTGTGATATAACTTGAAGTCCAGAATTGGGATGCCTCCAGCTTTGCTTTTCTTTTTCAGTATTGCTTCATATATTTGGGGTCTTTTCTGGTTCCATACATATTTTAGGATTGTTTGTTCTAGCTCTATGAAAATGCTGTTGGTATTTTGATAGGGATTGCATTAAGTGTGTAGATTGCTTTGGGTAGTATAGTCATTTGAACAATATCTTCCAAGCCCTGAGCCTGGAATGTCTGTCCATTTCTTTGTGTTGTCTTTAATTTCTTTCACCAGTGTTTTATAGTTTTCAGAGTACAGGTCTTTTGCTTTTTCAGTTAGGTTTATTCCTAGATTTCTTTTTATTTTGGGTGCAATTGCAAAAGGGACTTTTTTCTTAATTTCCTTTCTTGCTGCTTCATTATTGGTGTATAGAAATGCAAAAGATTTCTGTACATTGATTTTGCATCCTGCGACTTTACTGAATTCGTTTATCAGTTCTAGTAGTGTTTTAGTGGAGTCTTTAGGGTTTTCTATATATAGTATCATGTCATCTGCAAGTAGTGAATGTTTTACTGCTTCCTTAGTGATTTGGAATCCTTTTATTTCTTTTTGTTGTCTGATTGGTGTGGCTAGAACTTCCAGTACTTTGTTGAATAAAAGTGATGAGAGTGTACTTGTCTTGTTCCTGACCTTAGGGGAAAAGAGTCAGAAAAATCTTTTTTTTTTTTTAAAGATTTTATTTATTTATTTGACAGAGAGACACAGCGAGAGAGGGAACACAAGCTGGGGGAGTGGGAGAAGGAGAAGCAGGCTTCCCACTGAGCAGGGAGCCCGATGTGGGGCTCGATCCCAGGACCCTGGGATCCTGACCTGAGCCGAAGGCAGGCGCTTAACGACTGAGCCACCCAGGCGCCCCGAGTCAGAAAAATCTTAAGGATGTGGGGTTTGAGGTGGGCTTTAATCCTTAGTTAAGAAATACCTGGATGGAAAGAAGAGGGTGGAGATATTCTTCAAATAAAGTGTAACAGAAATAGGAAAGGCCCAGTGCCAGGAACAATACTTAACCCTTAAGGAATTCTTACTCTATTCCAAGCATCATTCTAAGAGCTTTATGTACACTATCTCATTTAATCCTCAAAACAACTTTATGAGTTAGAGACTATTATCCCAATTTTACAGTTGAGGAATCAAATTATTATCCCTATTTTACACAGGGAAGTGGCAGAAATAACATTTTGAATCCAGACAGTCTGCATCCACAGCCTACAATCTTTTTTTAATTATGTTAACTAATAATCTATCTAGCTCCTGGAGTGTGCAAGGTATTTTAATGAGGGTATGTGCTGTTAGAGGCCCAACTAGGATACAGAGCCTGGGAAGCCACAAAACAGGAGAGTATGATAGATAAGGAGGGAGTCAACCTCGAAGGGTCTTGATTTCTAGAGACACTTGTAACAATTGTAGAATAAGAACAACAGATCTAGCTTTAACTCCAGAATCTGGCATTGATTAGTTATGTGACATAAGACAAAATCAGTGGTGGCCTCCATTTCCTAACCTTCCAAATGGCTATGTCAATGTCATTCTGTAAGGTTGCTGTGACGATTGATGAATAAAAATGTACAATATGTCTAGCACAGAGTAGATAACCATTAATGGAGGCTATGACTATGACTACTTTATGACTTGTAGAGTTCTTAGCACAGCCTTCAGAATAATTATTTTAATGTTTTTAATGATTCTGCAAAGGCCCATCTAAGTGGAATTTCCTATAAAAGCATTCACTTTTTAAAATGATTTCTTCTCTTCATAGCTTGTGGACTATTGGACATTCTACAGCCTTGGGTTGCTGGTGCTTTTCAGTTGGCTTGAGTTAGGGAAATTGCCCCACATGTAGACACACCATTCCTAGGAGGTTGTGCTTCATTAGGGGTGCTACCATCAGGTTGAGGACAGCTAGAAGGGAAGGAGGCTATTTCCTCCTTACTTCTCTTCTTGATATTGGTCCATATATCACTGCTAGACTCTGGAGATGTCTGCATTGTTCAGTCTCTTTTATCAATATCAGTCCAGTTCTGGGAAGATAGCAGTATATAACTGTGAAACACATGGTCTGGGTATCTTGCTGGGACTCTGGCCTCTCCCCACATCCTAGTACACCCTCTTTCCTCTCTAATGAAGTGTCCTTTTATTTTTGGATCTGCTAAGGAAACTCTTAACCTGCCTGATATCTTCCTGGAAGTGCAGTTGTTAGAGGTGCCTAATTGAAAGCATGACTAGGATTAGCTGCTATTCTCAAGAATCTTGAAACTGTAAATCCTAATAGTCAGGGCCAAAAATCAGGGAGGGGAGGAGGAGCAAAACCTTTTACTTTTCACATGTCTTCAAATACCTTAATGTACAGCTGTCACCTAAAATAAAAAAAAACCAAAGGGTTTTCTCTCTTCTAGTTTCTAAATGTCTGTCATGAGATCTGAGGGACTTCTTAAAGATGACTTATAACTGAAGTAGAATGGATTTCTCCCTCTGAGATTCTGTTTGCAACCTGTCAAGTAGGCCTCCGCTGACCATCTGCAAGAGGTACCAGGGAAGCCACATTATTTCCTGCTCAGGCCATAATAGCTGCCTCACCCAGGAGGCAAATGAGCATATATAGCCTCCAATTTCAGAATATTCTCTTTTCCTGCAGTGGTCCTAGGGCAAGTAATGCCGGTTAGGATAGGGCACATCAGGCCAAGTTGTCTCACCTTCACTACAGGGGTTCAATGATTCTTCTGGCTTTAGCTCTTTCTCATGGTTCCCTAGAGGGTAGTAGACTCCCCAGAGTATCCATGGAGTTGGATTAAAACTGGGACAGGAAGAAAGGATGAAAATTAATGGCAACTGCTTGGTCAAAACAATTCTTGGGCCCAACAGAGTGTGCTAGAGGAGTCTAAACAGACATTCTTGACTCTTCTCTTTCTCTCACACCTCACAACTATTCTTCCCTTACAACTGGGTCTACCTTCAAATTTTCTCATAAATTGATCACTTTTTCATCACTTTTACCACTACCACTTTGTTCTAAGCTATGATTCACTCACTGTGGCCTCTGTATTCACCCTCTTCTTTCTACCATTGCCCTTCTATCATCTGTTTTCCTTATAGCAGTCAGAAGAGTGCTTTTTTTTCTTAATTCAGATCATATCACTCCTGTGTTCCAAATCCTTCAATGACTAATCATCTCATTCAGAGTAAAAATCAAAGATCTTACAATGGCTTACAAATCCCTGCATGATCTTTTGCTCTATAACATCAGGCCCTACTACGTTGCCTCATGCTCACTCTCTTCTAGCCACATTGGCTTCCTTACTGGTCCTTGGACATAGCGAATGTGCCCCTGCCACAGGGGCTTTGTACCAGCTGTTTTCTCTGCCTGGAAAAAAATCTTCCCCCAAATATTTAAATAATTAACCCCTTCACCTTTTTAGATATTAATAAAAATAATGCCCTTTCAGTGAGATCTTCCCTGATTGCTCTATTTAAAGTAGCAACTACCCCTATACTCCTTTTGCCTTTTCTGTGTTTTATTTTTCTTATAGTACTTAGCAACTTTTAATATACCACATTTATTTCATTAATTTGTTCCTAATCCATCTCTTCCCTACAATATAAGCTGTATTAGCGAAAGTATTTTTTTTAAGACTTTATTCATTTATTTGTCCGAGAGAGAGAGAGTGAGAGAGAGCACAAGCAGGAGGAACGGGAGGTAGAGGGAGAAACAGGCTCCCCGCCGAGCAAGGAGCCCAATGTGGGACTTGATCCCAGAACCCTGGGATCATGACCTGAGCTGAAGACAGATGCTTAACCAACAGAGACACCCAGGTGTCCCAGGGCAAGTATTTTTTTTTAACTGTATATCTCCAGCACCTAGCAAAGGGCCTGGTATTAGTAGGTGCTCAATAAATATTTGTTAAGTGAATTTTCTTAAAGGATGCCCATAGTTCACCTCTTACACTGTTGGTGGGAATGCAAGCTGATGCAGCCCCTCTGGAACACAGTATGTAGGTTCCTCAAAAAGTTAAAAATAGACCTGCTCTATGACCCAGCAATTGCACTATTAGGTATTTACCCCAAAGATACAAATGTAATGATCCGAAGGGGCACATGCACCCCGATGTTTATAGCAGCAATGTCCACAATAGCCAAACTGTGGAAAAAACCCAGATGTCCACCGACAGGTGAATGGATAAAGATGTGGTATATATATACCCACATATATACACAGTGGAATATTACTCAGCCATCACAAAGGATGAATACTTACCACTTGCATCGATGTGGATGGAAATGGAGCGTATTATGCTGAGCGAAATAAATCAGAGAAAGATGATTATAAGGTTTCACTCATATGTGGAATATAAGAAGCAGCACAGAGGATCATAGGGGAAGGGAGGGAAAACTGAATGGGAACTCATCAGAGAGGGAGACAAACCATGAGAGACTCTTAACTATAGGAAACAAACTGAGGGTTGCTAGAGGGGAGGTGGGTGGGGGAATGGGGTAATTGGGTGATGGGCATTAAGCAGGGCACATGATGTGATGAGCATTGGATGTTATATGCAACTGATGAATTATTGAACTCTATATCTGAAACTAATTATGTACTATATGTTGGCTAATTGAATTTAAATTAAAAAAATTAAAAATGCCTGTGGTTCAGAAAAATGTTCCTTTCCCAAGTTGGGCTTTAGTTTCCCCCATTAATAACATAAGAGGTTTGGAATGGGTGGTCTCTCAGGTCTTTTGCATCTCTATGATGAAGTCTAGAGATCTGGGTAAAAGCACAGTCTCTGGAGGAAGATTTCTTAGGATTCTTTACCTACTACTTTGAGACAAGTTACTTCACCTTTCTGGGCATCTTGGTTTTCTTACCTGAAAATGAAGATGATAAAAATAGACCCTGTCTCCAAAGGTTGCTCTGGAAATTAAATAAGATCATCTATATAAAGTGCTTTAACACAAAGCATGGCAGTCAATAAATATTAACTATTGCTTTTAGGGTGATGATTAGCAAGTAGGCACATTAACTGCCTTCCTTAGGCTCAAAACCAGCTTTGGTAGCTGATGGCATAAAAAAAGCAAAACAGCCTCCATAATAATAAACTCACCTGAGGTTCATATGCAGCTCATATGCGACTCATATGCATACAGCTGGTCTCTTCCCCTTCCCCACCCCATTACTAAGGCAGAAGAACAGCTTGTTCCCTTGTAACCTGATGTCCCTGGATAAGAAGGAGGGGGAGAGAGGCAACGTGTGATTGCCATGGCCACCCGCTGCATCTCAGATTCCACAGAGAGAAGCAGGGCATGGGGGCTTATTCAAAATCACCCACACACCTGACCATGAGTGGTTTCAACCCAGGGTGTGTGGAATACATGTGGTCCCAGTGTCAGAGGCTCATCCCAGAGTTTCTGCTAAGAGGGGAAGGGATGATGTTCAAAGCCATCATCAGCAAACATGATTCAGACAGCTAGCTTGGTCTTTGGGGCCAGAGATGCGTGGGCTTGCCAGAGAAAGAGGTTGTGAATAGGTTACCAGAATGGAAACTAGAAAAGGTAACCAATGAATAAGCCTAATAGTAATGATGGTAATATTAATAATAGCTTACATTTCTTGTGTACCAGGTGCTTTATACATGCTTTCATTTAATTCTCCAGTGAACTCAGTAATTCTCAACCTTAGCTACATATTAGAGAACTTTAAAAACAATATTTGTGCCCAGCCTTTACTGTACCAATTAAATCAGAATTTCTGGCAAAAAATTTTTTAATTTTCCCAGGTAATTATAATGTATACCCATGGCTGAAAACCACTGCATGAGGGGTATATATATAAACTATTTTACAAGTGAGAAAAATTAAGTTCAGAAAATTTGCACCAGGTCACCCAGTTAAGAATGAGCACTAGGATACACAACTTTGAATTCAGTATTACACAATGTGTGCCACAAGGAGAAAGCTTGCACTCAGGACTTGGGGCCAGAACTCCATTTTAACAGGACTGCTGCATTGTGATGGGGCCAGGTGTGGTTTGGGATGAGCCTCTTGTACCTCATAGGCATCCTGAGTTTAAGTATGGGATGCCATATTCCAGAGACTGATCAAGCAATACCATGAGCAACTGCCACTGTTTAGGGACTTCCTGCCTCAGTCAAAATACCTGCCTTGGTGGTAAATATCACAAAGTTATCCAGCTACCATTGCCCCTCCCCTGCTTCTTGCAACAGCATCAGTATCATTAGATGATTATTTCCTTAATCATGGTGTGTATACCACTTGAGGTTCACAATGATTTAGAAAGTAAATGGTGAGCATTTTTAAAATTTCAATAGTTATGTAGTCATCTTAATATATATCAGGAATATATTTTATATATACATTAGGAATATATATTTATATATATCCAATACATACAACCTATAATTTCACAAAATATTGCTTAAGACAAGACTAAATTGATTTAAAATATTGAAAGTGACTTGAGTTAAAGAAAAATATTACACAAATAATCAATGAAGGTGATTAGCACAAAAATAGGGCTCCAAAATTCAGAACAGGAGAGATGAATGGCCGAAGAGGAAAAAACACTGTTTAGGGTCATTCATTTGTTCATTCAATCATTTATTCATTCAACAGGCATTTTCTGAATAACAAGTATGTGCCAAGAATCATGTTAGACACAATATAGATGAATAAGAAATGGTTCTTGTCTTCAAAGAGCTCACATAAAAGTAAATATACATTGGTAATTCAGTATAAATAAGCATAGAGCATAGTAGGAGTTATAAGGGTGGCCAGGTTATGGAGACATGGACAGAGATTTCCAAAAAGAGGTGACTTAGCCATGTAAATGGGAGAGGGAGAGGAGGCCAAATTTAGGGCAGTAGGAACAAAGCATAGATGTGAGAAACAGCAGGGTGTAAAAGTGTAAAGGTTGGCTGAGAGAGGGGGAGGATGATGGAGGGAATATTCAGTTATTAGAGCAGAAGATACAAGGTGGAGAAGTGGAGAGAGAAGGCTGGAAAGATCTGCTGAGACTTGATTATTGTACTCCATGAAAAGGGGTTTGAGTCTTATTCTTCGGACAGGCTTGGCTTTGTTCCTGGGAGAGAAGCTAGATAGTCAAATCCTAGTTCAGCTACTTTTTTTTTTTTTTTTAACAGTGTGTCAGTGGGCAAGTTACCCTAATCTTTCTGAGCTTCAGTTTTTTCATCTGTCAAGTGGGAAAATTAATAGTACTACTTTCTTAGCATTAATTGTAGAGGGTTAAATGATACCTCATTTATAAATCACTTTTCAAGGTGCTTGGCATACAAGGTAAGTCCTACTCTGACTGTTCTTCCCTGGTTTTCCTCTTTAGAGAGCAGCATGTGTTTATAATATGAGCCTGTCTGTATTACTGTCTCATTTCATCTCCATACTCAACAAACTTTTAAAGAACATCTGCCATGTAGCAGACCTTTTACTATTTTATTTCACTTAATTTGCACAACAGTCCTGATGACAGAATGACTGTATGATGAAAAGTCAAGTGAAAAGGGCAGGGCTGCTACACTACCCTAACTTCGACTAGAACAACTATGCTTTGCTTTTTCCACAACACTTAAGGTGCAATGCGTGCCACATTTCTTTTCTTTTCTTTATAGCTAAAAACCGTGAAGAACTATTTTCCCAAATATGTGGGAGGAAAAGGAACTAAAGACATAGGGTCTATGTGCTAGGAGTTTGCTCCAATTATCTCTGCTAGCCTGTGAGTCTGGAGGTGTTGGTATTTTTCAGAATTTTGTTGTTTTGTCTCTCCATATTCTTTTTTTTAATTTGGTGAAAAACACATAACATAAAATTTACCTTCTTAACCATTTTTTAAGTGTACAGTTCAGTAGTGTTAAGTATATTCACACTTCTGTGAGATAGATCTCCAGATTATTTTTTAATCAAGTAAAATACTATATGAGTATGTTCATTTTGTGATAATTTACTGGTGTGTAAACTTAAGATTCATTTACTTTTCTGTGTGTTATACCTCAAGAAAATATTTTTCTTTTTTTAAGTGATAATATTGAACAAAACCTCAGTGTCTCTCTCAGTTAACTTATTGATAAATAATCCAGCTGGCTCTTCAAATGGGAGATGATGTTAAGTTTCTTAAATGTAAAGCAAGAACAATATTTTCTAAAATGTTCTATACAATTTAGAAGAGGGAAGAGATTAGTTCAATGCTAAGACATCCTAACTAGCATGAAAGAGAATACAGAGCTCTTCTGGTCCAGATAAGATGGAATAGACTCATTCTCCCTACTCCTACTTGCTAGGTACAACTATAAATCCTGGAAATAAAACTCTTTGTTCTTGTGGTCCTTGAGACTCCTTTCTCCACTGAGAGACACTGGGTAGCCAGGGAGTCTACTGCAAGCAGGATCCCTCCAGAACAAGTGACCTATCCTGGAATCTTCTTTGTGTCCAATGGTCTGAGAATTCCTTTCCCCACAGAGACTGGCCAGGCTGCCCTGGGAGGAGGGATCCTGCCACAACAAGAGGCCAAATGCAGAATGTGTTCTTCATTGGAGACTCCCTTTCCCCACCTAGAGGCACCACACAACCTAGCCTGAAGAAGCACCTTCTGCCTCCACAAGCAGACCAGCACAGACCAGTGGGAACCCCAGAGGCACCAGATAGCCTAAGCAGATCAAAGCACAGCAAAGGCTCTGAAAATTAAACTGTTACTGAAACCACAGCACATAAAATTAGGACAGGATCTATGTGCTAAACCTAAACAAGGAGACTGCCTGATAAAATAGAGGATTTATTTAGAACTAAAGTTTCCTAACACAATAGCCAAAATATTCAGGATACATTAAAAAATCACCTGTCATACCAAGAACCAGGAAAATAACTCAAATGAGAAAAAGACAATCGAATGACGCCAACACTGAGATGAATCATGTTGGAATTATCTGACAAAGATTTTTAAAGAAGCCATTATAAAAATGCTTCAATGAGCAATTATGAACATGCTAGAAACAAATGAAAAATAGAAAATCTCAGCAAAGAAACAGAAGTTATAAAAAAGAGCAGAATGCAAACTGAAAAGTATATTAACAGAAAGAAAAAAACCTCCCGGTAATTATGTTGAATGAAAAAAAACCAATCCCCAAAAGTTACATACTGTATGATTCCATTTATTTAAAGTTTTTGAAATGACAGTATCACAGAAATTGGGAACAGTTTAATGATTGTCGGGGCTTAGGGTTTTAGTTCAAGGGAGGGTTGCTGCAAAGATAAAGAGCAAGGTATTAGGATATTAATTGGGTAGTGTGTTGCCCTGCCATGCACATAAAAATTTCATTTAAAAAATGGGGGTATCCAATGCCACAGAAAGCTTGAAAAATATCAATCCTGATGATGGTAAATATCCATTTTGACTGTAGTTTACTCTTCCTAGTGGATGTTTAATTGTTCAGCTTAGGTTCTAAGTTGAACGACTTGGGTCTCCAGGATCGTGAAACAGAGATAAGTTGTTAGAGGAAATGCTGCACGCTTGGGGAGGAGGAAATTCAGAGGTAATCGTCAAAATATTTAACAATTGTTTTAATCTGGGCTCTAATCAATCAGAGGAGACATTAGTCCTAGAGCAAGGTTCCAGAAGCCCCTGTTGAGCTGGATCCTGGTGGAGCCTAGGAGATACATAGGGGAGGCCCTAGGATAGTGATGGAAGCAGTTGGAGAGCTTGAGTATTAAATAGCTATTTACTGGCAGGTATGAAAACATTTCAGGGGCGCCTGAGTGGCTCAGTCGTTAAGCGTCTGCCTTTGGCTCAGGTCCCAGGGTCCTGGGATCGAGCCTCGCATCAGTCTCCCTGCTCGGCCAGGAGCCTGCTTCTCCCTCTCCCACTCCCCCTGCTTGTGTTCCCTCTCTAGCTGTCTCTCTCTCTCTCTCTGTCAAATAAATAAAATAAAAAAATCTTAAAAAAAAAAGAAAACATTTCAATATTTTTACAATCATTATGGCTGAAATACTACATGCTGGCTTCATATAAGCCCTGGATATATTTATCATTTTCTTCCTCTCTGTTGGTGCTACTTGTTAAATGGTGTTTGCCACTATGAACAGTCCTAAGAGGATTTCTGAAAAACCATTTCCTATCCTGAAGTTAGGGTAGAATTTGTCTTTTTCTGGGGTCAGTTCAGCTCAGACAGGAACTTGCTAGGTGCTGAGGACACTAAATATCCGCCTTTAAGGAGCTTGTACTCAGTGGGGGAGACTGATATATAAATAGAGAATGATCTAGAGTGTTATAAATGCTATAATAGAGGAAGGGATTCTTAAACCAGCCTGGGGTTGAGAGTCAAGGTTCAGAGTAAGCTTCTTGAAGCAGATTGCTTGAACTGAGTTCTGAAGCATAAATAGAAATTATGCCTATGAAAAAGAATAGGAGGCTGAGGAGAAGACATTGCAGCAGAGAAAAAAGCATGGTGTGAACAGGGAATTCTTTTTTTTTAAATTTAATTTAATTTTATTATATTATGTTAGTCACCATACAGTACAGCATTAGTTTTTGATGTGGTGTTCCATGATTCATTGTTTGCGTATAACACCCAATGCTCCATGCAATACGTCCCCTCCTTAATACCCATCACTGGGCTAACCCCTCCCTCCACCCCCTCCCCTCTAAAACCCTCACTTTGTTTCTCGGAGTCCATAGTCTCTCATGGTTCGTCTCCCCCTCCGATATCCCCCCTTCATTTTTCCCTTCCTTCTCCTAATGTCCTCCATGCTATTCCTTATGTTCCACAAATAAGTGAAACCATATGATAAGTGAAATAAGTCAAGCAGAGAAAGTCAATTATCATATGAACAGGGAATTCAGAGCATAGGTCTTTGTTGATAGAACATGAGATGAAGGAAAGGAGTTGTTGAGGCCTAGTTTATGGAGTGCTTGAATGGAATGTAAAGAGCTTGGAATTTATCCTGTAGTTGACGGGGTGCCATTGAAGAGTTTTAAGTAGTGTATTAACATAACCATATTTGCATTTAAGAAAAATCAGTCTTGTTATTAAGGCCACTACACTGCACACTGTGAGTAATGTTACTTGGAGTTATGCAATGTGGTAGCCCTGTTTTGCAGCATTATGAAGGATGGATTTGAAAGGGTAAGACTAGAAGCAGGACAAACTTTTAAAGAGAACTATTGCAATATTCCAGACCAAAGATAATGAGGATCTGAAATAATAGCAGTAATGGAGATTAAAAAATAATTCGAGGAAATAATTTCAAGGAAAAGATAGAAAGTTTAGGTGGCAGGACTGGATATAGAGAGGAGGTGAAATGAAGGATGGCTCTCAGGATTCTAGGTTGGGTGACCAGATGTTACCATTGACTAAAGATAAAATATCAGATAGAATATTAGGAAGATTGAGATAGAGGAATATGAGTGCAGAGTTGGACTGAGAGAGGTGGAGGTGTCTAATAGGCAGTTGGATATATGTCAGAATGTTAGGCAGGACTAGCCACATAATTTGCAAGTCCTAGTGCAAAATTAAAATGTGAAGCTATTTGGGGCACCTGGGTGGCACAGTTGGTTAAGCATCTGACTCTTGGTTTTGACTCAAGTCGTGATCTCAGGGTCATGAGATCTAGCCCTGCTTCAAGCTCTGTGCTCAGCATGGAGTCCGCTTAAGACTCTCTCTCCCTCTCCCTTTGCCACCCACCCCCGTTTTCTTTCTCTCTCAAATAAACAAATAAATCTTAAATAAAATAAAATAAAATGTGAAACCGCTTGTTCAAAAATTATTAAAAATTTCAAGGCAGTGACAGCAGAGCATTAAACCAAGCACAAGGCCTTTTCTAAACATGGGGACCTGTGAACCAGCACAGAGTTCATGCCCATGAGACCAGTCCTGAACTTAGCAGAGAAGTCAGAGTGGTAAGTATGGATTTGGGAGTCATTGGCATATAGATAGTCTTTTAAAATAATAAGAGTGGGGGCGCCTGGGTGGCTCAGTCGTTGGGCAACTGCTTTCGACTCAGGTCATGATCCTGGGATCCTGGGATTGAGCCCCGCATCGGGATCCCTGTTCCACGGGAAGCCTTCTTTTTCCTCTCCCACTCCCCCTGCTTGTGTTCCCTCTCTCGCTGTCTCTCTTTCTCTCTGTCAAATAAATAAAAATCTTAAAAAAAATAAAATAATAAGAGTGGATGAGATTATCTAAAGAGCAGAAGGTTAAGGATAAATTCCAGGGAATGTCAACAGTTAAAAAATAGAAGAAAGAAAGCCCTTGATGGTGACTGTGTAGGCGAGCAGTAGAAGTTAAAGGAACGGATTTTGGAGCCAGACTGCCTAGGTTCAAATTCCACCTCTGCCACTTAGCTTAGTGACCTTAGGTGCTTTCACTACTTTATTTCTAAATATGCTGGCAATAGTATCTATTGTATAACGTTGTATGAGGATTAAGCAATTTAATATATGTAAATGTTTAGACTGTTACCTAGGATGTAGAATATATATATTATATAATATAATATGTATTATTGTTAGCTGTAAAATGTATTTCTTCTTCTTAGTGGTGGTAATAGAAGCAAAAGGAAACAGGAAAGAGCAGTGTTTTGGAAGCCAAAGGAGAAGATTTAAAGAAACTTGAAAACTTATCAAATACAATAAAAAGGGCCAAAATGATGACACCTGAAACTTAGCTATTGGACTTGACAATGAGGAAGGAGATCATTGTTGAACTTATATCAGGGCAGTGAGACGAAGTATGGAGACCAGATTTTAATTGATTGAGAAATGAATGGGCAATAGTTCTCTTTAAAAGTTTGTCCTGCTTCTAGTCTTACCCTTTCAAATCCATCCTTCATAATGCTGCAAAACAGGGCTACCACATTGCATAACTCCAAGTAACATTACTCACAGTGTGCAATGTAGTGGCCTAAATAACAAGACTGATTTTTCTTAAATGCAAATAAATTGTGTGTGTGTGTGTGTGTGTGTGTGTAAATTAACCTTTTAAAGTTTGTGAAAGGAGGAGAGAGGTGGAAGGGCAAAAAGAAGAAGGAAAAAAGAGGTGGGCATACTAGATTGTTTTAAGGTATTTACAGAATGAAGCAGTGGAATGAGGGTGGTTGAAGATGTTGGAGAAAGAGGAATAATTAGTGGTGAAAGGACACAGAGGACACAGAAGAGATGTCTTATCCTTGAGGCTAGGGGGAAAAGGAAAGGATGAGTGTAGATGTGGATGCATTTACCAGTAAGGAAGTGGCAAGCTGTAAGAGTTTATATCAGACAGCATCTATTTTTTTCTTTCCAAAAATTTTAAAATAGTGAAGTGTAAGTATCATACAGTAAAGTGCATAAGTCATATACCTCAATGAGTGATCACAAAGTGAATACACATGTGTAACCATCACTCAGAATAAGAAATAAAACAATGTCAGCACCCAGGAAGGGTCTCCTACCTGTATCCCTTTCTATTGCACATCCCTCCACCCTGCTAAAAGAAAAATATGATGTGACTTTTGTGGTAGTCACTTCCTAGCACTTTATAATTTTAGCACCTATGTGTGCATCCCTAAGCACTACAGTTAAATTTTGTTTTGAAATATATATGATTGGAATAGTATACACTATCTTCTTTTGTGTCTGACTTCTCTTGTGCAAGATTACATTTGTGAAATTTATCCATGTTGTTTTGTGTACTGTAATATTTTTATTTTCTTAGCTAAGTAGTAGTTTACTATATGAATACAGAAAAGTTTATCCTTCCACATTGAAAGAAATTTAGATTGTGTCTAGTTTTTGGCTGTTATGAGTAAAGCTATATGTCATTTTTGTGTATTTTCACACATTTCTTTTTTTAAATTTTTTTTATGTTATGTTAATCACCATACATTACATCATTAGTTTTTGATGTAGTGTTCCATGATCACACATTTCTGTTCCATTTATTACCCAGGATAAAACTTTTGGGTTATAGTCTAAGTATATCTTCTATTTTAATTGGTAATGCCAGACTGCTTTACAAAGTGCTTGTGCCAATTTACATTCCCACCAATAGTGTATGAAAGTTACTGTTGATCCACATCCTTTCCTATATTTGGCATTTGTCATACTTTTAAATTTTAATATAGATGGGTGTACTTTTATGTTTATTGATCATTTGGATTTCCTCCGTTGTGAAGTGACTTTTCAAGTCTTTCATTTTTCTATTGGGCCATCTGTCTCCTATTGATGTGTAGGAAATTTCTTTCTATCTATCTATTATCTATCTATCTATCATCTATCAATCAGCTATCTATCTATCATCTATCAATCATCTATCTATCATCCATCTATCTATCTATCATCTATCTATCATCTATCTCTTTTCTGAATACAAGTCCTTTATGGATTATATGTTTTGCAAATATTTTCTCCCCATTCCAAGTGTATGATATTCTCCTATAAAATTTTTTAAAGGTTTCTAGTTTTGCCACTTGCTTTTAGGTTTTTAATCAACTTGGTGTTGGTGTGAAATAAGCTCCCATCTGATTTTGTGTCCCATATGAATACCTCATTCCTCCAGCACCATTTATTAAAAAGAAAACTTTCTGCATCCACCACTTTGTAGTGCCATTTTGTCATAAAACAAGGGTCTACATATGTAAGAGTGCTTTGTGTGTTCTAGTGTCTCATTGGTTTAATTGGTTTACTTGCCTATACTTGTGTCAGTACCTCACTATCTTAAATGACAATAGCTCTATACTAAGTCTTGGTATCTGGGAAGTCTTCCCACTTCATTCTTTTATGTTAAGAATGGTTTGGATATTTTTGGCCCTTTGCATTTTCACATATACTTTAGAATCAGGGTGTCAATATCTCAAATACACCCACCAAAAATCCTGTTGTGGTGGCTTCAATTGGCTATATGGTTTTCTTTAACAGCCTGGAATAGAGAGTAACTGGAGGCAGAAGTGAGATGATACATTAAGGAAAGCTTTTGAAGTTTGCTCTTGTATTTCTTCTAATTGTCATAGTGCCTACATTATCAACCCCTTCACTACAGAAATCAGTGAAAACATCTCAAACTACAGTTACCAGTGTCTGTGGATATATTAGAGTATATCAGGGCAGAAAAACTCTGCTTGGTTGAGTGGGAGGTTGTTTAAAATAGATGAGGACTACCTCATTGGATATTCACTCTTCATACCTTTCAGATCTCCAAGGCTAGTAGATTACAATGGGGGAGCATTGTCTCCTCACAGTGCTGCTTCTTTCAAAGAGTTTCAAGATGAAAACTTGATCATAGTAATTGCTTATGGAATGGCAGCAAATGGGAATGATTAATGGGTTCTGTGGTACCTAGTGCTCTTTTCTCCCCATTCCTCAAACACATTGTGGCTGATAGACTAGGAGAGATAAGACCTATATATGTATATGTATGTACAAACACACATGCACACACATTATAATAAAATTTAAGAATATCAAAGACTACTCAAAGCTCCCAGATAGAAAAATAAAATTCTCTACAAAGGAAAGAATTAAATTGATAAGATTTCTTATTAGCAAATTTGAATACAAGAAGACAACTGAGTAATATTTTAAAGATTGGACCTATAATGTTTTTTTTTTAAGATTTTTATTTATTTATTTGACAGGGAGAGATGCAGCTAGAGAGAGAACACAAGCAGGGGGAGTGGGAGAGGGAGAAGCAGGCTTCCCACAGAGCAGGGAGCCCGATGCGGGGCTCCATCCCAGGACACTGGGATCATGACCTGAGCCGAAGGCAGATGCTTAACGACCAAGCCACCCAGGCGCCCTGGACCTATAATGTTTAAAAGAACTTTGATCTTATAATTTCATTTTCATCCACTTTTCATTTAAATGTAATAAAATAATAAAAATATTCTGGGACATGTATTGTCTCAGAAAGTTTGGCACACATATTGCCCACAAAGATCCTTGTTGAAGACAATTTTGGAAGAGGTCTTCAGATGAGAAGAGAAAAAAGATGTTGCAAGAGATATAAAAATAAGAGTGATTAAATATGGTATAATTTATTGCTGATGTGAAAAATTTAAAAATACTGGGCAGAAAAGAAGAAAACCTTACTATGTAGTAACCCAGAACTAAATTTTTAAATATTATCAGGGAAGGTGTGATGGGACACAAAGGACATAAAAACATTTTCAAATAGTTATATTGTTAAGAGAAAAACATAAATACTGATAAATTGTCAGAGTTAAATAAACATGGTTGTTAGGGGAAACCACAGTAAGAACAAAAATAGCATGTGTAATTTTTATTTTTTTTAAGATTTTATTTATTTATTTGACAGAGAGAGACACAGCGAGAGAGGGAACACAAGCAGGGGGAGTGGGAGAGGGAGAAGCAGGCTTCCCACCGAGCAGGGAGCCCGATGCGGGGCTCGATCCCAGGACCCTGGGACCATGACCTGAGCCGAAGGCAGGCGCTTAACGACTGAGCCACCCAGGCGCCCGCATGTGTAATTTTTAAACCAGAAGAAGAAAATTCCATCTATCCTATAGAAAGCAGGAAAGAAGAAAAGATAAATGAGTCAAAAAAGATTTCCAACGTGGATTTCCTCTAGGTGTTGAAAACATCCACTGTGTGGTCGTGGGTAACAGTGGCTGAAGTGAAATAGAATTGAGGCATTCAACAGAACTGAGAAGCTAAGGTGCTGGGTGACATGTCTGCATGGATCCTGTTGCCAGAGATGAGAAATTGTATCTTCTCTCAAGACTCCTGTTTTTGGGTTTTCCCGTCCTCTACCTTCTTTGCCAATCTCTATAATTTATGAGTAATTAAAAAAATAAACATATTTCACTAGAGGAGGTTGTATGGAAAGTAGAATCTTCAGGGGGAGTACCAGGTTTCAGTTAAGGAATGACCAATGAAGAGGGGCAACAACAATATTTCTGTATATTTCCATGGGCTGAGCTTGCTTTACTGTGCAACAGGGTTTCAGGGAGAGCTGTGGAAAGGTTTTAAAAATGGGAAATTAATAATAGGAAGAGAATTGGATAAGGAGTTTATGATTAGAGTTGGAGAGTAGGAAGAAGGCAGGTGGTGGTGCAGGGAGGTGCTTGCCTTTGGGTGGTGTTTGGGGATTATAACCATGAAAAGTATAGATGAAATTGGTTGCCCACAAACTCTCCAACATTGGTACACATTGTTTTGTACCCAGAATGAGCTGAGTTATTAGGTGGTAAACTACCTGATACTAGTACCCCCAGCACCATCACTCCTACTCCCTCACCCTAGCTAACTTGCTAAGTTCAAAGCAGTGATATAGACCCCTCTGGCCCTGTTTCTCATTCCATCTCTTTTCTTAGTCTCCCATTTCCCACTTCTCTCTCACATCCCTATATCACATTACTACCTACTACTTTTTGGACAGTTAGGTAACTAGACCAGATATACTTATTGTACCATTGGTCAACTCATAGGACGTTAGACAAAGGTTGCCACCTTGTGGTTGGAAACCAAAATAACCAAGATCGGACTTGGGTAAAATAGATTTGACTTGAATTTGGGGTCTCATACTTGAGTGTGCATCAGAATCACCTAGAGGGCTTGTTAAAACAGAGTGTTGGAGCCCATCCCCATTGATTCTGATTCAGTAAGTCTGGGTCGAGACTCAAAAACTTGCATTTCTAACATGTCCCCAGGTGATGCCGCTGTTGCTGCTTCAAGGACCACAGTTTGAAAACTGCTTTAGACAAACCTCATTCAGGATAGGCAGACTTCCATTTTGGCCATCCAAGACTGGTAAAATTAAAGTTTGAACTTAGATCTAGTTAACTCCAAAATACATTAGTTTTTTGCTACACTATTATTAGGAAATGCAGGTGATACTGCTTGGACAGCAGCCTGGTTTGTATTCTGTGTCTCTGGGAAAGGGTAACTACCTACTAGAGGAAGGAATGGTATACATTCTTCCTTCATGGATTAGATTTACCATGGTATAATTAACAATTCCCCTACTGTTGGATATTTAGGTTGCTTCCAAATTGGCACAGTTATTAAAAATTTTATTTTTTTATTTTTATTTTTTAAAAATATATTTATTTATTTATTTGACAGAGAGAGATCACAAGCAGAGGGAACAGCAGAGGGAGAGGGAGAAGCAGGCCCCCCACTGAGCAGGGGCTTGATCCCAGCACCCCGGGATCATGACCTGAGCTGAAGGCAGCCTCTTAACCGACTGAGCCACCCAGGCGTCCCTATTAAAAATTTAAAAGTGAACTTCTTTGTTCATAAACCCTTCTCTTGCTCTTTACTGATCACCTCTGATAGAATAACTTTGATACACTTTTATGTTGTTAACAGTCTCCCTTCTCATGAGGGATGAGGATAGGTGGGGGCAAAGGGGATGTGGGAACTAAGAATCCTATTCCACCAAATATACTACTATGAGCAAAACTGAACATAGGCTCTTGCTCTTCTGGAGATTACAATCTAGCATAAGACTCAAACATTAATCAAATAGTCACACAAATAAATGTAAAGTTGCAGCTATAAAAATGCTATAAAGGAGAGGTAAACATAATGGTTGGCAGTGTGACAGTGCTTGGAAATTTCGTTCCCAGATTATAATGATAAACTTAAAAAAAACTGTTAGCATTTTAATAATTTTATTATGAGTAATATTTTGATAGAATTTCCTATTTATTCTTGTATATCAGAATTTGAATATATAATGAGGGGTTTTGGATTTGGTCTTAGCTTTGGCTGAATATTGATTTTGATACCTGTCCAAACAACATTTGGCCAAACTGTGGATTAGGTGAACCTCTACCACCTACTTGGCACCACCATGTCCCTCTGTGGTGGACAGGTTTTGAGGTGGCCCATTATATCCCCATCCCTTGGTATTCACACCTCTGTATAATCCTCTCCCCTTGAATGTGAATAGGAACTATGGCTTGCTTCTAACCAACAGAATATGGCAAAGGTGATGGGATATCACCTGTGACTACATTATGTTATGTGAGACTCCCTCTTGCTAGCCAACTTGCTGAATCTCTCTCTCTTTTCATTGCTGATCTAGAAGAAACAAACTGTCATGATTCCTAAAGTCACAAGAAAAGGAAGTCTGACAACTGGAATGAGCTTAGAAATGGATCCTTCCCTAGTTGAGCCTTTAGATCAGAGCTCAGTCCTGATTATTACCTTAATTGCAGCCTTACAGAGAACTCAGCTAAACTTTGCCTTCACTCTTGACACATAGAAACTGTGAGATAACAAATGAGTGTTGCTTTAATTCATTAAGTTGTGGTAGAATTGTAAGCTAAAACACCTTCCCTGTAGCACTTCAGCCCCTCTGGTATGTATTTCACCTTCCCATTCTTTTATATGCCACTCTTCAACCTGGAATCCTTCCCACCTTCTTCACTTCTCTTCTGCCTGGCTAATTCCTTTGGGTCTTAGCTGAATTGTTACTCCCCTTGGAAATGGTTTATTAATCTCCATTTTGGATATTTTTCTTCCCTGAAAAATTTGAGGTGGCGAAGTTGACATACTGGTTTTAAGCCATCCTCATAAGATGTGAAAAATTCCCACATAAAATTTTTTTTCTTGAAAGAATAATGAAATTAATAACTAAATTTTAAATATATATTTATTTTGTTTAGTGTTATAAGTGTTAATATCTCAAGCAAGTCTACAGTTTGGAATTATAGTATACTTGGATCTTTACTTTTTGAAAATTTTAAAGACTTATTGGCTCAAAATTGATATAGTATTCTTCCTAAGGTTATCTAGTGAGTGACCTCTCTCAAAATTTATATTAACTACCAATCTACTTCCCTATTTAACTATTTTAAAGCTTTTAAGTTTTATGGAGATAAAATGAATAGCTCTTACAATCATAATTTTTGTTATATTTTGATTTTGCAATAATAGATAAACATTTATCCTTCAACTGATTGATAGAATTAAAACACACAGAACATATGATATTTTCTCTCCATGTTACATCTAGAATGTTTATCTATGTTTAAAGTGAATATTAAGATATTAGCAATAAATCCAAATGACTTCCCTTGTTCATATTATTGTCATTGTTATGCTAAGAATGAAACCAGACCACTTTCTCACACCAAACACAAAAATAAATTCAAAAAGGATTAAAGACCTAAATGTGAGACCTGAAATCATAAAAATCCTAGAGGAAAACACAGGCAGTAACCTCTTTGACATTGGTCATAGCAACTTCCTTCTAGATATGTCTCCTGAAGCAAGGGAAACAAAAGCAGAAATAGAATATTGGGACTATATCAAAATAAAAAGCTTCTGCACAGTGTAGGAAACAAGCAACAAAACTAAAAAGCAACCTACAGAATGAGAGAAGAAGATACTTGCACATGACATATCTGATAGTTAGTATCCAAAATCTATAAAGAATTTATCAAACTCAAAAACCAAAAAACAAATAATCCAATTTAAAAATGGGCAGAAGGCATGAATAGGCATTTCTCCAAAGAAGACATACAGATAGCCAACAGACACATGAAAAGATGCTCAACATCACTGATCATCAGGGAAATACAAATCAAAGCTACAATGAAACATCACCTCACCCCTGTCAGAATGGCTAAAATCAACAAGACAAGAAACAACAGGTGCTGGCAAGGATGTGGAGAAAGGGGAACCCTCTTGCACTGTTGGTGGGAATGCAAGCTGGTGCAGCCACTCTGGAAAACAGTATGGAGGTTCCTCAAAAAGTTAAAAATAGAACTACCTTACCATTTGGCAATTGCACTACTAGGTATTTATTGACAGAATACAAAAACACTAGTTCAAAGGTATACATGAACCCCGATGTTTATAGCAGCATTATTTACAATAGTCAAATTGTGGAAACAGCCCAAGTGTCCATCAACTGATGAATGGATAAATAATATATATATATATGTATATTATAAAAATATCTATCAGAAGCATGATAAATATATAATAAAAATGTATGTATGTATATATGTATATTATATATGTATATTATACATGTATATTATAAAAATATATACACATATGTATATTATAAAATATATACATATGTATATTATATGTATATATGTATATTATAAAAATATACATATATGTATATTATAAAAATATACATATATATAGACTAGAATAGAATAGACCAGAATAGAATATTACTCAGCCATAAAAATGAATGAAATCTTGCCATTTGCAATAACATGGATAGAGCTAGAGAGTATAGTGTTAAGTGAAATAAGTTAGTCGAATGCCATGTGATTTCACTCATATGTGGAATTTAAGAAACAAAACAAACGAGCAAAGGGAAAAAAAAGAGAGAGGGAGGGAAACCAAGAAACAGACTCTTAACTATAGAGAACAAGCAGATGGTTACCAGAGGGGAAGTGGGTGGGGGGTTGGGTAAAATAGGTGATGGGGATTAAGGAGTGTATTTGCTGTGATGAGCACTGGGTGTTGTATGGAAGTGTTGAATCACTATATTGTACACCTGAGTAATATAACACTGTATGTTAACTAACTGGAATTTAAATAAAAACTTAAAAAAAAAGAAAGGGAACATGGGGTGCCTGGGTGGCTCGGGTCAGTTAAGCATCTGACCCTTGATTTCAGCTCAGGTCATGATCTCAGGATCATGAGATCAAGCTCTGCATCGGGATCCCTGCTCAGTGGGGAGTCTGCTTCTCTCCCTCTTCCTCTGCCCCTTTCCCTGCTCATGCATGCACTCTCTCTCTGTCTCTCTAAAACTAAAAATAAATAAATAAATAAATAAATAAATAAATAAATAAATCTTTTATTAAAAAAGAAAGAACAGTAAGTCCAAATGACTTCCCTTGTCCATATTATTGCCATTGTTATGCTAATGAATAGCAGCCAGGGTGATCACATGATCATTGATCATCACAAGCTTAAGAATAGCAGAAATTAAGTTTTTGCTAGATTGCATTATGTGTTTAAAATTATTCCTTCTAGGCAGAGTATACTGCCCCATCATCCTTGGGATTGGCTAGCCATGTGACTGAAAGTAAGTAGATGTGATGTACAGTCTCCAGAATGACCTCTACAATCCTCATCTGGTGATGTTCATACGCTTGTGCAATTCCTTTCCCTTGAGTGTGGCTGAGAATTGTGACATGCTTCTAACTGATAGAATATGGCAAAGGTGATGAAATGTCACTTCTGTGATTAAATTACATTATATAAGATCTAGTCTTGCTTAGCAGATTCACTTTAGAGACTTCATGCTAACTTCATGAAGTAATCAACCCTATTGCTACATTGCACTGAACTGCAGGAAGGCCTCTAGGAACTACAAGCAGCATCTAGAACTATGGGAAGCTTCTAGGAGCTGAGGTCAACCTATAGGCAATGAGGGTAGCCTTCAGCTATCAGCTAGCAAGTAGCCGGTGAAACCATTAAGCAGAGAACCCAATTAAGCCATGTCCAGAATCCTGACCCACAGAAAATGTGAGATAATAAATATGTGTTGTTGTAAGCAACTATGTTTTTGATAATTTGTTAGATAGCAATAGATAACTAACATAGTAGACATAATATACCCCAATATCAAAGCAGAAGTTTTAAATATCCTTTTATGGTTTGGTTCTGTATCCCTTGAGCTTTAGCCTTCCAACAAGAGAAGAATGTGCCCAAGAGAGGAGCAGTTCCTTTAGTTAGGGTCCTTAAAAGAAAAGATTCATGAAGTCACCTGAACCCAGCCAAATTCAGCAAAGTTATAGGTAAATATTAGCCCTCATGTTAGATGAACAGGAGCTGTTTGTTGTTATAAGTCACTGCAATTTAGTAGTTGTTTGTTGCTGCAACAAAAGCTAACTAATTCAAAGTTGAAGAAGATATTTGGCTATTCAGCCTTTAAGTATCAAAGCTAAAGCTGAGGAATGATGTCACTAAGATAATGAAGTAGGAGACCCCAGCCTCTGTCGTCCCACAAATATCAACAAATTACCCAGCAGTCAATTAACAAAAACAGCTCTCAGAGGCCACAGAAGTCCACTTAAGGAACTTTAGCAACATAGTAGAACAAAAAACTTGAGAATAACCATACCAAAAAGGAAGAAAGAACAGCTTAATGGAGATACGTGAATTGCCTGACAAAGAATTCAAAATAATTTTTCTAAAGATACTCAGGAGCTACAAGGGAACACAGATAAACAATTTAATGAAATCAGGAAACAATACAATAACAAAATGTGAAAAAGAAAACATAAGGAAGAATCCAACAGAAATTTTGGGGCTGAGGATACAATGACTACACTGAAAAATTCAATAGAAAGCTTCATTACCAGACTGGAGCAATCAGAAGAAAGAATCAATGAGCTTGAATACAAGATCATTTAAAATTATCCAGTCAGAGGAGCAAAAAGAAAAAAGGATGAAAAGGAATGAAAAAAGCTTCTAGGACTTATGGGACACCATTAAAGGAAACAATCTATGCTTCATTGGAGTCCCAGAAGGAGAAGGGAAGAAAAAAGTTTTAAAGAAATAATTGCTGAGAATTTCCCAAACCTGAAGAAAGATTTGAACATCCAAGTTCATGAAGTTAATAGGTTACCCCATAATTTCAATCCAAAACAATCTTCTCTAAGACACATTATAATAAAATTATCTAAAATTAAATACAGAAGAGATTTTAAAAGCAGCAAGAGAAAAAAATCTCACACAAAGGAACCCACATAAGGTTATCAGTGGATTTCTTAGCAGAAACCTTACAAGTCAGGAGAAAGTGAGATAATATATTTAAAGTGCTGAAAGAAAAACTGTCAACCAAGATGATTTTACCCGGCAATGTTGTCCTTCAGAAATGAAGGTAAGTTTTTGTTTCCCCCCCCCCCCAGAAAAGGAGTTTATCACCACTGGACATGCCTGACAGGAAATGCTAAGAGGAGTTCAAGCTGAAATAAAAGTATGCTAATTAGTAATATGAAAACATAAGAAAATATACAACACACTGGTTACAGTAAGTATATAGTCAGATTTACAATACTCTAATACTGTAATATGGTAGTATATTGACCAATTAACTCTAGTATAAATGTTAAAGGACAAAAGTGTTTCAAATAGCCATCATAATTTGTTAATGGTTACATGATATTAAAAGACACAAATTGTGACATCAAAAACATAAAATTTAGGGTAGTAAAAGGGTAGGGGTTTTATATGCAATCAATGTTAGGTTTTTATCAGCTTAAATAGACTATTAGACCAATAAAATATTTCCCATAAACCTCAGGGTAATGACAAAACAAAATCCTATAAGATTTTAAGCTGATTTTAAGATTAAAGGAAAAGAATCAAAGCATACTAATATGGAAAATCATCAATTCGCAAAGGAAGATAGTAAAAGAGGAAAAAAGAACAAAGGATCAAACAATAATATGTCAGTAGTAAGTCCTTACCTATCAATAATTACTTTAATATAAATGGATTAAATTTTCCAATCAAAAGGCATAGAGTGACTGAATGGATAAAAAAATAAACAAGCAAGGCCCAACTATATATTGCCTACAAGAGACTCACTTCAACTACAAGGACACACATAGACTCAAAGTAAAGGGATGGAAAAAGATATTCCACACAAATGGAAACCAAAAGAGAGCAGAGATAACTATACTTAGACAAAACAGACTAAGTCAAAAATTGTAACAAGAGAAAAAAAGGTCATGATAGTTAAATAATAATAAAGATAGATAAGGATAAAGAGGTCAATTCATCAAGAGTATATAACTATTGTAAATATATATGCACCCAATATTGGAGGACCTAAATATATTAAGCAAATACTAGCAGATCTGAAGGGAGTAATAAACAACAATACAATAATAGTAGGGACTTCAATACTCCAATTTCAACAGTGGCTATATCACCCAGAGAGTAAAACAATTAAAAAATTGGACTTAAACTATACTTTAGACCAAATAACAGACACACAAAACATTCTTTACAACAATAGTAAAACATAAATTCTTTCCAAGCGTGCATGGCACATTCTCCAGGATAGATCATATGTTAGGTCACAAAACAAATCTTAGAAAATTTAAAAAGATGGAGATCATACCAAGTATCTTTTCCAACCACAATGATATAAAAATAGAAATCCATAAAAGGAGAAAAACTGGAAAATTCACAAATAAGTGGAAATTAAAAAACACATTCCTAAACAATCAATGGGTCAAGATGAAATGAAAAGGGAAATTTAAAAAAGATCTTGAAGCAACCAACAATAGAAACACAATATATCAAAACTTATGGGATGCAGCAAAAGCAGTGCTAAGAGGAAAGTTTATAGTGATAAATGCATACATTGAAAAAAAGAAAGATCTCAAATAAACAACCTCAAGGGACTAGAAAAGCAGAAACAAACTGAACCCAAAGTTGGCAGAAGTAAGGAGATAACAAAGACCAGAGCAAAAATAAATGAAATGAAGAACAGAAAAACAATAGAAAAGATCAACAAAATTAAGAATTGGTTTTTTGAAAAGATAAAATTGACAAAACTTTAGCTAGATTTACCAGGAAAAAGAAAGGATTCAAACAAAGTTGTAAGTGAAAGAGCAGACATTACAAAGGGTAGTAAGAGACTACTATGAACAATTATATGCCAACAAATTGGACAACTTAGAAGAAATTGATAAACTCCTAGACACATATAACCTACCAAATCTGAATCATAAAGAAATAGAAAATTAGAGCAGACCAATAACAAGTAAGGAGATTGAATCAGAAATCAAAATCCTCCCATCAAATAAAAGGTCAGTATCAGATAGCTTCATTTAAAGAATTAATGCCAATTCTTTTCAAACTTTTCCCCTAAAATTGAGAGGAGAAAGCACTCCCAAACTCATTTCATGAGGTCAGCATTACACTGATATCAAAGCCAGATAAGGGTACTACCAAAAAACCTCACAAACAAACAAAAAACTAAAGACTAATGTCCCTGATGAATGTAGTTGTGAAAATTCTCAGCAAAATATTAGCAAACTGCATTCAACAGCTTTTTTTAAATTTAAATTCAATTAGCCCAACATATAGTATATCATTTGTTTCAGATGTAGTGTTCAATGATTCATCAGTTGCATATAACACCAAGTGCTCGTCACATCATGTGCCCTACTTAATGCCCATCACCCAGTTGCCCCATCCCCCACCCACCTCCCCTTCTGCAACCCTCAGATTGTTTCCCAGAGTCAAGAGTTTCTCATGGTTTGTCTCCCTCTCTGATTTCTTCCCATTCAGTTTTCCCTCCCTTCCCCTATGATCCTCTGCACTATTTCTTATATTCCACATATGAGTGAAACCATGTGATAATTGTCTTTCTCTGATTGACTTATTTCACTGAGCATAATACCCTCCAGTTCCATCCATGTCGATGTAAAAGGTAGGTATTCATCCTTTCTGATGGCTGAGTAATATTCCACTGTATATATTAACCACATGTTCCTTATCCATTCATCTGTTGAAGGACATCTCGGCTCCTTCCACAGTTTGGCTATTGTGGACATTGTTGCTATAAACATTGGAGTGCAGGTACCCCTTTGTTTCACTATATCTGATTCTTTGGGGTAAATACCTAGTAGTGCAGTTGCTGGGTCGTAGGGTGGCTCTATTTGTAACTTCTTGAGGAAGCTCCATACTGTTTTCCAGAGGGGCTATACCAGTTTGCATTCCCACCAAGAGTGTAAGAGGGCTCCCCTTTCTCCACATCCTCGCCAACATGTGTTGTTCCCTGTCTTGTTCATTTTAGCCATTCTAACTGGCATAAGGTGGTATCTCTTTGTGGTTTTGATTTGTATTTCCCTGATGCAAGTGATGTGGAACATTTTTTCATGTGTCTGTTGGCCATTTGTATGTCTTCTTTGGAGAAATGTCTGTTCATGTCTTCTGCCCATTTTTTGACTAGGTTATTTGTTTTTTGAGTGTTGAGTTTGATAAGTTCTTTATAGATTTTGGATACCAGCCCTTAATCTGATATGTCATTTGCAAATATCTTCTCCCATCCCGTAGGTTGCCTTTTAGTTTTGTTGACTATTTCCTTTGCTGTGAAGAAGCTTTTTATCTTGATGAGGTTCTAATAATTCATTTTTGTTTTTGTTTCCCTTGCCTTTAGAGATGTGTCTTGCATGAAGTTGCTACAGCTGAGGTCAAAGAGGTTGCTGCCTGTATTCTCCTCTAGGATTTTGATGGCTTCCTGTCTCACATTGAGGTCTTTCATCCATTTTGAGTTTATCTTTGTGTATGGTGTAAGAGAATAGTCCAGTTTCATTCTTCTGCATGTGATTGTCCAATTTTCCCAACACCGTTTGTTGAAGAGACTGTCTTTTTTCCACTGCATATTCTTCCCTGCTTTGTCAAAGATTAGTTGACCATAGAGTTGAGGGTCCATTTCTGGGATCTCTATTCTGTTCCATTGATCTATGTGTCTGTTTTTATGCCAGTACCATGCTATCTTGATGATCACAACTTTGTAATAGAGCTTGAAGTCAGGCATTGTGATGCCCCCAGCTTTGGTTTTCTTTTTCAACATTCCCCTGAAGATTCGTAGTCTTTTCTGGCTCCATACAAACTTTAGGATTGTTTGTTCCAGCTCTGTGAAAAATGTCAATGGTATTTTGATAGGGATTGCTTTGAATGTATAGATTGCTCTGGGTAGCACAGACATTTTAACAATATTTATTCTACCAATCCATGAGCATGAAATGTTTTTCCATTTCTTTGTGTCTTCCTCAATATCTTTCATAAGTGTTCTGTAGTTTTTAGAGTACAGATCTCTTACCTCTTTGGTTAGGTTTATTCCTAAGTATCTTATGGTTTTTGGTGCAATAGTAAATGGGATCAATTCATTAATTTTTCTGTCTTCAGTGACATTGTTAGTGTACAGAAATGCAACTGATTTCTGCACATTAATTTTATATCCTGACACATTGCTGAATTCCTGTATGAGTTCTAGCAATTTTGGGGTGGAGTCTTTTGGGTTTTCCACATAAAGTATCATGTCATGTGCAAAGAGTAAGAGTTTGACTTCTTCTTTGCCAATTTGAATGCCCTTTATTTCTTTTTGTTGTCTGATGGCTGAGGCTAGGAATTCTAGTACTATGTTGAACAACAGTGATGAGAGTGGGCATCCCTGTTGTGTTCCTGTCCTTGGGAGAAAAGCTTTGTTTTTCCCCATTGAGAATGATATTCACTGTGGGCTTTTCATAGATGGCTTTTATGATATTGAGGTATGTTCCCTCTATCCCTACACTTTGAAGAGTTTTAATCAAGAAAGTGTGTTGTATTTTGTCAAATGCTCTTTCTGCAACTATTGAGAGGATCATATAGTTCTTGTCATTTCTTCTGTTAATGTGCTCTATCACATTGATTGATTTGCGAATGTTGAACCACCCTTGCAGCCCAGGAATAAATCCCACTTGGTCGTGGTGAGTAATCCTTTTAATGTACTGTTGGATCCTATTGGCTAGTATCTTGGTGAGTATGTAGGCATCCATGTTCATCAGGGATATTGGTCTGTAATTTTCCTTTTTGGTGGGTCTTTGGTTTTGGGATCAAGGTAATGCTGGCCTCATAGAACGAGTTTGGAAGTTTTCCTTCCATTTCTATTTTTTCAAATAGCTTCAGTAGGATAGGTATTATTTCTTCTTTAAATGTTTGGTAGAATTCCCCCGAGAAGCCATCTGGCCCTGGACTCTTGTTTTTTGGGAGGTTTTTGATTACTGCTTGAATTTCTTTGCTGGTTATTGGTCTGTTCAGATTTTCTATTTTTATTTTCTATCTCCTCTTACAGGTTTGGTAAAGTTTCCAGGAATGCATCCATTTCTTCCAGATTGCCTAATTTCTTGGCATATAGTTGCTCATAATATGTTCTTAAAGTTATCTGTATTTCCTTGGTGTTGGTTGTGATCTCTCCCCTTTCATTCATGATTTTATTAATTTGGGTCCTTTCTCTTTTCTTTTGGATAAGTGTGGCTAGAGGTTTATGGACCTTTTTCATTCTTTCAAAGAACCAGCTTCTAGTTTCTTTGATCTGTTCTACTGTTCTTCTGGTTTTTATTGCATTGATTTCTGCTCTAATCTTTGTTATTTTTCTTCTCCTGCTTGGTTTAGGCTTTATTTGCTGCTCTTTCTCCAGGTCATTTAGGTGTAAGGTTAGCTTGTGTATTTGCGATGTTTCTAATTATTTGAGAGAGGCTTGTATTGCAATGTACTTCCCTTTTAGGACCGCCTTTGCTGTATCTCAAAGATTTTGAACCAATGTGTTTTCATTCTCATTAGTTTCTGTGAGTTTTTTAAATTCTTAATTTCCTGGTTGATGCATTCATTCTTTAGTAGGATCCTCTTTAACCTCCAAGCGTTTCAGCTCCTTCCAAATTTCCTCTTGTGATTGAGTTCAAGTTTCAAAGCATTGTGGTCCGAAAATATGCAGGGAATAATCCCAATCTTTTGGTATCAGTTGAGATCTGATTTGTGACCCAGTATGTGATCTGTTCTAGAGAAAGTTCCATGTGCACACAAGAAGAATGAGTATTCTGTTGTTTTAGGATGGAATGTTCTCTATATATCTATGAAGTCCATCTGGTCCAATGTGTCATTCAAAGCCCTCATTTCTTTGTTGATCTTCTGCTTAGATGATCTGTCCATTGCTGTGAGTGGGGTGTTAAATTCCCCTACTATTAATGTATTATTATCAATGTGTTTCCTTACTTTGGTTATTAATTGGTTGATATAATTGGCTGCTCCCATGTTGGGGGCATAAATATTTACAATTGTTAGATCTTCTTTTTGGATAGACCCTTTAAGTATGATATACTGTCCCTCTTCATCTCTTACTATAGTATTTAATTTAAAATCTAACATTTCTGATATAAGGATTGTTACCCCAGCTTTCTTTTGAGGTCCATTAGCATGGTAAATGGTTCTTCACCCCCTCACTTTCAGTCTGGATGTGTCTTTAGGTCTAAAATGAGTCTCTTGTAGACAGCATATGGATGGGTCTTGCTTTTTTATCCAATCTAATACGCTGTGTCTTTTGATTGGAGCATTTAGCCCATTTACACTCAGAGTAACTATTGAAAGATATGAATTTAGTGCTGTTGTATTGCCTGTAAAGTCCCTGTTTCTGTAGATTGTTTCTGTTTCTTCCTGGTCTATGTTACTCTTGGGCTCTCTCTTTGCTTACAGGATCCCCCTTAATATTTCTTGCTGGGCTGGCTTGGGGGTTACAGATTCTTTCAGTTTCTGTCTCTCCTGGAAGCTCTTTATCTCTCCTTCCATTCTAGATGATAGTGTTGCTGGATAAGTTATATTTGGCTGCATCTTCCTCTCATTTTGTACCCTGAACATATCATGCCAGCCCTTTCTGGCCTGCCAGGTTTCTGTGGATAGGTCTGATATTAGTCTGATATTCCTCCCTCTGTAGGTTTGGAGCCTCTTGTCTTGAGCTACTTTCAGGATTTTCTCTTTATCTCAGAAATTTGCAAGATTCACTATTATATGTTGGGGTGTTGATCTATTTTTATTGATTTTTGGGGGGTCCTCTCTACCTCTTGGACATGAATGCTTTCCTCCATCCCCAGATTAGGGAAGTTCTCAGCTATGATTTGCTCAAATATACCTTCTGGCCCTCTCACTTTCTTCACCCTTGGGCACCCCAATAATTCTGATGTTGCTACATTTCTTGGCATCACTGATTTCTTGAAGCCTCTCTTCATGGGCTATTAGTTGTTTTTCTCTCTTCCTCAACTTCCTTCCTTTCCATCAACCTGTCTTCTAGATCACTTACTCTCTCTTCTGCCTCATTCACCCTGGCTGTTAGAGCATCCAATTTAGGCTGCATCTCAGTTATAGCATTTTTAATTTCAGCCTGATTAGATCTCATTTCTGCACTAAGAGAACTCTAGTGTCTTTTATGCTTTTTTCAAGCCTGGTTATTAACTTTGTAATTGTTATCCTGAATACCATCTCTGACATCTTACTTATATCCATATCGATTAGATCTGTGACAGAGAACATTACCTCTGGTTCATTCTTTTGTTGTGAATTCCTCCTTCTAGTCATTTTGTCCGGAGAAAAATGGATGAACAAGTGAGCAGAATAAAAAATATCAACCACGACCCAAGCAAAATACACACTAGATAAACCCAAAGAGGTCAGAAACCAAAACAGAAAAGCAAACAAAAACAAAACACAACAAAACAAGAAAAGGGGGAGAGAGAATATAATATCACAGGGTGGACATAACAGGGTGATCCACTTGTTCCTGAGTGAATTTTGGTCTCTGTGTTAGAAGACACTAAATCCCAAAATTGCAAAGAAAGCAAAACATATATATACAAAAAATAAAATTAAATAGAGTGAATAAAGGCCAAAAATGAAGCATATATCTATAAAATGTAGATGCAAAAAAATAAAAGTTAAAAAGTGACTTAAAAACAAAGAGTTGACAAAATTAGAAACTAGTTGAAAAGGGAAAAAAGGGAAAAAAAGAAATGGAAAATTTTAGACTGAAAGATAAATGAATCATGAGCAAAATCCTTGAATTCTATATACTATTTTCCCTTAGCGCTGGAGTTTTACACTCTTGTGGGATCTGTAAACTTGTTATGCACCTGTTCTTCCAGTTGGTCTTCTGGGGGAGGGGCCTGCTGTGCTGCTTCTCAGGTGTCTTTGCCTCAGTGGAATTGTACCACTCTTTGCCAGGGGGCTGGGCTCAGTGTAAGCTGGTCCTCTGTGTGGCTTTTGTTCCCTGAAGGCTTTCTGCATCTCTTCAGGGGATCAAAATAAAAATGTCTGTGCCCCAATCTCCAGCCCCAGAGCTGAAAGATCACAGTCCTCCCTCTTGAGTAAACCCTCTGGGACAAACCGCCTTCACTTTTGTGTGTGCCAAACTCCACAGACTCCTGCGGTGTGTGCCCACAGCAATTCTCCCGGGGTGGGGGGGAGTCTGAGGGTCTTGCATTACTGCCCTTTGTAGGGCCCTGGTGCTGAGAGTGGTCGCAGGATTGTGCATGTACCACTTGGCCACTCCTGGGGGATGGTGGACAGTCCCTGTGTTTTCCAGTCCACTGCTGGATGCCCAGGCAGAGAGCAATCACCCGATCGGCTCAGCTCACAGTTTATGGTAACCTGAGCTGAGAGTACCCTCCTGGGCTCACTGACCATAACCAGTTTCCCTGCTCCACTGCTTGGGTACTCTACTGGCTCAGGCACCCCTGTTAGTTCTGTGACTCCTGGGATCCTGAGACCACACTGACCCACCTAGAATTCTGCCTGTTTCATCCCCTGAGCCCCTTTCAGAGAGGAATGACTCTCACTGGAGCCGATTTCTAAGGGTTCCAATTTTGCTCTCTGGGGCTTCATCACTTTCTGGTACCCGGCTTATGGAGGCTCCCTCCCCGCCATTTATCTTCCAATATCTCCCCTCAGATTCACTTCTCCACACCTCCTACCTTGCAGAAAGCAGTTACTTTTCTACTTGTAGAGTTCCAGATATTTTTTTCTTACATCTCAGGCTGATTTGTGCATGTTCAGAATAGTTTGATAGTTACCTAGCTAAATTCAAGGGACCAGATGAAACAAGGTCCCCTACTCTTCCACCATCTTGCCTCCTCCTATGTTTTATCAAAACTGGGTTTATTTACAGAGGTTTTAGTGTCTGATTCTTACAACAGGCTTACTTAATAGCTACCAGGCTCTGGGAACGTGACCAAAATTATGTTCTAAATGCATAGCATTATCTAATTTATCCAGTCTCATTATTCTCCTCTAACTGCTTCTCCTTACTCTTACCACTGCCTACTTTTCTAAAAGAAAACTGAAGATTTCCAATTTATAAAAGATGTTTAAATACATAGTCATTTATGAGACTTCTAAACAGTAGCTGTTTAAGCTTAGCCAAAATAAGAGTTTTCTCTCAACTAGAAGTTATCATCTGTTGTATCTATTAATGGGTTTGGTCTGCTATTACACTTTTATCAAACTAAAAAATGTAGACAAATCAGGATACAAAGTGTTATTTTTTTTCAGCACGTTAACTTGTTCACATTTAACCTAATGCACTTTCAAGTTGGAAAGATTTTTCACTCATGGCCTTTTCCCACCTTATTTCCCCAGCAAAAAATACAATCAATTCCCAGCACCTGAGAGAGTGAGTTCCATTAATTACTCTTTTTTTAGATAGAAAATCAGTAGCTGGGAGGAAAATGGGAATTCAAAATCATGTGGTTTTACTCAGTTAACAGCAGTGAGCAAATCCTGGATGAAGGGCCATATTTAAGAAACTTAAACAGTTGACAAATAGAGCACGGTCTCTTAAGGTTTAAATTGCCCAGTTGGAGAGAAGCTTTTGCCAGAGCTCTTTAGCTTGTGGCTATATTTGAACCATGCACAAAATGGGCAAGATTTCCACGTGATATGAGTTGGTTGTCGTTATCAAGAGTGGAATTCAACCTTTCTGTTTAAACTATCTTTTTAAAAAATTTTATTATGTTATGTTAATCACCATACATTACATCATTAGTTTTTGATGTAGTGTTCCATGATTCATTTTTGCATATAACAACCAGTGCTCCATTCAGTACATGCCCTCTTTAATACCCATCACCAGGCTAACCCATCCCCCCACCATCCTCCCTTCTAGAACTTTCAGTTTGTTTCTCAGAGTCCATAGTCTCTCATGGCTCGTCTCCCCTTCCCATTTCCCCCCTTCATTTTTCCCTTCCTGCTATCTTTTTTTTTTTAAACATATAATGAAGTATTTGTTTCAGAGGTACAAGTCTGTGATTCATCAGTCTTACACAGTTCACAGCACTCACCATAACACATACCCTCCCCAATGTCTACCACCCAGCCACCCCATCCCTCCCACCCCCCACCACTCCAGCAACCCTGAGTTTGTTTCCTGAGATTAAGAATTCCTCATATCAGTGAGAACATATGATACATGTCTTTCTCTGATTGACTTATTTCGCTCAGCATAATACCCTCCAGTTCCAACCACGTAGTTGCAAATGGCAAGATTTCATTCCTTTTGATGGCTGCATAATATTCCATTGTATATATGTATATATACACCACATCTTCTTTATCCATTCATCTATCGGTGGACATCTTGGCTCTTTCCATAGTTTGGCTATTGTGGACATTGCTGCTATAAACATTGGGGTGCACGTACCCCTTCAGATCCCTACATTTGTATCTTTGGGGTAAATACCCAGTAGTGCAATTGCTGGATCATATGGTAGCTCTATTTTCAACTTTTTGAGGAACCTCCATACTGTTTTCCAGAGTGGCTGCACCAGCTTGCATTCCCACCAACAGTGTAGGAGGGTTTCCCTTTCTCCGCATCCCTGCCAACATCTGTCATTTCTGACTTGTTAATTTTAGCCATTCTGACTGGTGTGAGGTGGTATCTCATTGAGGTTTTGATTTGGATTTCCCTGATGCCGAGCGATGTTGAGCACTTTTTCATGTGTCTGCTGGCCATTTGGATGTCTTCTTTGGAAAAATGTCTGTTCATGTCTTCTGCCCATTTCTTGATTGGATCATTTCTTCTTTGGGTGTTGAGTTTGATAAGTACTTTATAGATTTTGGATACTAGCCCTTTACCTGATATGTCATTTGCAAATATCTTCTCCCATTCTGTGGGTTGTCTTTTGGTTTTGTTGACTGTTTCTTTTGCTGTGCAAAAGCTTCTTATCTTGATGAAGTCCCAATAGTTCATTTTTGCCCTTGCTTCCCTTGCCTTTGGTGATGTTTCTAGGAAGAAGTTGCTGTGGCTGAGGTCGAAGAGGTTGCTGCCTGTGTTCTCCTTTAGGATTTTGATGGACTCCTGTCTCACATTTAGGTCTTTCAACCATTTGGAGTCTATTTTTGTGTGTGGTGTAAGGAAATGGTCCAATTTCATTCTTCTGCATGTGGCTGTCCAATTTTCCCAACACCTTTTGTTGAAGAGACTGTCTTTTTTCCACTGGATAGTCTTCCCTGCTTTGTCGAAGATTAGTTGACCATAGAGTTGAGGGTCCATTTCTGAGCTCTCTATTCTGTTCCATTGATCCATGTGTCTGTTTTTGTGCCAGTACCATACTGTCTTGAATTAATACCTATTCTTCTGAAACTGTTCCAAAAAATAGAAATGGAAGGAAAACTTCCAAACTCGTTTTATGAGGCCACCATTACCTTGATCCCAAAACCGGACAAAGACCCCATCAAAAAGGAGAATTACAGACCAATATCCTTGATGAACATGGATGCAAAAATTCTCACCATAATACTAGCCAATAGGATCCAACAGTACATTAAGAGGATTATTCACCACAACCAAGTGGGATTTATTCCTGGGCTGCAAGGTTGGTCCAACATCCGCAAATCAATCAATATGATACAATACATTAATAAAAGAAAGAACAAGAACCATATGATCCTCTCAATAGATGCAGAAAAAGCATTTGACAAAGTACAGCATCCTTTCTTGATCAAAACTCTTCAGAGGATAGGGATAGAGGGTACAGACCTCAATATCATAAAAGCCATCTATGAAAAACCCACAGCGAATATCATTCTCAATGGGGATAAACTGAGAGCTTTCCCCCTAAGGTCAGGAACACGGCAGGGATGTCCACTATCACCACTGCTATTCAACATAGTACTAGAACTCCTAGCCACAGCAATCAGACAACAAAAAGAAATAAAAGGCATCCGAATCGGCAAAGAAGAAGTCAAACTCTTACTCTTTGCAGATGATAAGATATTTTATGTGGAAAACCCAAAAGACTCCACCCCAAAACTGCTAGAACTCATACAGGAATTCAGTAAAGTGGCAGGATATAAAATCAATGCACAGAAATTAGTGGCATTCCTATACACCAACAACAAGGCAGAAGAAAGAGAAATTAAGAGTCGATCCCTTTTACAATTGCACCCCAAACCGTAAGATACCTAAGAATAAATCTAACCAAAGAGGCAAAGAATCTGTACTCAGAAAACTATAAAATAGTCATGAAAGAAATTGAGGAAGACACAAAGAAATGGAAAAACGTTCCATGCTCATGGATTGGAAGAACAAATATTGTGAAGATGTCAATGCTACCTAGAGCAATCTACACATTTAATGCAATCCCTATCAGAATACCATCCACTTTTTTCAAAGAAATGGAACAAATAATCCTAAAATTTGTATGGAACCAGAAAAGACCCCAAATAGCCAGAGGAATGTTGAAAGAAAAGCAAAGCTCGTGGCATCACAATTCTGGACTTCAAGCTCTATTATAAAGCTGTAATCATCAAGACAGTATGGTACTGTTTAAACTATCTTTAAATCTAACTTCTTTCAGTGACAGGGGTTTGCCATCTTTTTGCTAATTAAAAAAATCCCATTACAAATTCCATTTAGTGAGAAAATAAGAATATGTCTGCTGAAAATTAATGTAAAATATTTTAGTTATTGCGGTAACAGAATTTAGCCTATTCCTAATAGCTGTGGAATCAAGGAAAAATGTTTTGCCTTGATGTACTAAACAATGATTATGTATGTGTGTATATTTTTATATATAAAGTATTATGTAGTTGTGTAAATCTCTTTTATTAGGACAGAAACCCCATAAAGGTGGGGTACTTTGCCTATTTTGTTTACTTCTGAATATTGAGCATAAAACAATACCTGAAATATTGGTTGAATAAATGAATGGATGGCATTACACACTTATATCCCTTTTGTTTAATTGACAAACAAAAATGCTGCTACATAAAGCCACAGAGCTATTGTAAAAATTAAATTAGGATTTTTGTTTAAGAAATTGTATATTCAGACTTTAAAAATAGTAGAAGTGAAGATATGTGAAAGGTAAGGAACTCAGTAACACTTACGTTGACCCCAAATCTAAAGAGGGATTTGACAAGAGGATTTCCTTTAACCATCCTCAAATTCAAGTCCAAGTAATCTACAGGTGAAATAGTTCTTTCCCTACTGTTATGAATGGGGCATTTTCTTAGGAATATAGGTGGTCATCTTGCCAGGAGCTAATAGATGACATTGTTCCCATCAGATGGTAGTGTTGAGATTTTCAGAACATTCTTCTATGGCGACCTCATTAATCTGAAACATTTTCTCCGCAAGTCCAAAAAAATCTTGACCTGGTGCACAGAAAGGATGGCTGAGGAGGGGAATCACCATTTACTGAGGACCAACCACATGTCCAGCTTTACTAAGGGTCTAATTTTTTCCTACTTTAGCTTTATATAATAGTTAATATTCCTTGAGTACTTACTCTATGTTAGGTCCTTTACCTGGATTAACTCAATAATTCCTCAAACCAACCCAAGGAGGTAAGTATTTTTGTCACCTCCAATCGACAGAAGAGGACATCCAGGCACAGAGAAGTTAAATATGCTCTAAGTCACACAATTTGTAAGTGGTGGAGCCAGTATTCAAAGCCAGGTGGTGTGGATTCCAGTGTCCATGTTTTAAACCGCCTCCCTAGAGGAAAATTATTATCTTTATTATTACAGAGGAGCTAAGGCTTTATAAATGAAGTGACTTCCCAAGTTCATATTAACAGAGCTGTCTGACTCCAAAGCTGAGGGCGCTTTACTTTTCCTTGTATTGTTTTGCTTTAATCTCACCTAAGTAAAAATAATAAATCTAGCCTCTCACATTTATTGAATACTTACTGTGTGGCAGGCATTATCTTAAGTGTTTCGCATGGACTATCTCATTGACTCTTCGTAATAACACTCTAGATGGTGCTTTTATTAGCCCCCCTTTACAGCAAAAGTTGAGAGGGTCAAGTAATTTATAAAGGTGACATAGTAAGTTGGTGGAGTCAGGATTTAAAACCTGGTTTATTTGCCTAAAGAGCTGAAGTTCTTAACCACTCTACCTGCCTAGAAAGATTGTTTCTCTTCTTCAATAGGGCCTATCCCTCTTATTTCTGCTGAAGTCATGAGACAGAGCTGAGACTACTCTTACTCCTTGTGTTGCTTGGTCTGCCAGGTCTGAAAGGGAAGGATATGATGGAATGTTCCCTCCCCAAATTCAAATGCTGTGAATATTGTACCCTTTGGGCTCAGGCATGAACTACATGCTTACCATCAATTCAGACTTTGTCAAGAGGAATGAGACTGAAAAATAAGCAAAAGTTTTTTTTAACACCTTTATTGAGAAATCATATATCATACAGCTCACCCATTAAAGTATACAATTCAGTGGTTTATGGTACAATCACAGAGTTGGGCAACCATGATTGCAATCTAATTTTAGAATATTTTTATCACCCCAAAAAGAAACCCCATGCCCGTTAGCAACCACTGCTCATTCTCCCCAGCTCTCAAGCCCTTGGCAACCATTAATCTGCTTTCCGTCTTTATAGATTTGCCTATTCTAGACATCACACATCAGTGGAATCATACAATATGTGGTCTTTTGTGACTTATTTCACTCAGCATAATGTTTTCAGGGTTCATCCATGTTGCAGCATGTATCAGTACTTCATCCCTTTTTATGGTTGAACAATAATCGGTTGTATGGCTAGACCAAAGTTTATCCATTCTTCGTTGATGGACATTTAGGTTGTTTCCACTTTTTGGCTATTATAAGTAATGACTCTTTGAACATTTGTGTACATGTGGTTTTTTTTCATGCTATGCTTTATCTTTTTAAAAAAGTTTTTGTTATAATTCCAGTTAGTTAACATACAGTGTTATATTAGTCTCAGGTGTACAATATAGTGATTCAACTTCTATACAGCACCCGGTGCTCATCATAGCAAGTGCACTCCTTAATCCCCATCACCTATTTTACCCAACCACCCCCCACTTCCCCTCTGGTAACCATCTGTTTGTTCTCTATAGTTAAGAGTCTGTTTCTTGGTTTCCTTCCCTCTCTCTTTTTTTTTTCCCTTTGCTTGTTTGTTTTGTTTCTTAAATTCCACATATGAGTGAAATCACATGGTATTTGTCTTTCTCTGACTGACTTATTTTGCTTAACATAATACCCTCTAGTTCCACCCACGTCATTGAAAATGGCAAGATTTCATTCTCTTTTATGGCTGAGGAATATTACATTGTATATATATAAACACCACTTTTTCTTTATCCATTCATCAATCAATGGACACTTGGGCTGCTTCCATATCTTGGCTATTGTAAATAATGCTGCTATAAACATCAGGGGGCAAGTATACTTTTGAATCAGTGTTTTTGCATTCTGTAGGTAAATACCTAGTAGTGCAATTGCCAGATGTTAGGGTAGTTCTATTTTTAACTTTTTGAGGAACCTCCATACTGTTCTCCAGAGTGGCTGCACCAGCTTGCATTCCCACCAACAGTGCAAGAGGGTTCCCCTTTCTCCACACCCTTGTCAGCACCTGTTGTTTCTTGTCTTGTTGATTTTAGCCATTCTGACAGGGGTGAGGTGATGTCTCATTGTAGCTTTGATTTGTATTTCCCTGATGATCAGTGATGATGAGCATCTTTTCATGTGTCTGTTGTCCATCTGGATGTTTTCTTTGGAGAAATGCCTATTCATGCCTTCTGTTTATTTTTTAATTGGATTATTTGTCTTCTGGGTGTTGAGTTCTATCAAGTCCTTATATATTTTGGATACTAACCCTTTATCAGATATGTCGTGTGCAAATATCTTCTCTCATTCTGTAGGTTGCCTTTTAGTTTTTTGATTGTTTCCTTTGCTGTGCAGAAGTTTTTCATTTTGTTGTAGTCCAAATAGTTTATTTTTGCTTTTGTTTCCCTTGCCTGAGGAGATATATCTAAAAAAAAAGTTGCTATGGCTGATATCAAAGAGGTTACTGCCTGTGTTGAATGCCTGTTTTCCAATGTGGCCACATCATTTTACATTCCCACCAGCAATGTATGAGTGTTTCAATTTCTCTGTATCCTCACCAACACTTGTTATTGTCTTTTTGATCATACCCATCATAGTGTATGAAGTGGTATCTCGTTGTTTTGATTTGTATTTCTTTAATGTTGAGTATTTTTGCCTGTGCTTATTGCCCATTGCATATATTCTTTGGAGAAATGTCTATTCTGATCCTTTGCCCATTTTTTAGTTACTTATTTTTATTATTGAGTTGTAACAGTTCTTTATATGCTATGGATAAAAGTTTAATATTAAATATGTGATATGTGAATATTTTTCTGATTATGTGGATTATCTTTTCACTTTCTTGGTGGTATTGTTTGCAGCAAAGAAGTTTTTAATTTTGATATACTCTAATTTATTTATGTTTTCTTTTGCCACTTGTGCTTTTGGAGTTCTAAGTAATCTTGCCTAACACAATTTCAAGATGATTTACTCCTATGCTTTTTTTAAGTGTTTTGTAACTTTTTTTTATAAATGTAATTCTTACATTTAGGTTTATAATCCTTTTTAAGTTAATTTTTGTGTGTGGTGTAGGGAAGGAGTCCAACTTCATTTTTTTCTGTGTGGATACCTATTTGTCCCCACATCATTTGTTGAAAAACTATTCTATTTTTTATTGTCTTGGCACCTCTACTGAAAATTAACTGATCCTAAATATGAGGGCTTCTTTCTTTTTTTTTCCAAGATTTTATTTATTTGACAGAGAGAAAGAGCACAAGCAGGGGTAGTGGCAGGTAGAGGGAGAAGCAGGCTCCCTGCCGACCAAGGAGCCTGATGCGGGGCTTGATCCCAGGACCCTGGGATCATGATCCAAGCAGAAGGCAGATGCTTAACCACCTGAGCCACCCAGGCACCCCTGAGGACTTACTATTTCTGTACTTTCAATACTATTCTGTTTATTTACATGTCTATCTTTGTATGTGTACCACACTGTCTTGATTACTGTAGCTTTGTAATAAGTTCTGAAATTGAGAAGTGTGAATTCTCCAAGTTTGTTCTTTTTAAAGACTGTTTTGACTATTTTGGGTCCCTTGCAATTTTATATGAATTGTAGGTTTGACTTTTCAATTTATGCAAAAAAGACAGCCAGCATTCTTATAAAGATTGGATTGAATGTGTAGATCAATTTAAGGAGTAATGTCATGTAAATACTAGGTTTAGATTTTAATCTAAATAATTTTTTTAGATTTTATTTAATTTCTTTCAACAACATTTTGTAGTTTCAGTATAAAATTCTTATACTTCCTTTGTTAACTGTATTCCTAAGTGTTCTGTTCTTATTGATGCCATTGTAAATGGAATTGTTTTCTTAATTTTGTTTCCAGATTGTTGATTACTAGTGTGTAGAGATACAAGTGATTTTATGTATCAACCTTATATCCTGCAACCTTGTTGAACTCATTTAGGCAAGTAGTTGTGAGCAGTATGAGAAGATCAATAATATGCCTTGGATTACAAAAGAATGAATTAGATAAATCAGGACTAGAATAATAAGTTACCATGTACTGAGCATGTTTATGATCCGTTAATGCTTCTCAACCTTTAATATGCATATAAATCTTCTGGGAATCTAGTTAAAATGCAGACTGCTGTTAGTTGGTTTGGGGTGGAGCCAGGATTCTGCCTTTCTAACAACTTCTCAGTAGATAGCTCGTAGCTTTCATTTATTATTTTTAAGCCACAACTATGCAAGATATGTATTATTATTCCCATTTTACAGACAAGAAAATAAACGCAAAAGTTGAGCAAATAACCCAAGCTCACAGAATAAGTGGCAAAACCAGGACTTGGACACAGCTCATGTTAATGCCAAAGCCGGGCACTTTCCACTCTGTCACACTGGATATCCCGAATAGGAAGAGATCACTTGGGCTACAAACAATGTGTACACTGAGGGACAAGGCATGCTTTTCAGGGTCAGAGTTGCTGCCAGGAGTGCATTTGGGTCTAAACCTTGACGTTATCTTGGAGAGTGGATCAGTGAGAACCTTGCTCTCCAGGTTGCTAAGAGGCAAGGTATGAGACTGGACTATCAGGTAGAAGATGATACTAGTGGACAGAACTCATGACTGGAGGTGGTCTAGAAAGTGCCTCATCTCTCTGATCAGGCTAGACTCTATGACTGGACTCTGTATACTGCTGAGGTCTACAATTAAGATTATACCTATTGTTGACGCTTCCTGAATTCTAAATTATTTTCCTGGGGTTAATGAATGGTATAGCATCAGTGCTGTCCCTGAGGGGCCATGGTAAGAGTAGGGATGTGGGTAAAGCTCTGGTCATATGGTTACATATGAAGGATTATAGATAGGTGACCAAATTTCTTTCCCATATTTTTCAGTAGAATTTTAGAGAATTTCTGTCACCTCAATCAAAACACTTGAGATATTTTTTTTTTTTGTCCTTAGCACCGTTTATTGAAGTATAACCCTTGATGACAATCCGGCGGGCATATCAATGTCAGCCAAGAAGGGAGTGGTGGAGGACACAATTGCAGAAACAGTAAGATTCAGAAAAATAATAGCTTCACATGGCATAGATGACCCCCAACAGTTGTACAACAAACACTGGTTCTTTATCTATAGAAATTGCCCCCTGCCCCACCCCCCTCTAAAGATCTACTAATCTTCAAAGATTATAATACGCTGTTACAGAACTATTATTGGCATAGACAACTCCTTTGGCAAAGACAGTGGGAGTCACCAAGCTCCAGACAGGAGGAAGTGGCCATAAATGTGCCCAGCTTCCTCCATCTGGGACTTGCTCCTACGGGCAGAGCAGCACCTTCAGGGAGACTGGGTTCAGGTTGTGGCTCTGGTGCCCCCGGGCAGCTTTTTGACACAGGAGGTTAAATGGAAAACAGAGCCTGAACCTGGCCTTGAAAAAGGCTTTTCATCTTTCACCCTCTCAGTTCCTCTGCTTCCAGTCTCTTTGTTTCTAGGGTTTTGTTTTTAGTGTGTCTCCAGGTTCCCCTGGAGCATTTACCACTAAACTCTGGCTGAGTCTGCGGCTGGTGTGACTCAAGGAGACTCAATCACCCAGAGCCCGGGGTTGGGGTGGGGGAGTAAGAAGGGACAAGTGATAGAACCCTTGTACTGATTCCTCTCTTTCTATCAACCTATTACCCACTGGGGCCTGTATGAGTATTCGAAGAGAGAGGACAGAAGTCAAGACCAATAACTGTCTTTGGGAAAATCCCTTGGTGTGCCTTCCAAACTGCTACCCCTGGCAGACCTTGCAAGAGGGCTGAGCCCAGGAAATGAGAACAGGGGAGAGACACTGCATCTCAAGTAATACTGGCAGTTCTGAAGCACCGTCACTCACGTCAGTAGCATGGGGTCTTAGTTCCTGTTTAGTAGTTCCCCTGTGTCTGCCAAGCTTCACTGCTCAGTATAGTTTTGGGGTTTATTTTATTAAGTGCTTTAGAACTCGTCCTTCGGTGTGAAAATGAGCATCCTGGTGTTCTGATTCCAACTCTAATCTCAGATGGGATGAGGGACAAAAATAACACAGTCAATAGTACTTTTAGTGTGATAAATTTAATGTACAACCAATCTAACGCTGACTAGAAAATCCCAGACCATGGTCATCGTGTCCAGGTAAGTGACCACTCTTTTCCCTGGGCCTGTGTTTCCCAAAAAGCTGTTCTAAGCAGCCCCCCAAATCTTAGAATGTTGGATTATATTGGCCTCACCCCCCAATATGGGACATCTCAACTTACTCCTTATTTATCCTAGAGCCTGTTTAAGAAAAAAAAAAAAAAAAAGATGGCAACCACAGCCTCTATTCATAGCACTCCCCCACCTTCCTCCACCTCGGCTTGGGTCAGCCTAGCCCTTTACAAGCCATCAGCCTTCCTGAATAGAGTAGACTCCTCCCTTTGAGGGGAGAATGGCAAGTTGACATTTTAACAGTGGTTCTGATAGCAGCAGTGTACTAAGAGCATACCCAGGGCCCCCCTCAGGACACCCTGCTGGCCAAGATTCTTCCATTGTTTCCAAATACAATGAAGAGGAAACGGAAGCTAGAGACCAGTGTTTGTAGCTGCAGCAAAGTTCTTTGGCAAATTCTTGGGCTGAGTGAGGCACCCCTGCTGCTACAGTTAACCTCCAAGGACCCCGAGGAACTCAGCAGTAACTGGAAGAGATGTCAGGGCTTGCTGGGCAGGGCTGTGCAACATGAACCGGGGGCACCAGTGAGCGAGGAACAGGGAACAGAGCTGGTTACTAGGCTAGCGTTTGGCCACAACTCCTTTCCTGCCGTCGCCCACCTGAGGGATTTTCCAATTTTCCAGGACAGAAACTGGCTAGTGGTGTCAGGACCTTGGCAGCATTAGCCAACAACAGCAGCGTTAGTTGCTTGTGCGCCTAAGACCATGGCTGGGTCGTAATTTGCTCTGGGCGGGGGGTGGGGGGCTGGGGGGTGGAGGGGGGTGGCCCTGGCTGGAGCTTCTAGCTACCATGAATTTCAGTTCCCTGAGTCAGGCCACAGGCTGGAGAAAGCAATTGTGAGATGGAAGATCTCTTCCTGAGCTCCCTTCTACCCAATTTCTTAGATGGGAGGTGGTGGAGAAATGGGTGAACCTTTGTCAGTTTCAGATTTCTTTGGTTTCAAGAAAAAATAGGTAAGAAAAAAATGAACCCTGTTGGGGAATGCTAAGCTTATGGGTATCCTGACTTCAAGGAAAGTAGAGGGCCAGGTCATAGCAAGCTGAGTTCGAGGTGAGAACTCCTTTTTTAGACCTTTGTAGGCTTCGGTGGGAAGAATTCAAGGCTTTGGCATTTGCTCATCTAGCCATGGTGAAATTCAGGCTGATCTGCAGAAAACGCTTTCCTTCTAGGATTACTTTTCCCTCTCCGACTCCCCTCTTCTCGCCTTCTTAGTTAAAAAAAAGGAAAAAAAAAACCAAAACATAAAAATAAATAAAATCAAAAGGCCATTTAAAATACAACAAAGAACCCCTCACCCCAATAGTGAAATGTGTATCCAGAAGTCAGCTTTCGTAGAGCTATTAATGGCCCATAGTGTGAAGCCCTTAGGGTGGGCACCTATAAGACACAGCAATGAAAGGCAGGAAGGGACAGGAAGCGGTAGGCCAAAAATCTTAGGACAGGAGGAGGGCCACACTAGACAGGGCTGAGAGTAGGCCTCCTTCCCCCTCAACCAGATGCTGGGGAAGGTAGGCGGGCACCTAGGGATTCCCAATCTTTGCTCACATTCTGTTTCGTGTAATTTCTCCTTCTGTGCTTCCCGCTGTAAAGCTTACGTGAGGCCCTTAAATTGCTGGTGAGTGAGGCCCTCAAGACAGCCAGATCTCTGTAGGCAATGGCTGGGCCACGAGCCTTGGGCAGGATGGAGCTGTACAGGCAGCTTCTCTCTGAGCCTTGAGAGGCTGGTTGTGGCGTGGGTGGGTGGTGAGTGCACAATGTCTTTGGAGTCCTTGTACCAAGAGGAATGCAGGCACTTCGTTGGTTCTGTGTGCGGGGAGTGCTTGCCTGTGCAAACCATGGGAAGGAGAGTGTGGTTGTATAATCACACCTTGCTGCGGGCACCCCCTACTTCTTGCTTTTGCTCCCTAAGGTAGAAGTTTGGGGCCTCCTCAGGGACTCCTAGCTAGTTGGGAACAGTGCTAGGTAAGGGGCAGTGAGAGATGTCCAAGGTAGAGGCTATGGAACAAACTGCTAACTAACTGCTATCTACTTGCTAACAAACTGCTAACAAAGATTGAAAGCACTTCCCATTGTGGCTGGGCAGGGACGGTGGGTCAATCCGTTGGTGGAATTAGAAATTGCTGGGCCCTAGGAGCAGGCTCTCCCTGAGACATTTGAGCTGCTCTTCCCCAAGCTTGATCTTCTCTTCCAGCTCTCGCTGTTCGATGATGAGAGCAGATTTCATCTTCACAAAGTGCTGGTAATCTTGGAGCTGGTCCTGAGGCAGGTAGCGGGAGACCATGCCAAACACCAGCTTCTCGCGGCGGTCCACATGCTCCTTCAGCTCCTTGGCATCTGCCAACTGCCCTGTCAGCTGCTGCTTCTTCTCTATCAGCACCAACTGAGGAATCAGATAGACCAATTAAGAGTCATCCCAGTTCCCAATCGGCTGCCTAACCCACGGCTCCACCAGGAATGCTGCCGCCAACAGCTCCCCACTCTGCTAACTGATCAGTCCTAGATTTCCTGCCCTGAAGTCCACCTTCATGCAAAAGCCCTTCTTTCTTATGGGGCGGGGGGAGGGGAGGATGAACACAATAGTGCTTTCTGGACAGGGCGCTGTGTATTCACCCCTTTCCATCCCTAAGCTGCCTTTAATCCATGGATCACCACCTGGGTTAGGGTGGGGGAAGGCTCTGACAAAGCGGGCTCATGCCCCTTCCATCCGGAGAAAAAGGATCACCGTGACAGTGCTTTCAAAATGGCGCATGTCTCCGTGTCGCTGTATATGTGTGAGTATGTATCCATGCGTGTATGCTCGTGTGTATGTGCCTCTCATTGTGGATTCCGATTTGTATCCCAAACCACTTGTGTGCGGAAAGGTAATGCCCCTTTGGTTCAAGGAATTATGCAGAGTGGCCCAACCTGTGAAACTGATAGACTCCCAATCTCAGCTACTTGGTGAGACCTCGTCCTCCAACTCGGAGAGAGAGTGAGGTGAAATTGCTGCTGCTGCTGCTACTACTCTTCCTACCACCGTCGGCACCAATCCTACTACTACTATTACTACTATTATTACCACTAACACTGATAATACCACCACCACCACCACTACTATTACTACCACTATCACTATCGATACTACTACTACTACTACTACTACTACTGTTACTACTATTACTGCTGCTACTCCTGGCAGGTAGCCCTCATTCAGTGTTTACCCTGTTCCAGGCCCTGTTTTAAGTAATTAATATGGATTATCTAATTTATTTATTTTTTAAAGATTGTATTTATTTGAGGGGGGGAGGGAGAGCACCGAGGGAGAGTGAGAGGGAGAAGCAGACCCCCCACTGAGCAGGGCGCTCGATGCGGGGCTCGATCCCAGGACCCCGGGATCATGACCTGAGCTGAAGGCAGACGCTTAAGCGACTAAGCCACCCAGGAGCTCTGGATTATCTAATTTAATTCTTACAACCCCATGAGGTGGAGGTAGTGTGTTTTTGAAGAGACTGAGACAGAGTACGGTTAAGTAAGTTGCCCACAGTCACACAGCTAATTATTGGTAGAGCCAGAATTTCCAGGCACTTAAAAGCGAGTGCCCACACTCTTAACACTATGCTTTATTGTCTCCCAGATGAGCCAGACTTGAAAGAGGGAGTCCCGAGAAGGAACAGATGGCATTTCCCTCCATCCACCCCTGAGACCCCAACTCTACCTTCTCCTGGTTGGCCTCTGAATCGATGCTGTTGAGAGCATTCTCCACCCGGGCCAGTCGTCCAGAGAGGGACAGCAATAGGTTGACCACTTTGTCCAGGTCCCCGATAAACAAATGGTATTTTTCAAACTCGTTGGATTTACAGACTGCTTTTAGGTTGGCCTCCACCTCCTCCCCAAGGGCAGAATTGGCACCAATGTCCTCTAGCAGTCCTCGCTGGGCCTCCCGCAGGACAGAAAGCTTTCTGCCGATGCTTTCAATAAGCTGTATCTAGGAGAAATCAACAAGAGAAGGCAAAGGATGAGAATGGGGACTGACAGAAACTGATCTGTGCCTGTAACCTCCGTTTTGGATGGAGGTTTCCATCTGCAAACAGATGGCAGGCTCTACCCGTCATCAGAAACAAAGGAAACCCGAGCAAGTCATGAGCAATTCCAGTTTTCTGGACAGGCGCCCTCTCTCCCATCTATCTCTTCAGATCTGGTAGGAATCAGTCACCACCAAACTTCTTGGCATCAGATAAGTGGTACCCAGGGGCTAGTTCTCATTTGCCAGATGTAACTTAATAAATACTGGCTGAGACCATTTAATAAACAGGAATTGGAATGCTTGTGAGAGCAGGGGTTGGAAAAGCATCGTCATCAAGTATTTGCCTTTGGCTTCATTGATTCTCCTTCAATCCACTGAGTTAGGTCTTGTGTGCGTGGCCCTGTGCTGGCCCTTCACCCCCCTCCGTCTGGCTTTTGAGGCCTTTTGGATAAGACTGAGTTCTGAAGTCCCGACGACTAGGTTTGACTTCTAGTTCTGCCACCTTCCTGGTTGTGTGTCCTTGGGTGGATTTCTTTGTGGAGTTCACTCTTGATCTGCGGAATGGGCATAATTGTAGGACCCACTTCATTGAATGAGATGATGCATGCCATGGACTTAGCAGGGACTAAGTGTTTAATAAAGGCGGGCCACTAGGCTGTCACTCCACCTGGCCCCACCCTACCATTCCAGTCTCAAGGCTCTGAACCTTTCAGGATTAGCTCCCCATTCCATCTGCATTTACAACCCTCATCCTTGTGCTCCTGATTTGCTTCATGCAGTTCTACCTGCTCTCCATCTCTTCCTTCACTTAGGCTATTTCCCTTCTTTCCTCAGGGCCCAGCTTTGTTCCCACCCTCCCTGCAGGAAGCTTCTGCCTCCATACCCCGTCTCTCAACGATCTCTTTCTTTCCTAACTCTCCTGTCTTTCAGAAATAGAACGCTAGAGTATAATTTGAAGTTGTTCATTCCCTGTTTCACGTGGGTGCATCTGATCCATCTCCTACTGATGATAAGTTTCTTTTTTCTTTAAAGATTTTATTTATTTATTTGAGAGAGAGAGAGAGCACGAGCAGGGGGAGTGGCAGGCAGAGGGAGAAGCCGGCTTTCCGCTGAGCTGGGAGCTCGATGGGGGGCTCGATTCCAGGACCCTGGGATCATGACCTGAGCCGAAGGCAGACGCTTAACCGACTGAGCCACCCAGGTGCCCTGATGATAAGTTTCTTAAGGGAAAAACTGCTTGTGTCTTCTGATCTGTCTCCCCTCTGGGTGTAACGAGTTCTGGAACCCCACTCACAGGAAGGTAGTGTGGTAGAGTGGCCGTTTGGAGTCAGAGATGCCTGGATTCCAATTCCACCCCCTCCAAACTGTGTGACCTTGGGCAAGATACCCAATCTCACAGAGTCTTCTGTTTCCTCATCTGTAAACTGGAGACGCTTCTCCTCTCCTCCTCCACCCTGCCACCTTGGTGGGGGTTAAATGAGATCATAAAGTAAAATGTTTAGTATTGTGCCTGGCCCCTTAAGTGCTCAATACCTATTTAGGGCTGCTGCCGCTGTTGTTGTTGTTGTTGTTGTTATTATTACCAGGCACGCTGAACTAGCAGAAGCTTGTCTGGTGCACAGTCCTAACAAGAACGGAGCCGCCCCAGGTTGCACACAGCCTTTGCATTCAGCATCGCATTGTGGTTAAGAGCATGGACTCTAGGGGCGCCTGGGTGGCTCAGTCAGTTAAGCGGCTGCCTTCGGCTCAGGTCATGATCCCAGGGTCCTGGGATCGAGCCCCGCGTTGGGCTCCCTGCTCAGTGGAGAGTCTGCTTCTCCCTCTCTCTCTGCCTGCTTGTGCTCTCTATCTCTCTGTCAAATAAATAAATAAAATCTTAAAAAAAAAAAAAAGAGCATGGACTCTAGTGCCAGACTACTTGGGTTTGAACCCCAGTTCTGCCACAAAGCACCAGTGTAACCTTGAGCAAATCACTCAGCCTTTCTGTGCAATTTCCCCATCTAAAAAATGGGATAACAATAGCACCTACCTCATAGTACTGTTCTGAAAATGAAATGAGTTAATACAGTTTACACACTTAGAACAGTATCTTGTATCTTGTATCTTGTGTATATATACTGAAGTATGCTTCAGCGTGTATTTGTTCTTTTCATAATTTTTTTTTTAGAGAGAGAGGGAAAGAGAGTGCACGTGAGCTGGGGGAGAAGGGCAGAGAGAGAATCTTAAGCAGACTCCACGCCCAGCGTGTAGCCCGATGCAGGGCTCGATCTCCTGACCCTGAGATCATGACCTGAGCCAAAATCAAGAGCCAGATGCTTAACTGACTGAGCCACCCATGCGTCCTGCTTCAGGGTTTGTTTTATTATTATTCACACTCAGGCACTCTGGGACCACAGGCTTGTCGTTTTCTAGCATGTGCTCCTTTCTAGTAGTTTATTTAGAAATGTCCAAGGAGAAGTGTCCAAGAAATGTCCCAAGAGAGCCTGCTCTGGGTCCAGGGCCTCGTATCTATTTCAGAACTGGCCAGAAGTCAGGAGATCACTATGATCTTAAGTCTGAAGTGTCATCGGTTTACATGTAAGTAAAATTCTAAAACTCACTGGGAATCAGGGATCAATGATATGAATGAGGCAATACAATTAGATACCAAGAGGCTCCCAGTTATATCCCTACCTTCTGCTCTCCCAAACCAAACTCAATGCCAGGGACAAGGGAGGGCTGGGGGCCAAATGATCAACTTGGAAAATCACCTACCCACCCTAGCTCTTCAGTTCCATCGTTCCATAGATCCGGAAGGATGCAAGTGAAGAGAGCCCTTTGTTTCTTGGCACCTGCCTTTGCAACCTGAACTTCAGTCCTAGGGAAAGTGTACTGGATAGAGCTAAGGAGTCATCACAGACCCAGCTAGAGCTGAGTTGCTTTTCTAGGATATTGCAAATTGGTGACCTTCTTCACCTGTCTTCCTCAGACAAAAGCTGTCCTAGCTCCCCCACAATCACTTCAAATCACTACCTGCTGTTCCGTGCTTTGCCATTTCTGATCATTTTTCTCTTTTCCTGCTCAGACTCTTATTAGGTTTGCTCCTAATAAAAAGGTCCTGAGTAAGCCAGGAGCAGCCTTGCCACGCTCAGGGAACACAGAATCCAAGGAGGCAGGCATCTGGATCAATACAACTTTGATACCACCATGCTTCCAATTCTTTCCCTGACATTTTGCTTCAGATTTGAAAGTGGTGGGGGGTCTCCGGCAAATGGCCTCCAGCTTTCCTACAGGTCATGTCCTGAATGAGAAGCATAGGCAGAGGAGCAATTTACATCGAGTTCAGATGTTCACAAAGTGGTAAATTAGGCCTTTGGGGTTGCCATGGAAACCCTATTTGCTTACAAAATAAAATGGGTAAGTGCAGGGAGGGCAAAGTGATTCCAGGAATTTGATTAGAAAACTAGCCTAGTGATGCTTACAGGAAGAACAGGGAGGCTTTGGAACAACAACATCTTTTCTATTGCTCATTCTAGTATTTTTAAGACATTATTGATTATTCTTGCAAAGAAATACTAGAATTTACCAGCCTCTAATTTCTCCTTTTTTTTTTTTTTTTGGCTTAGTCAGTCTATTCCCTCTTCCAGAAAGTTACACAGAGAATACAATCAATGGCTGCTATTGGTTTGAGCTCGCTGGCAAAAACTCTGATGTGCCCTGGGCGGCGAGTTACTTACAAGGCTGGCTTATTTCAGAGGGAAGGCGCGATAAAGTACAAAGTGAGACAGTCTTGACTTGATTCAAGTCCTGGATCTATTACTAGGTCTGTAACCCTGGGCAACCTAATCCTCTCAACTGGTAAAAAAGGGAATCACTGTCCAGTTGTTTTAAGGATTCAAGAGACACAGTGATGATGATGATGATGATGTTGATGATTTCTATTACTATCACTACTATTATTGGCTGGATCAAAAAGAGACTGGTGTTGCATTTGTGAGGAACCCAGAGAGGCTATTTGATGTCCATACTGAAGAAACGGGGATGCACCAAGTTGTTCTGGAGAGCGTAGAGGGCAGGTCAACCTCCAGACACGCAAACTAAATGGTGAAAATCTAAGGCATATCAGAAAACTTCACCTTTTTTTGAGCCAGTTCGTGGTCAACTTCTTCCTCTCCCAGGCCAATCTCTGCCATCTCGGGTTGGTCTTTCAACTTGTTCAACAGTTCTGCCTTGGCCACAGAAATATTGTAATAAGCTGAGTAAGAGGTAGGGATCCCTGGGGCCCCCGGAGGAGGCGAGAAGTGCTGAAATTCTTGTCTGTAGAAACAAAGAATGACCATTTGAGCACCTCTGTCAGAGACGCTCCTGAACTTTCTGCTTGTTAATTTCCCCATTTGTGAAAAATGGGACCCTGCTTCCAAGGAGCTATGGAATAAGGAAATGATGGACCAGGAAGCACTGTTGAAATGTCAACGGGCCACATGAAGATTACCCAGAAGCCAAGGCAAGGCCAACTTTGAGAACTTAGAAGGCTATTTCTATGCCCCTGACTTCAACAGGTGGGGGAACTTCTTCAGGGGTGATTTGGTTTGGTCAGCGCCCCACTAAGATCTAGAAAGACTGGGAGGCCCCAAAGTTCTGCGCTTCTGATCTTCCAGGATTCCCCTCAGTTCATGGGCCCGGCATATGAATCCCCAGGGAGGGAGGAAGTGGTAGGGATCTATCTGAGACCTTAGCTATTCATCCTCCAAGACTGTTGGCCTCCCTCCTACCCAGCCCGCACCGCCGCCCACTCCAGGTCTATCTAGTCTGCTTGCTTACAAAGGCACCCCATGGCTTTCCTGGACACTTGCATAATTTCTTCTTTCCTGGTGGTGCCACTCCTGCTTGAAATGGCCCCTCCATTGCAGATCTCCCACAGCAAAGAGGTCACCCATGACCTCAGCAGTGGTCACCATGCTGGAGGCTGGGGTTAACACCCCTGCCAGGGACTTGTCACGGCCTACCACATCTCTCATGAGCTCTTCTGAGACTGCCTGTGAGGCAGGCCTTCGGCCTGGGAAAGGATAGCATCTCTCCACTTCTGCCATATCCCCAGTGGCCCCAGCCTCCTCCATGGTTGCAGAATGAAATGGGGAAAAAATGGAACCAGTGGCACCCAGGGGCTTGACAATTGTAGCGGCAGACCCTGTTGTCTTCGGTTCACTGAAGCCCGTGGGGCTGAGGTGCTGCTTCTCAGAGCCCCAGCCCATGAAAGTGAACTGCTCCTGTGGAAAGAAGTAGCTCTGGTTCCACGCTGGCTTGGGTTTGGGCTCTTCTGCCATCGAGGCTTCTGGTCTGGCGTGAGGAAGGAAAGAAGGAGAAATGCTTTAATGTCAGGTTTCAGTGATGAGAGGGGAAAGAATTCCACGCATGGTTCGTGCAAGAGGGGGGCCCACCCCCACTATATTCTTGTTGCCTACCAGCCACCCCTACCCTCCACCTGTCTGTGTCACTGCCCCTTTGCTAACCTCTAGCTGTTTGAAAGGAAAAATAGGAGAAACTCATTAGTCATTTTTGCAGCTTCTTGCAGCTCTTAGATAAAGGTCAAAAATAATGGTTAAAAGGCTCCACAGCTCTTTACTGATTCATGCTATGCTCTCTCCTAATTCATCACACAAAAGAAACTTGGGCATGCCAATATTCCTCATCCAAGGTATTCATTTTACACGTGGGTTTTTTAAGCTAATAACACTAATAAACGAACAATACTAGCTAATATTCACTCACACTTACCATGTCCTAGAAGCTGTCTTAAGATGTGCTTTTCTGTAGGTGTGTCTGAGTGTGTGTGTGTAGATAGAGATAAAAAATTTAATGCTCGTGGCAACCATTTTAGAGATAAGGAACATGAGGTACTGAGAGGGAAAGTGACTTCCCCAAGGTCACCAGACAGTAAATGACAGACCCATGATTTAGACCTACGTGACCTAACTCCAGAATCTATACTTTTAGCCACTATGCTATACTGCCAAAGGGACAACTTGACATCGTATAAAACCTTGCATGTAAGGAATTTTCTGGCTGGACTATATCTATGTTAGCAGACAAGAGAGAATATTCTGGAGGGAATAGGAATATAAGAACTTAGGGAGTTCTTATCTATAAGAAAAAATATTTAGGGCATGTGTGAGGGAGTTCTGAGTCAGAAAGCACTGAAAGAAAGTACAGAACTAAGGGGAAAAAAGGATGTGGCTGTATGTCAGTTCTATCTCAATAAAACTGGAAATATCTTTTAAAAGGATGTGCTAATTATAGACTCAGATCGCAGCGGACACAGCCCTGCACCATATCACAGCATATCATCTTAGGCATTATGTCCTAGAGCTCCTGTCCTCATAATCTCCACTAATAGGGCAGGAGTTCCAGGAGATCTATGACAACATAATCTGCATTTGATAACGAACACTGAAGCAAAAATCAGATTCCTTCTGCAGAGCACTGAGAGGAAATGCACAGAGTTCAGAAAGCAAACTATACCTGTACTCGAACCAGAGTTAGGAGACTTAACCAACACTTGAAAATTCCACTAACCTGGTTTTAGATGTATCCCAGCGTTTTGTAACTGAATAGTATGTGGGTTATAGAAATGCTCTGGTTTGACTTGGCTGAAATTAGAATGTCTTTTTTTTTTTTTTTTGTATTTTAGATTCAAAATATGATACATCTACCTGCCCCTAACACTTCTCCCTTACAAAGTCTTAAAGCCACTTCCTTCTGGTTAGAACCCTATGCTCTCCCAGGGTCTGGAATAGGATCTTGAGGAGCCCAGAGATCCTGGGAGGATGTACTGGGCACAGTGAGCCAGACAGCCTGGGTCCTGACTACCTGTGATCTTCTGCAGGTTACTTTAGCCTCCCTGTGCCACACTTTTCTCACCTAAAAGATGTAGGACACTAATGATATCTATTTCATAGGTTGGTTGTGAAGATTAAATCCGTCAACACACAAAGGTGCTTAGAACAATGCTTGGCACATAGGAAGCAGGCAAAAAAAAAAATATTAGCTTTGTTGGGAATAATGCTGTTCCTTAAATCTACATCATTCAGAGAGGCATCTATAATTGATTTTCTGCAGCCACAGCTAGCTAGGGCTGTGTGCAAACAGATATTTCCCCTTGCATCCTATAGTCATTAAAAAAAAATAAATCTCTGGAATGAGTTACAAGATCTCTAGTAATAGCAGTTTCCTTCTCTCTGGCCAAGGCGCCAAGGTGAATGGAGGTACATAAAAGGAGGAAGGACTAGGAGGCTGAAAGGGCAAGTCTGGGGCCTCTAACTACGATCGCTGGGACACTCTGCCCTACAGGGGCCAAGAGGGCCTTGTAAAGGCCTGGCCTTTTGCAAGAACAAGATCTCTCTGAGAGAGGCTGCCTAGGATGGCAAATGAAGCGTAGGTTTTAGAGTCACACAGATCTAGCTTTGGAATCGAAGTCCCTTCGTCCCTTATTTTCCTCAGCTGTAGTTTCTGCATCTGTCAAATGGGAATCATCTGTCAAATGGCGCACAGGGCTGTTGGGAGGTTAAATGAAATAATGGGTATAGAACGACTAGCGGTGTGTGGCACACAGCGAATGCTTCATACACGTTCAGCCATTGGTTTATTCATTCTGTCTTCTTAAATGTTAAGTGCCTACTATATGCTAGGTCACCTTCCCTTCTCCCTGCCGTGACAGGGAGCAACCACAGTCGCTTTCCACAAAACGTCTTCTGATTACAGTAAGAACGCCCCCCAGCTAGCTGGACAGCTTGAGAAGCAGCCGCGAGGGCTCTGATGAGAGACCCTCCCGGTGGCTAAGAGCTAGCTAGGAGCTAGCTAGGCCCTGTCGTGCTCTGCTTGTGCACCTCGTGCTGGGAAACTTCTCAACTAGTTCCAGATGGCTGGGTGAAGGGTTTGTGGGTGGGTAAAAGACACGAAAATGAGGTACTTCTAACAGCAACGAGTCTCAGGCAAGTTCCTTCTGTAGAAGGATTTAAAGAAAGCACTTACGGGATCAATACCTGCCCCCCACCCGCTGCCCCAGCAGAGTGCGGGCTGAGCTCTGGGCAGGATGGCGGGCAGAGCCAGAGGCCAGAGCTCCTTCGCTCTGGAGCCAACAGGACAAGGGCCAGGCATTGTAGGGCATGCACAGTGGGGCACACAGACACCAACAGCCCGGTGGCCGGGCTACACTCCTGCTCTGCCCGCCCTGCCCGGGCAGCTCACCCCGTCAACTACCACCTGTGGCCCACCGAAGCAAATGCAAAGAGGCAGGAGCACAGGGCTGGGGCAGGGAGGGGATGGAGAGAAAGGCAGAGGAGAGGAGTGCCCTTGACTTTTGTAAGGAACGGAGGGGCATAAAGCGCCCACCACTCCCAGGAGCAGCTGCGGGGAGAGTTTAGAAGCCCAGGCAGGTCCTAGAGCAGAGGCCGGTCAGGCTGGGAGCTGGCCTCTCGTTCTAGAGAGTGAGAAAAGGAAAAGGCAGGAAAGGGCCTCAGCCAGGCTCTGGGGAAATGCCAGGAGGCAGGGAGGGCTTAATGCCTTCTGGCTCAGGGGCCTGAAACTGATGCATACCTTAAAAGGCAAACTGAGAGATAAGGTAGTATTTTGACAGAGATCGTTAAGAACATCAGCCACGACCATTTACCGAGCACAGTAGGTAAGTATGAGCTACACACGGGGCTCCCTACTTTAGAGAGATGGTCTTCATCTTTACGACAGCCAAGTGGAATGGGTATCATCATGCCCGTTTTCCTGGTGAGAAAAATGTGACGCTGGGAACAGTTTAATCAATCGACCAAGCCAAGGTCACACAGCTGGTAAGTGGTGGAGGTGGAGTTCACACTCCTGCTGCAGCCGCCTGGGGGACCTTTCTTTCATAAGCACTTACTTGGGGGGATCAGTGGTCTCCTTCTCTGATGTCCTCCAAAGCCCACCCGGGCCGTAACAGCAAGGGGGCTGAGCCTTCTCAGGTTGAGATCCCAAGTGGCCCCTTATTGGAGGCAGGAAATCGCTGGGATGGAGACCAAAGGACTCTTGCTCTGCTGGGAGGCTCTGTGAGCCCTGCCTCGAAGCCTCCAAGTGGCCAAAGCCCAGGGGTTGTGGGTGCTCCAGGACCTCTTCAGGATGGAGGGTGCCGGTACCAGTGGTTTCTGAACTGAAATACTGGGGTGGGAGCTCCTCCTCCTCCCCCTCCTCCTCTCCCCCTTCCTCCTCTTCTTCCTCTTCTTCCTCTTCCTCCTCCTCCTCTCGCTGCAGCTTCTGCTGCTCCTGGGCTGCTCGGAAGAGCCTGTACTTCTCCCAGTTGGGAGGAGGCGGGCGAGGAGGAGGAAAGGCCTTCTTCCGGGCTCCCAGAGGATCGGGCTGGGTCTCATCAGCTTTGGTAAAGGGCTCCCTCCTATGCTGCCCCCAGGCCCGGGAGCTCTGCAGCTCCAAGCTGATGTGGCTCTCTGAGAAGGCACGGCTACGCAGCGGGCGGGGCATGGAGGCCACGGAGCTCCCCTCCTCACAGGCAGAAGTTTCCTCTGTTGTTTTTGAAGAGTGCTTGAAGTCTCCGAGAAGGTCAAGGGAAGAGATCGCTCGGTAGCTTGACAAGTCCAGTGCCGGGTTCTCAAGGCAAGGATGGGACGGGGTTGCCCACGGAAAGCTAGCCTTGGAATGAGCCATTTCCCTGCAGAACAGCAAGATGGGGATTGTGTAAACCGAGCACGTTGCAGATGGCCCCATGTTTCGGATAGCATCATTTCTGTAAACTTTAAGACGGCCATAAAACAATGCAAGCATACGTAGTAAATGCAATCATAAGAATAGTAATACTAACACATAATATTGATAGCTAACACTTATTAAGTAGGTACTAAATGCCAGGCACTGGTTTAAGTGCTTTCCACGTCTTAACTTAGTTAATACTCACAATGACCCCAGGATGTAGCTATTATTATCGTCCCAATTTTATAGCCATGGAAACTGAGGTACGGGCAGGTTAAGTAACTTGCTCTGGGTCATAAAGCTGGTAAGTGGTAGTGCTAGGATTTGAACCTGGACAGTCTAGCTCCAAAGACTGGATACACACACTACCTCACTCTGTAGCACGCAGATTGAATGTGCTGTGTACTGGGGCTTACAAGTCTGATTATCCTGTTACATTGTTTTTGTTTGCTTTGTTTTCAATCATGAAAAATTTGAAATATTTAGAAACATACAGAGATTGCTATAAAATAAATATCCATGCTCCCACCGACTGCCCAGGATTAGCACATTTTAATACTCTGCCATCTATACTTGATGATTTTTTTTTAAAAGAGATACATAATACCCTTTGTTTCGCTCCCCACTTCTATTCCCCTGCTGCCTCTCCAGATGCAAGCTGTATCGTGAATTTGACATGCTTTCTGTCCGTGTTTTTATACTCGTACCAAAAGATACCAAGCAGGCAATTCACAAATATCTACAATTTGGGGTTTAAAACAGCTCCTTCTAATGCAATTCTAGTCAGAATTCTCAACAGGAATTTTTAACTATAGCATTTTTTATTAATTTGCAACATGAAGTAAGATACAATATATTTTTTTAAAGATTTTATTTATTTGAGAGAGAGAAAGAGAGAGAGAGAGAGCATGAGAGGGTCCGAGGGAAAAGCAGACTCCCTGCTGAGCAGGGAGCCTGATGTGGGACTCGATCCTGGGACTCCCACCCGGATCATGACCTGAGCCGAAGGCAGTCGCTTAACCAACTGAGCCACCCAGGCGCCCGTAAGATACAATATTAAAAAGTATTTTGCTACAGAAGAAATGGGGGTGAGGGATTAGGCATATTATAAAGCAATTATAATGAAAACAGTGTGTTACTGATTAGTAGAACAGAATGAAAACTCCAGAAACACATTGAGCTATCTATAAAAACATCGTATATAATTCACCTTCCATAACAAGGAGATAAAGAATGATTTTTAAAAAAATTTTTTTGAGATAACTGCAGAGCAGTGATATTTGGAGCTGCACTCTCTATTATGTACCAAAATAAATTCCAGATTCAAGAGTTAAGGGTATGTGTGTGTGTATTTTAATGTATGTTATATGCGTATACAGGTATATATATTCTATGTTTAAAAGAAAAAACTATCAGAAGATTAAAAAGACTGTCACTTGTGAGGCAAAATGAGAGTCTCATCTTATAAGCAATAGAAAAAATATCCAAAGAAAGAAGTCCAGGTTGATTTAAATATGTATAAAAATATGCATAAAAAGTCAAACTTCTGTATAATAAAGAGTGACCAAAGTCAAGGGATGGCTCTTTAGTCTCAGAGTATAAAGAGTTAAACCCTCTAAACCAGAAGACCTGGTTTCCTGCTGTAGCCTGTGAGCAATCAGCATCATGCTAAGTATTGCCTAGTGACAGGAAATTCCAGCAGTTCAATTAAATCATCAGACAGAATACCCATTCAATAGTCATACTGAAGACTGAGAATATTTCTTTAAAAAATAATCATACACATAATGGTAGCCAAGCTCAGATAGAATGAAGAACCAAATCTCCTTCAGTCAGCTCATCTCCAGTCCCCGTCGTGGCTAGCTCATCACTCGCATGGATCAGAAATTCACCTCCACACGTCCACACTCCCTTCTCATTTGGGCCTTTGCCCACCTATATAGTTCCTTAAGATTATAAGTTCCTCCTTGTGTGCAAAGTGTTCCACCTGGCATTTCCTCCAGCAGGAAACAAACAAGGTGGTGAGTGGAGAGTAAAAGGTTGACAAATGCTATCAGGCAGAGGATTTTCCTGACCACCTTATCTCAAATAGAGATGACTTATCCTTCACTATCCTCTTTCTATTTTGTTCTTTCTCAGAACACACATCTCCACTTAGTATTATATCACATATCTACTTTCACTTGTTTAATTTATGCTCCACTCTCTAACTAAAATGTAGGCTTCTTGAGGGTAGGGATCTTATGTGTCTCATTTATCTAGTACCTAGAGCCTGGCACACAGTAGGCATTTAATAAATTTTAATAAATGGATTAATGAATAGAAATATCATATGATCCAGTAATTCCACTGGGTATTTACCCAAAGAAAATGAAGACACTAATTTGAAAAGATATATGCACCCCTATGTTCACTGCATTATTTACAATAGCCAAGATATGGAAGCAACCCCAGTGTTATCAACAGATGAATGGATAAAGAAGATGAATGGATAAAAGATGGTACACACACACACACACACACACACACGCAGAGGAATATTACTCAGACATAAAAAAGGATGAGATCTTGCCATTTGCAACAATACGGATGGACCTAGAGGGTATTATGCTAAGTGAAATAAGTCAGACTGAAAGACAAATACCATATGATCTCACTCATATGTGGAATCTAAAAAACAAAATGAACAAATAAACAAAAAGCAGAAACAGACCCATAAATACAGAAAACAATCTGATGGTAGCCAGAAGGGTATGGGTCGGGGGAGAGGGGATGGGCAAAATGGGTGAAGAGGAGTGGGAGATACAGGCCTCCGGTTACATTTGTGAGCACAGCATAATGTATAGACTTCTCAAATCACTATGTTGTATACCTGAAGCAAATGTAACTTTGTGTATCAAGTATACTGCGAGAAAATTATAAAATAAATGATTCATGCCAAAAATGAGAAAAAAAAACCAACAGCCATGATATTTGTATCGTAACAAAGTAGAATTAAAGGCAAAAATTAACAAACAAGGCAAAGAAGGGCGCTATAAATTAGTGGTTAGAACACATGATTAAGATCTAACTACCCTAAATCTTTACGTGTCAAATAACATAGCATCAAAATTCATAAAGCAAAAGACATAGGAAATGCAAAGGTAGAAAAAGGGAGCAATGAAATATGAGGCTGTATCAGCTGATGACAGATGTGACAGTCAAAACTAAGATAATGGGAATATTTAAATTTCTCTATTTTCAAGGGTCCATTGAACCTTTTTTAAATTGACTCTATATTAAGTCAAAAAATGAAAGAAGTACAGACTATGGTACCTAATCACAACATAAAAACACTAGAAATTAGTAACAAAAATGAAAGACAAAAACTTCTAGTACGTAGAAAATAAAAGGGAAAAAAATATTCCCCACTCTAGTCAAAGAAATCTGATCTGAAATTGTAGAATACCTAGAAAATAACAACAATGAAATATCAGAAGCTAGAGAATTTGACTGACTAAAGCAGTGGTCAAAGGAAAAACCAAAGCCTTCAATGCTTACGTTAATATGTAAGAACAAATTAAAATCAGTGAATTAAGCACTGAACAAAAGAAGTCAAGAAAAGAGCCACAAAAATAGAGCTAAGCAAAGCAGAAAGAAAACTAATGGCAGAAATTAATACATTGGAAAACAAATGGTAGAATTAATAATTAAAGCCAAAAGCTACTTCTTCAAAAGAAAATATAAAACAATAAAAAAGATAAACCACTTGCTAATCTAATTAAAAACCCCAAATGCACAAAATAAGAAATGGAGAAATAACCACAGTTGCAGAGTAAATGAAAAGAGTAAGAGAATACTTTGCTCTACTCTATGAAAACAAATTAGAAAGCTTAGGATGGTTTTCTAGGAAAACAAAAATTACCAAAACTGATTGCAGAAGAATGGAAATATCTAAGCGCACCTGTTACCATAGGAAACAATGTTGATAAATTTGACAAAAAAAGATAGCACACTCATGCAGTCTTGTATTAATTCTACCAGCCGTAAAGGAACAGACAACCTCAATACTATTTACACTTCCTAGACTCTGGAATCTATTGAGGGAGAAGAAAAGAGTCCTGCATGATGTCAATACGAAAACCCAACAACTAGAACATGCATAAAGGCAAACTAGAAACCAGGCTCATCTAAGAATACTAATGCAAAAGTCTCACCATTTTTTGCATTTAAAAACGTAAACATTAGGACATTAGTACATATAAGGAATTTATTAATAAATTACCAACATATATTGAAAGTGCATGTGCAAAAAATTCTTTCTGAAGAGGGTGCATGATCCAAAAGAGTTGGAAGACACTGGTCTGGGATGGTTGTTCCTAATCAAAGTGTCTCCTGAGCGAAATTACTCGGAGCGGTTGTTGAAAATGCAAATTGGTGAGCCCTACCCCCCAGAAATTGGGATTTAGTACCTCTGTGGTGACGCCAGGGAATCCGCATTTTTAACAACTGCCCCCCCCCCAAGAGATTCTAATACAAGTGGTTCCGGGACCATACTATGAAACAGGGGTCCAGGGTGAAAATGATGGGAGGGCTGCAGTTTGGGGTGGAGTTTGGGCGGCAGGGTTCTTTGTTCCAGTTAGGTTGGTTTCCCATCTATACAGCCTATCTTCCACCCCGCACCACACACCTTCCCACCTTCTTTCCCTGCCTCTCTCCCCCTCCTCCACCTCATCTCCAGTCTTGCTCTTAGGAAATGCAGGTGGTGGCAGCAAGGTCTCCAAAGGCCCCAGCTGGGCCGATGTCCCGCAGCTGGGGTGACAAGAGTCCTGCCGCATGAGAGTACTCAAATTTACCATTCTTTCCTCTTCCCTCCCCAGAGCACAGGAAAGGCAAGGCAAGAGAGTAGAGTGGAAAGAACACAGTGTCATAAAGACTTGGGTCTGCATTCCAGTAAAAATGTAAAATCGGGCTCCATAACTCAAAAGCTGCATGACCTTGCACACAGTATTTAATTTATCTCAGTTTCAGTAAAATATTTATCTTACAATGCTGCTGTGAGGATTAACTATATAAAAAGGACCTAGCAATGATGCTGGGTATGTGGAGAGGTGATTAATAATGATAGAACTATGTTTATTGTTAGAAAGGAGTCCCTTCCTCAGGGCCACTGCATATGGCTGTGCCAGTTGTGCAGTGCACAACCTTCACTGCTGTATGCTTCGGCCTTGTTCCTTGTTCTCACCAAAGGAGTTGGACTGCACTGTCCCCTGGTTAATATTCAGCTCTGCTCAAGAGCCACGAAACCAGGAGATCTCGGGTCTCAGCTCAGCCACATGTCTGCCTAGCTAGGAGGCCCGAGCTAACCAAGGATTTTAACTTTGGGCTCATTTACTCACTCTTCTCATCTACTAAAAAGGGACAAATAATAAGAGGCAAGTTTAGGTTTAAGAGCAGTGCGAAAATCAAAAGGATTCGATATTCTAAGTTGTCTTGTTTCGGTACTAATCACTTATGTCAGCCTTACAGAATTTACCTCTAGGTAGCCAACTCTAGAATCAGTTGGAAGAAACAAACATGCCCTTCTAGACATTTGGTGCCCTAATTCATGGCACTGTGACCTTACCTGGGGGCACTGGGCTCTGAAAAGGCAACCTGGAAATTGCTATTCTCTGCATCAATCTTAATTTTATTTTTTTATTATTTTTAAAGAAATAGTCTCTTTTTTTAAAGATTTTATTTATTTATTTGACAGAGAAAGAGCACAAGCAGGGGGACCGGCAGGCAGAGGGAGAGAGAGAAGCAGGCTCCCTGCTGAGCAAGGAGCCCAATGTGGGACTCGATCCCAGGACCCTGGGATCATGACCTGAGCCGAAGGCAGACGCTTAACCGACTGAGCCGCCCAGGCGCCCCATCCATCCTAATTGTAGAAGTACTACCCCCTCCCCACCTACATGGCCTGTGCAGGGGCCAGCCTGAGCCTTACAGAGTCACTTACATCAGGGGAGCAGAAGTGGGCATGACTCCGAAAAGGGAAAGGAGAAACTTCAATGGGATCAGCTGGATCAATGTGTGTACAAGTCCTTCCATGCGGCCATTGAATATTCTATTGTGCAAGGTGACCAGATCAAAGGGGAGCAAAACTGACATAGCCCCTTCCTTCCGGGCACTACAGCTGAAACAAACTGGGGAATGGAAGGCTTCCATTGAAGTGTGTCAGGCTCAAACGAAGGTTACTGGCCTCTCTAGCGGTCCTATCTTCCAAGGGCTCAAGCCGTCTATATGCACAGAAATCTACAACTCCGCTTTGGGACCAAGTGGAGTGGAGTGAAGGATAAGGAGTTTCATTAAGGGAAACGAGCTATGGTTTCTTACTTCCTAGTGTGTGTTAGGCACTGCTTTTTGCACTTTCGTGTATGTATTTCTATTAATCTTCACACCAACCCATCATTGCCAGTTGGCAGCTAAGAATCCCGAGGCTTAAAAAGGGTGATTCAGGGGCGCCTAGGTGGCTCAGTCGGTGAAGTGTCTGCCTTTGGCTCAGGTCATGATTCTGGAGTCCCGGGAATCGAGCCCCAAGTCGGGCTCCGTGCTCTGTGGGAAGCCTGCTCTCTCTCCCTCTGCCCCTTCCCACCACTCGTACTCTCTCTCTCTCTCGAATAAATAAATAACATCTTTTAAAAAGGGGTGTGTGTGGTAAATCATTTTCCCACTTGTAAGAAGCAGTCGTGTCCAGACTGGAACTTGCCTTATCTGACTCCAAGGGCCAGGCATCCCACTGGAGCAAGGTCTCCTAGGGTGAGGCAAAAGGTACTCGCGCTGCAGTTGTCCCCAGGTGTCCAGGCAGATATTAGCTCTTTGCATGGAAGCACGAAAGCTAGTGTAAGAAAAGGCTTTGTTGACACCAGCAAGGAGACTACATCTCAAAAACAAAAGCAAATTGCCTGCCAAGTCCTGGGCTGTTCTTCTCTTTTCCTTTTGGCACAGGTTACCTTTTCTTCTGATGAATAGATTTTCCTCTTTTGTTAAAATCTTTTTTTTGGACTAATAGTGATTGAAAATGAAAACGAATATTTGCAGAGACTGAAAAAAAATCTCCTCCTGCCTCTTCCTCCGCACTTCTGAAGTTTTCTTGTTTGGAAATTTTACTTTTAAACTCACCGCAATAGCTTGGTATTCCAGGATCTCAGCAGTAAGGGTGCACAGGTCCAGCCCCTCTCCCCTTTCCCTTTCCTCGGCAGCCAAAAGATAAGACTGCTCCAAGAAAACAGCCACTCCCAGGTTAATGCTGAAGGAAATATTTGCAAGATCCAGGAAGTGAGACACAAGGAGGCTTACGCTGGGAGGGGAGAAGGGCCCAGAGGGATTGTTGTTGCCACCCTTTTCTGCCTCTGGGTCCATAGAACTTCAAGTAAGGAACAATTAGTCTGGCAATGACAAATGCAAGTGGCAAGACTCGCCCTGAACCTTCCACATCCCCTGGGAGGCTGGTGCCAAGTGTCCCTTGAAGAGATTAGAGAAGTCCTTGCTTTATTGGGTCTGTCCTGGGTAAAGCCTAGCTCCCCCTCTCCAATGGTCCCAACTTGGAATTTCCAAGAAGGTCTTCCCATAACTCCTCTGGATTTTACATAGTGTCATGGACATGGCGGTAAGGGATGATAATGATCGGTCTTAGGTTTACTGAGAGTCTGTCATGCGTCAGGCACAGGGCTGGACAGTTGATAGACCTGCTTTCATTTAACTCTTGAGACAATCTTCTGGCGTGGGTATTCTCTTGGCCATGTTAGAAATGAGGCTCAGGGTGGTTAAACAACTGGTGAACACAAAGGGAATAGTGGCCGGAAGTTCCAGCTAAGGTCCATCTGACTCCAACGCCCACACTTTTGCCCATGCAACATGCTGCCTCTTCAGCGTTCAGATAACCTTCTTGAGAGATTTAATAGAAGACATTTTAGGAGTAAAAAACACATTGTCGGGGGACCTGGAGGGTCTGACACAAGAATAATTCAGCTGAGGATTGGGCTGGCCAAGGTTATTAAGGATCTATTCGCTGCTATCCAGAGATAATGAAACCCGGGCATGCATCAGAACCACCTGGAGGGCTTATTAAACCACAGGTTGCTGGGTCCTATCCCCAGGATTTTTGATTTAGTAGGTCTGGGGCAGGGTGGAGAATTTTTATTTCTAACAATTTCCCGGATGATGATGGTACTGCTGGTCTGGGATCCCACTTTGGGATCTACTGTTCTAATCGGTCATTACTTACCAGGTTCCCAACTCATTGGGATATCTTAAGAGGTATAAAGCCATTAAAAAAAAAAACAACTTCTCAAAACAAAATTCATTTAATTAACTATATACATCCATCCATGTGACAACTGGGATGAAGATTTACAAAATAAAATAATGGGAATACTGGAAGTCCAAAAAGTTCTGGGAGTCCTGATGTTATTCAAGGAAATTTTGTGCCCCAGCATGGTTAAACTATGGACGGGTCAGGACTCTTGAGTCCTCACGTATACCAGATCTTAATGTACTGACTTTTAAAGACCTAGAATACAGTGGGAAAGACTTAATACCAGTTATAAAGAACATGATTCAGTCTCAGATGGTTTAAAAGGCATTCTTGTTGCTCAATTATTAATGAGAACGATTACTGTAGAGTAGTTCTCTGGGCCGCATGTATTTAACGTTTAAGATTTTAACCCTTTGAGAGTTAACCCTAAAGATCCACGAAATGTAGTAACTGGTCATTTTGCAAAGGGTATGAATTTGACTTCCAAGGCATCACAATACCGGTTGAGAGGACAAGGCGCCCAGCAAAAGAGGGAGCCTCGTCAACCGCTTGGCACTGCCATCTCAACATGGCTTGATGGGTCTCTATTTGCTGACAAGGTACACAGATGCAGTCACCATGGCAGAGAGAAAATGTGCTTCTTTATGAATAATGGCACCGAAGCTAGTGCTGGTGATTGAAGTGATAGAACCATCTTAAGAAAGTGATGCTTCTGAGCTAGAAAATACAGTGTTTATTGGTGGGGGTGGGGAGGTGCTACGTTGCAGTGTCAGATTTGGAAATTTGCAGAGGTCTGGTGACGTACACCCTCAGGAATGTCAAAGTTCTCGCAGACTTAAATATGCAGATGTGCTGGTTGATTGAGAATTCTAGCAAACAAATTCTAGTTAATAGTGAGGTCAAGCATGTCCTGTAAGTAACACTGTCTGTCATTAGTATGTGGATTTTTCCAAAGCCCTCGATCTTTAACTTCCTGGGCCCAAATCAAACCAATCAATCCTCTTCTTTAGATTTTCTTTTTTTTATTATACATTCCAGCAACTTGACACGTACCCCCCAAACACCGTGTGTATTCAACTCCAACTATTTACAGCTTACTAGCAGCCTTTCTGAATTTTCTTTGTGTATGGCTACTATCAGATTCAACATGTGATTTAGGATTTAGCCTTTTTGGGGTTAATATTATTACAAATACTCATTTCTGTGCAAGATCCAATATTTGTGTACCTGTCATTGTTAATAGCTATGTTCTGTTTCCATCATAATGATCTATCTATTCAATCGGTAAATCTTTTCCATGATTATAAATAGCACTATTAAGAACATCTTTAAACAAATCATTTTTTTTCCTTTTTAGGTTATTTCCTTGGGGGTCTGCTGGGTCAAAGGGTATGAACAAACAGTTTTATAACTCTTGTCGCATATTTCTAGATTTTCCTCTAGGAAAACGGAACCAATTTTATACTGCTCCCAGAAACGGTTTCCTCACAGCCCTGTCAAGATAGGGTTTTATAATTTCTGTTGATCATTTCCATTAATTGTTGATAGTTTAATAAGCAGGTCGTGATACGTGGGAGTTGTTTTTGTTTGCATTTCTTAAATTGCTAGTGAGCCTGTACTTTTCCATGCAGTGATTTTACCGCCTTGAGTTTCTCACGTGTAAATTGCCTGCTCAGTTTCCTTGCCCTTTTATGAAGCCGAATCTGAAAGCCGACCTTCTAAATCTATATCCATTCTTTATATTTTTTGGACAGTCAACTGTTATCAGTGGTGCTGACCCCAGACATTTGCCTCATTCTGTTGTTTAGCTTTTTATTATATTTTGTTGTACAAAGGTTTTTCCCCCAACTTTTATATATTTAAAATCATCCATCTTGTCTCTGATGATACCCTCCATTTAACAGACACAAATTTATCTTCTATCCATACTTGAAAAAAATATGCTATTCCACTGTCTGCTTTCTGGAATTTGCTATGGAGTATTCTAGGTGCTATGGATCTAAGTTAATTATTCTCTGTATTGATACCTAAAATTCTAACATTTATTAAAGAAAGAGTGATTTCTTTCCCCAGTTCAGGGGTGCTTCCCGTGTGCTCTTTATTCTTAGAATAGCTCGTATCTGTTCCTAGAATCTCTCTCTCTTTTTTTTTTAAATTCGCTGTTTGCCCTTTTTTGACCCCCTATCATATGGTTTTGATAATTGTCATCTTATGACAGGCTTTAAAATCTGATAGGGTAAGTCTACCATCATTGCCTTTTTATTTTATTTTATTTTATTTTATTTTATTTTTTATTTTTTTGTAGTTTTTAATTTTATTATGTTGTGTTAGTCACCATACAATACATCATTAGTTTTTGATGTAGTGATCCACGATCCATTATTTTCGTATAACACCCAGTGCTCCATGCAGTACGTGCCCTCCTTAATACCCAACACTGGGCTAACCAATCCCCCCTCCCCCCTCCCCTTTAAAACCCTGTTTGTTTCTCAGGTCCATAGTCTCTCATGGTTCATCTCTCCCTCCAATTCCTCCCCCCATTTTTCCCTTCCTTCTCCTAATGTCCTCCGTGTTATTCCATATGATAATTGACTTTCTCTGCTTGACTTATTTCACTTAGCATAATCTCCTCCAGTCCCATCCATGTTGATGTAAAAGTTGGGTATTCATCCTCTCTGATGGCTGAGTAATATTCCATTGTATATATGGACCACATCGTCTTTATCCATTCATCTGTTGAAGGGCATCTCGGCTCTTTCCACAGTTTAGCTATTGCGGACATTGCTGCTATGAACGTTGGGGTGCCTATGGCCCTTCTTTTCACTACATCTGTGTCTTTGGGGTAAATACCCAGGAGTGCAATTCCTGGGTCATAGGGTAGCTCTATTTTTAAATTTTTGAGGCACCTCCACACTGTTTTCCAAAGTGGCTGTACCAACTTGCATTCCCATCAACAGTGTAAGAGGGTTCCCCTTTCTCCACAACCTCTCCAACATTTGTTGTTTCTTTCCCTGTCCATTTTGGCCATTCTAACTGGTGTAAGGTGGTATCTCAGTGTGGTTTTGATTTGGATTTCCCTGATGGCTAATGATGATGAACATTTTTTCATGTGTCTGTTAGCCATTTGTATGTCTTCTTCAGAGAAGTGTCTGTTCATCTCTTCTGCCCACTTTTTGACTTGATTATTTGTTTTTTGGGTGTTGAGTTTGAGAAGTTCTTTATAGATTTTGGATACCAGCCCTTTATCTGTAGTGTCATTTGCAAATATCTTCTCCCATTCTGTGGGTTGCCTCTTTGTTTTGTTGACTGTTTCCTTTGCTGTGCAGAAGCTTTTTATCTTGATGAAGTCCCCAAAGTTCATTTTTGCTTTTGTTTCACTAGCTTTTGGAGATGTATCTTGAAAGAAGTTGCTGTGGCCAATGTCAAAGAGGTTACTGCCTATGTTCTCCTCTAGGATTTGGATGGATTCCTGTCTCACATTGAGGTCTTTCATCCACTTTGAGTTTATCTTTGTGAATGGTGTTAGAGAATGGTCGAGTTTCATTCTTCTGCATGTGGCTGTCCAGTTTTCCCAGCACCATTTATTGAAGAGACTGTCTTTTTTCCATTGCATGTTTTTTCCTGCTTTGTCAAAGATTATTTGACCATAGAGTTGAGGGTCCATATCTGGGTTCTCTATTCTGTTCCATTGGTCTGTATGTCTGTTTTTGTGCCAGTACCATGCTGTCTTGGTGATCACAGCTTTGTAATATAGCTTGAAATCAGGCAACGTGATGCCCCCAGCTTTGTTTTTCTTTTTCAACATCTCCTTGGCGATTCGGGGTCTTTTCTGATTCCGTACAAATTTTAGGATTGTTTGTTGCAGCACTTTGAAAAATGTCATTGGAATTTTGATCAGGATGGCATTGAAGGTATAGATTGCTCTGGGTAGCATAGACATTTTAACAATGTTTATTCTTCCGATCCATGAGCATGGAATATTTTTCCATCTTTTGGTGTCTTCTTCAATTTCTTTCATGAATGTTCTGTAGTTCCTAGAGTATAGATCCTTTACCTCTTTGGTTAGGTTTATTCCGAGGTATCTTATGCTTTTTGGTGCTATTGTAAATGGAATCGTTTCTTTAATTTCTCTTTCTACAGTTGCATTGTTAGTGTATAAGAAAGCAACTGATTTCTGTGCATTGATTTTCTATCCTGCCACATTACTGAATTGCTGGATGAGTTCTAGTAATTTGGGGGTGGAGTCTTTTGGGTTTTCCACATAAAGTATCATGTCATCTGTGAAAAGAGAGAGTTTGACTTCTTCTTTGCCAGTTTGAATACCTTTTATTTCTTTTTGTTGTCTGATTGCTGTTGCTAGGACTTCTAGTACTATGTTGAACAACAGTGGTGAGAGTGGGCACCCTTGACGTGTTCCTGATCTTAAGGGAAAGGCTCTCAGCTTTTCCCCATTGAGGATGATATTCGCTGTGGGTTTTTCATAGATGGATTTTATGAGCTTGAGGAATGTTCCCTCTATCCCTATACTCTGGAGAGTTTTAATCAGGAAAGGATGTTGTATTTTGCCAAATGCTTTTTCTGCATCAATTGAGAGGACCATATGGTTCTTCTCCCTCTTATTAATGTGTTCTATCAAATTGATCGACTTGCGAATGTTGAACCACCCTTGCATCCCGGGGATAAATCCCACTTGGTCGTGGTGGATGATCCTTTGAATGTATTGTTGGATCCTATTAGCTAGGATTTTGTTGAGGATTTTGGAATCCATATTCATCAGGGATATTGGTCTGAAATTCTCCTTTTTGATGGGGTCTTTGCCTGGTTTGGGGATTAAGGTAATGCTGGCCTCAGAGAATGAGTTTGGAAGTTTTCCTTCTGTTTCTATTTTTTGAAACAGCTTCAGTAGAATAGGTGTTAGTTCTTCTTTGAATGTTTGGTAGAATTCCCCAGGGAATCCATCAGGCCCTGGACTCTTGTTTTTTGGGAGGTTTTTGATCACTGCTTCAATCTCGTTACTGGTTATTGGCCTATTCAGGTTGTCCATTTCTTCCTGTTTCAGTCTTGGCAGCTTATAGGTTTCCAGGAAGGCCTCCATGTCATCCAGATTGCTCAGTTTATTGGCATATAGTTGTTGATAATAATTTCTAATAATTGTTTCTACTTCCTTGGCAATAGTCGTGATCTCTCCGCTTTCATTCATAATTTTATTAATTTGGGTCCTTTCTCTCTTCTTTTGGATAAGTCTGGCCAGTGGTTTATCAATCTTATTAATTCTTTCAAAGAACCAACTTCTAGTTTCATTGATCTGATCTACTGTGCTTCTGGTTTCTAATTCATTGATTTCTGCTCTAATTTTAATTATTTCTCTTCTAATGCGTGGCTTAGGCGTCGTTTGTTGCTTTTTCTCTAGTTCTTTAAGGTGTAGAGTTAGTTGGTGAATTCGGGATTTTTCTATTTTTTTGAGTGAGGCTTGGATGGCTATGTATTTCCCCCTTAGGACCGCCTTTGCAGTATCCCATAGGTTTTGGACCGATGTGTTTTCGTTCTCATTGATTTCCATGAATTGTTTAAGTTCTTCTTTGATTTCTTGGTTGACCCCAACATTCTTGAGCAGAGTGGTCTTTAGCTTCCAAGTGTTTGAATTTCTGCCAAATTTTTTCTTGTGATTGAGTTCCAGTTTTAGAGCATTGTGGTCTGAGAATATGCAGGGAATAATCTCAATCTTTTGGTATCGGTTGAGACCTGATTTGTGACCCAGTATATGGTCTATTCTGGAGAAAGTTCTACGTGCGCTCGAGAAGAATGAGTATTCTGTTGTTCTGTAAATATCTATGAGGTCCATCTGGTCCAATGTATCATTCAAAGCTCTTGTTTCCTTGTTGATTTTCTGCTTAGATGATCTGTCCATTGCTGAGAGTGGAGTATTGAGGTCTCCTATAATTAACGTATTGTTATCAATATGAGTCTTTATTTTGGTTAACAGTTGGCTTATGTATATGGCTGCTCCCATGTTGGGGGCATAGATATTTACAATTGTTAGGTCTTCTTGTTGGATAGACCCTTTAAGAATGATATAGTGTCCTTCTGTGTCTCTTATTACAGACTTTGGTTTAAAATCTAATTTGTCTGATATAAGAATTGCTACCCCAGCTTTCTTTTGAGGTCCGCTGGCATGGAAGATAGATCTCCATCCCTTCACTTTCAGTCTGGATGTATCTTTAGGTTCAAAATGAGTCTCTTGTAGACAGCATATGGATGGGTCCTGTCTTTTTATCCAATCTGCAACCCTGTGCTGTTTTATGGGAGCATTTAGGCCATTCACGTTGAGAGTGATTATTGAAAGATATGAGTTAATTGTGATCATGTTGCCTGTGAAGACGTTGTTTTTATAGATTGTCCCTGTAAATTTCTGTTGTAGATCACTCTTGGGGTCTTTCTCCTTTTATAGAACCCCCCTTAATATTTCTTGCAGGGCCGGCTTAGTGCTCACATATTCTTTCAACTTCTGCCAGTCGTGGAAGCTCTGCATCTCTCCATCCATTCTAAATGCCTTGCCGGATAAAGTATTCTTGGCTGCATGTTCTTCTCATTTAGTACCCTGAATATGTCTTGCCAGGCCTTTCTGGTTTGCCAGGTCTCTGTGGATACGTCTGACGTTATTCTGATATTCCTCCCTCTGTACGTAAGGAATCTCTTCCCCCTAACTGCCCTTAAGATGCTTTCCTTGGTTCTAAGATTTGCAAGTTTTACTATTACATGCCAGGGTGTTGGCCTGTGTTCCTTGATCTTAGGAGGGGTCCTCTCTGCCTCTAGGACTCGAATGTTTGTTTGTTTCATTCCCCAGATTAGGGAAGTTCTCAGCTACAATTTGCTCAAATACATCTTCTAGCCCTCTCTCTCTCTCCACTCCCTCCGGGATTCCAATTATTCTGACATTGGAACGCCTCATGGTGTCACTTATTTCTCTGATTCTATTTTCATGGATTCTGAGTTGTTTTTCCCTAGCCTCCTCTTTTCCCTTTTTATCTATTATACTGTCTTCCAGATCGCTTATTCTCTCTTCTGTCTCAGTTACTCTAGCTGTTAGATTATCTAGATTGGATTGGATCTCACTGATAGCATTTTTAAGTTCTGCCAATTCACCTTTTATTTCTGCCCTTAGAGACTCTATGTTGCCATTAATTGATTTCTCCATTGTAGCCATTGTCTTCACAATTGCTAGCCTGAATTCCATCTCTGACATCTTGGTTATATCTGCATCCATTTGTAAATCTGCAGCATAAGTCATAATCTCTGAGTCTTTTCTGTTTTGGGGGCTCCTCCTCCTAGTCATTCTGTTGATGGGTGTTTGAGGGAAGGTATGGAGTCCAAATTATTGACCAGAACCCAAGCAAGATGCACCTGTTTTCTTGGGACCTTAGGGTTGCTGGCCTCTTGTTTTCCCAGCCTGTCTTCTGGGGGAGGGGCCTGCCGCGCTGTTACTCAGGCAACCCTGTTTGGGCGGAGTTGCCCTGCGCCCCTGTGGCGGGGGATGGGCTCAGTGGGAATCAGTCTTTGGGGCTTTTGTTCTCTGGCGCCTTTCCCTGGTGGCTTTCCGCGTCTCTTCCGTGAGTCGGAGCAGAAGAGACCGTTTCCAACCCTCTGCCTCAGAGCAGAGAGACCGCAGTCTGTTCTTCAGTGAGCTCTCCAGGCCACACCGTCTCCGTTTCTGTCCGTGCTGCTATAAACTGTAGCGTCCTGGGTTGTGCGCCCCTCCGCAGCACCCCCAGTCCTGCCTCCAGGTCGGGGCACGTCTCTGCCCTTTGTGCTTCTAAAACCGCCAGCCGCTCCCAGTTCGCGCGCGCGCGACTCCACTGCTTGGGGTTCTGTCCCGGGGACTGCAGTTCGCGTGCGCGTGACTCGGCCGCTTGGGGTTCCCACCCCGGGGGTTGCAGTTCACCGGCGCGACCCAAGCGCACCGGGTTTCCGTCTCAGAGGCTGCAGTTCACGTGCGCGCGACCGTCGCTCCGGTTTCTGTCCGGGGGGCTGCGGTTCGCGCGCGCGACCCTGCAGGTCCAGTTTTCCACCCCGGGGGCTGCCCTAAAGTCCTTTCCCGACGCTACCGGTCTGCAAGTCTGTGCCCTGTCCGCAGCGCGCGAGGCTGTCACTCACCGGTAGTGTAGGATCCCCACGGCCAGGCTCCCTCCCGCTGCCGTTTATCCTCCGATATCTGCCCGCGGAATCACGGCTCTCCGCTTCGTACCTCGAAACCAACCGCCTGTGATATTCTGTTTGTAGAGATCCAGATCTTCTTACATCTCAGGCTGGTTTCGTGGGTGCTCAGAGTGGTCTGGTAGATATCCAGCTCAATTCCGGGGACCAGTTGAAATAGGGTCCCCTACTCCTCCGCCATCTTCCCCCCTCCCCCGCCTCCATCATTGCCTTTTTAAATAAATGTATTCTTTGGTATTCTTGCCCACTTATTCTTCCAGATAAATTTCACTATGAATTTAACAAGTTCTATAAAGCATCCCACCATGACTCTAATCGGTAGTACATCACATCTATACATTAACTTAGGGAGTACTGTAATCATTGCTATATTTAGTCTCCCTAGATTGAAGCAGAGTATGGCTATGCATTTATTCAGGTCTTTATTTCTCCCATTAGAGTTTTATAATTTTCCTGGAATAAGTTTTGTGAGCCCAGGATTACATTAATACCCAAGTATTTAAATTCACTTTGTCACGCTTTTGACAAATCATTCCATGCCTCGGAAGACTGCATCCTTCTTAGGTGGCAAAGCCTTCCTGAAAAGTGTACTCTTCCTAATACAATGAGATTCAATTCTGAATTATCCATTTTCTTTCACTCAATCAGCAAATAGGAAATGTGTACTGGATATTCCACACTCTGCTCATGGTGTGGTTTGATAAAAGGAAGCATGAAAGCCCGAGGCTGAGAACTGAAAAACCTGGGTCGTAGTCTAGTTTTGTCACGTACTTGCTTTATCATCCCAGAAGCAAAGGGCTCTGGAGTCCGATGCCTGTCGGACCTCGGGCAAATGACTTTCATCTATCTGTAAGGTTCCCTCATCTGTAAAATTGGGTCAATAAATGGTAACTATCTCGTGGGGTCATGATAAATCATAAATGATTCATGTGAAATGCTTACAGCAGTGCCTGACGCATAATAAACACTTCATAAATGTTAGCTATTCTACCTTCTGTTGTTGTTGTTGTTGTTGTTAATAACAGTATAGTACTGCCTCTCCTGAGTCTCGGCTTCCTTATCAGTGAAATGGGAAAAATAAGGCTCAACTGCATAGGGTTGTTGTGAGGATTAACTGTAGCCATGTATATAAAAGTGCTCTACACATTCTAAAGCTCTGTGCCAAGTGGAGAAATGGAAAGGATCACAGGAAGCAATCACAGGTACAGAAAACCAAAAGAGATAATCTAGAAAATACTTTCTTTTGGCTTTTAAATACATCACTTATGTATATAGCTTTTTCTCCCAGCAGATCTACTCACCGCTGTTTTTCCCTCCTGCTAATATTATAATGCATTTGCATTCTCTGCACACAAACCAAATAACAGTGGAGGGAGACAACCAAGAGTGTAACTACCTGGAATTAAAATTCATTGCAGGCTCCCAGGCAAAGAGAGTGGCTCAAGAATATACATTTGATTCTCCCACCTACACCCATCATTCCAATTGTGACAGAAACGACATAAGAAATGTTAAAAATGTGTGTGTGGGTTGGAGGGGAAGGTGAGCGGAAACTCCATCAAGATTTCTCCTCTTAAATATCATCTCTGCCCTTGACCTTTTCATCTTCCCTGAGGTCATAAACTGTCATCCATCTTAAGCACCAATACTCTTTTTCGTTCCATTGACCTCTCTTCTGTTTTTAAATTTAAACCGGTTTCCCAGATCCTGACCAAACCTGCACTTAAACCAGTGGTTCTCATAATTAGCTTGCATCAGAATCGCTTGGAGGGCTTGTTAAAAACACAGACTGCGAGCCCCATTCCGGGTTTCCGATTCAGTAGGTCTGAGTGGGGCTTGAGCATTTGCATCCTTAACAAGTTCAGAGGTGATAACGAGGTTGCCGGTCCTGGGACCACATCTGGAGAACCATCAACTTAAATTAAATATTACTGCTCCCTCTAATTACCACGCCACTTCTCCTTCCTTTTGCCAGCCAATTTCTTCTTTTAAGACATTTTTAAATGTTCAACTATGTTTTTAAAGTTCTTCTTTTAAAATATTTTTCTATGACACGGTGGCACTAACACATAACCATTGCATTAAAATTAATGAAATGAGGGACGCCTGGGTGGCTCAGTTGGTTAAGCATCTGCTTTCAGCTCAGGTCATGAGCCCAGGGTCCTGGGATCGAGTCCCACATCGAGCTCCTTGCTCAGCAAAGAGTCTGCTTCTCCCTCTCCCTCTGCTGCTCCTGCTGTTTGTGCTCTCTACCTCTCTCTCTCTCTGACAAATGAATAAGTAAATCTTAAAAAAATAAAATTAAATTAATGAAAGGAAACTGAAACCTTCCTATATTGCTTGTGGGAATGTGAAATGGTACAGCCACTTTGAAAAACAGGCTGTTCCTCAGAAAGTTAATAGAATTACCATATGGCCCCCAAATTCCACCCCTTAAGTATATACCCAAGAGAACTGAAAACATGTCCACGCAGAAACTTGTACACGAATGGTCATAACAGCATTATTCACAATAGTTAAAAAGCGAAAACAACCCAAAGGTCCGCCGATAGAGGAATGGATAAATAAATATGGTATATCCATACAGGGGAATATTATTTGGCAAAGAAAAGGCACAAAGTACTGATACATGCTACAGCACAACGAACCACTAAAGCATGCGAACTGAAAGAAGCCAGACACAGAAGCCCTCATCTTGTCTCATTCCACTTGTAGGAAATGTACCAAATAGGCAAATCCACAGGAACCGAAAGTAGATTAGTGGTTGCTGGAGGCTGAGGGTGGGAATGGGGAGTGACTGCAAATGGGCAGAAGGGATCTTTTTAGGGAGATGGATAGGTCTTAAAATTGGATTATGGTGATTACAATTGCACGGCATTGTAAATTTACCAAAACAGGTAAATTTATGATGTGTAAAGAGCCCTGTACATTTCTTTTCTAGGAATTCCCCTTATGGGCCATCATGCCATCTACTTTCTAGGCCCACCACTTCACTACGCTTGCTTTCCTGAAGGTCACTTGTGACTCTAAATTGTCAAAGCCAGTAGCGGTCCTCTCCTTATCCTCTGCCATGGTGCATTGGCCTACCTCTTCTGTCACACCAGCTGCTTGCTCCTTCAGTTTCCTTTGCTGGTTCTTCTTCCTCATCCTACCCCCTGGCTGGCTGATCGACAAACCTCCTCCAAAGAATCCACTTATCTTCCTCACTAACCTCAAATTCAGCATGCCCCAACTCAAATTTGTCATCTGCACCAAGCTAGCTCCCCTTTCTCACCTGCCCCAGCTCTGTCAATAACTTTCTCTGGGTCACCTGGGGCTCGGAGTTATTTTTGACTTATTTCCTTTCTGTCCCAAATTCCAGTCACCAGTTCTCTCTACTTTTCCCTCAGAAGGTGTCACTTACTTGTAAGGAAATCATTTGAACAGGCGATTCACATGAGAAGCGATGCAAATATTAAATAAACACATGAAAATATTTCAAACTAGAATAATCAAAGGAAGCCAATGAAAATTATCCTAGGTGCCATTTACACCTATTGCATTAGAAGCATTTTCCACAGAAGAAAAGATTTGGGGGAAACTGGTATCCTTATATATTGCTCATGGCAGTGTAAAATGCCTCCTGAGAAAAGTTTGGTGAAATCTATCAAGAACAATAAGAATGTTCATATTGTTGCGACTAGTAATCCCAACTCTGGATAATTGTTTTTAATGAGATAGTTCAAAATGAGAAAAAGGTTATAGCTACTCAAAATTTTTCTGCAGCATTACTTTATAATAGCAAGAAATTGGAAACAACCTAATTATCCAACAATTTGGGAATGATTAAGCAAATTACAGCACATTAAGCTAGTGAAATATGCAGCCATTAAAATTTATAACTATTGAGGAAGCCTGTACAGCAACATGAAAAATTGTTTACCAAGTAATGCTTAGTGGGAGAGAAAAAAAAAGCAGCAGGACACACAAAATCACATCTACATAGTTATTATAACTCTGCCACAAAAATCTCTATACCTATAGATAAAACCTGGTAGGGAAATGAAAACAATCAGAGTGTTAGGGTGGTAGGACTAAGGCTGCTTTTTCTTCTGTTTTTAATTTCCTGTAATATTGTTTTCATAATAAACATTTTCTCCCCAAAATATCACACATATTTATCTGTCTCTTCTGCTTTGTTCCTGTTGTACCTCCCTTTCCCAATCCAGGGCCATACTCGTTCACGCCTGGATCACTGACCCAAGCTGTTCTTCCTTCAACCTAGCTAGGCTGCAAATACAGCCCAGTTGCCTCAAGTACCACATTTATCACATCACTTACCTGATCGATAACCTTCAATAGCTTCTGTATTTGCGATACTATATAGTTTTCGAGGTCTACCTATCCTGGTCCGATACCTCACTATTCACCGCTTTTCTCTGCTATTACTGCAGCTGCTGCCCCCCACCCCTTCCTTCTTCATCCTTATTGTCACAACTACCGTTTACTGAGGCTTTACTGTGCCGGGTTTGGTTCCAAATGCTTTATGCATATTTGCTCATTTAATCCTAGCAACAATCACAGGAGGTAGGTACTCTAACCCCATTTTACAAATAAGGAAACTGGGGCACCTGGATGGCTCAGTTGGTTAAGCGTCTGCCTTCGGCTCAGGTCATGGTCCCGGGATCCTGGGATGGAGTCCCGCATCGGGCTCCCTGCTCAGCGGGGAGTCTGCTTCTCCCTCTTCCTCTCCCTCTGCCTCTCCCCCTGCTCATGCTCTCTCTCTCGCTATCTCTCCGTGTCAAATAAATAAATAAAATAAAACAAATAAGGAAACTGATGGGGCAGAGAGAGAGCACGTGTGTGAGAGACAGAGGGAGGGAGGGAGGACCAGCCACTTGCCAAGCTCACACAGCTAGGGAAAATAAGAATCTGGGTTTGAACCCAGGCAGACTGATTCCAAGGCCAGAACTCTTTTATTTCTCCAACATACTCTGCTTAGCCCCTCTGGGCCTTTCCTCCTGTAGGTCCCAGTCTTCAGTTTTCTTACCCTCCAACAAACTTAAATAGAGAACAATTTATCATGTATTGGCCCTGTACCACGTGCCAGATGCTTCTTGTTTGAACCATATATTTGACACTTTTCGTCTTATGGCCACTCACCCAAGCAAGCAAGAGCTGGGTTTCAGTCCTGGTTTGTCCCTTTAGTAGCTGTGAGACCTTCACTGAAATTACCATAACTTCTCTGAACCTCACTTCCTTTATCTGAGTCAGTGGTTCTCAAAGTGTGACCCCAGGACCAGCTGCGTCAGCATCACCTGGCAGAGCTTGTTAGGAATGCAGATTTTGAGCTTCACTCCAAACCTACTGAATCACATTCTCTGGCAGGGGTTGAGGGGGAGGGGTGGGATCTACCTGTCTGTGGTTTAACAAGCCCTCCAGGTGTTTCCAAAGCACATTTAAGTTTGAAAACCACTGCCCTAGTTAGAATAATACCTACCTGACAGAGTTTTGGGGCATATAAAACATAACAAAATATGTGTAACTTAGCTGGCAGCACATAGGTTGTTTTGTAAGTGGTAATTTATTATTACTGCTACTTAACTTCGTGTGGGTTAGTCCTCCTTGCTCAAGCTGTGGGTGGACAGGCATTGTGCTTCCTGATGCTCTTTCTCTAATATTCCCCTGCTTGCCTCGAAAAAGGCAGTACATACACTAGATTTTGAATAAAGTCCTCTTCCCTCACTGCCTGACTGGTAAGAGAACCAGTCTGGAGAGGCGCCGTAGGTTAGTCTAGTGTCTCTACAGGTAGACTACCTGGGTCTAGTCAACTTACCAGACCTGTGGGACGTCAGGCAAATGAATTTATCTGTGTATCCTTCAGTCTCTTCTCTCTGTCAAACAGAGTCTAATAATAACTACCCCTTAAGGTTATGGTGATAAATACAGTTGACCTTTGAACAATGGGGGGTTAGGGGTACCACCCCTCACCCCCTCCCCCGCCAAAGCAGTTGAAAATCCATGTGTAACTTTTGACTCTGCAAAAACTTAACTATTAATAGCTTGCTGTGGACTGGAAACCTTACTGATAACACAATCAGTTAGCCCATATTTTGTATGTTCTATGCATTATATGCTATATTCTTATGATACAGCGAGCTAGGGAAAAGAAAATGTTATTAAGAAAATCATAACGAAAAATACATTCACTGTGCTGTATTGTATTCATTGAAAAAGAATTCATGGATAAGTGGCCCCATGTGATTCAAACCTGTGTCATTTCAAGGGTCAGCTGTAAATATTTGTAAAGTGCTTTGAACGGTGCCAGAATAGAGCACCATGCTCAAGAAAGGTTAGTTAACATTATTATTTTTGTGTCATTTCACCCATTTGATGGTGGAGGAGGCTGTGTTTCTTCAGTTGGTAAGCCAATGACAAATACCTCTTGAGCAACTTCTCTGTGTCAGGCGTTGTGTTAGGGACAGAGGAGTCTACAGCCAAAATGTGGTCTCCTCTCTCAAAGGTCTCAGTCTAGTATGGGAAACTCAGCAGACGCACCAGACTGAAATGATCTCTCTAAGGACATGGTACAAGTTAGTCCGCAGAGGGGAATCTGATCAGCCATAGAGTCCCATAGCACACCCACCCAGGCCTCAGACTTCTAAGACATGATGCTGAGGGATCCCTTTGAAAGGTTTCCTTAGGGATCCTACTTGATGCACTTATAAGGGGAAAGGCATAAACTTTGGGGCCAGACAAAACTGGGTCGTGTGACCTCAGCTAAGTTGTATAATCTCTCTGGACCTCGTCTATAAAATAGGTCAAAAGTGAACTGTTGTGGAGAATAAATGAGACTATGAGTTAAAAAGGGTCCAGCCCAGTGACTGACAGATTATTCATAAATGTTGGGTTCTTCCCTTTTTTCATGGCCAACCAGAAAACTGATAGGTTTCTCAGACTTTGGAGTCAACAGAAAGCCCAAATTATTCCTGACTATCTCACCAAATCACAGGGGATAATGTAGACCCCCCAGAAAGAACCCTGGGCTCTTTGGGGGGTCAAGAGACCCAGAATCTAGTCCTTTCCCTTGGTGCCCACACAGAGGCATGGCTAAGGGCCTTCTTCCCTGTTCCCCCTTCATTTCTAGAGGTTGAGTTAAAGAATCAATATGATTTAGGGCTATCTTGTATAATTTGGCCTGGAGAGGAACTGGCTAAAAGAATATATTAAGGAATTTCACAAAAAAGAGGGTCCTGCCAGGCTGATGGAGAGCAACCCGGCAAAAGTAACTGTCCACTCCTTATAGCAGGCCGGCTCATCTCTGGGGAACATGAGTTCTAGGTGCCAGGTTCCCCATATTACAGGAGCAGACTCTCCACTCTGGGCATTTTTTTTTTTTTTTCCTTAAAGGCTTCGCCCAGGAAACCCTTTTCCCTCTAGTCCAAGCCCTATGTGCCATTTGCAAAAATGTCCCTACCTTCTTCCAGGAATTTTAATCTATCACTAGCATGACCTGTCCCTGGACTTTCAAGAGCAGACCCTAAGTTCTCAACAAGTCCTAGAAAAAGAACGGTGGCTGAGCCCAAGAGACAAGTGCCTCCAACAACTGAAGCAAAGGCAGAGCGGTAGCCGGACGGTCTTACCTCCTCTCTGTCCTCTCCGATTGCCCAATGGCCGCTGGGAAGGCAGGCACCGTTTATGCCTTCTCATCTATATTTCGGCATGATCTGCTCCCACGCGTCCTTGCGCCTGGGTAGGCCTGCCCCAGGCCTCTGAGCTGATGGGCGCAATGCCCACAACAGTGCCTGACTACTCCATGTTCCAAAATGTCCTAGTGATCAGTTGGGTCTGTAGCCCAGCTGCCTGGGGGGCGGGCTAGATTACATCTATGGTATCAAGTTCTTGGTATGGACACCAGGCCGGGTTCCTCAAAGGAAACTGAGCAAACACAAGATCTTAGCAATTCTATAGAAGCCTCAGAGACACCAACTCGCCCCAGCTCCCTGAGGAATCACTTACCTCCCTGACTGGCTGGTCTTCCTGTTTCCTGTTATTGGTTTCCATTTGTCCCCAGGAAATTCCTGCAAGGCAAAATTCTGATAAGTTAGGGAGCTCTGAGCAGACAGGTATCCAGATGGCCTCAAAAATGTGAAGAGGTCAGGAGCCCGTCCCTGGCCAGAACCCCCCCCCCCCGCCCCCAATTGGTTTCTTCTACTCTCCCACGTCGGCTAGAGAAACAAGTACCTGGAGGGCTGCCTTGCTTGTCAGGAGGCCCGGTGAACAGCTGGGGGCATGCAGAGACGAAAGAGAGCACTCAGGGACCTGGATCGTGTGCTCTAGAAAGTCTGTGTTTCCCTCTCTTTCTGCACTCCCCTCCCAAACCACGTTATAAACCAGTTTAGCACGTTTGCTGTTTGCTCTGGCTCTTGTGAAGGAGGTCTTTTTGTTTGTTCTGCCGGGTGGACCTGCTCATTCCTCTTGCCTCTTCTCACATAGAAAGCATCTTCTTGGAAGCCCTGGCCCTTGAGGGGGCTTTGTGGCCCGAGGCTCCTGCTGCAACCTTCTCCCAGGGTGAGGCAGATGGAGAGCATGCATGCCAGGGCACCCCTGTACTGCAGGGGCCCTTCCTCCTCTTTCTCCTCCCAGCACCAGGTGCCACATTCCCCACATTATGGGAGCACATTCTCCACCCCGGGCATTCTTTCCTTAAGGGCTTTGCCCAAGCAACCCTTTACTCTGTAGCCCAAGCCACAGAGGTCATTTGTAAAAAAATGTCCTTTCCTTCCTATTCTAGCTCCAAACCTGATGCAAATTTGCCTCGGACACTCTCCCCGATTTTGCATCCAGCATCCTCTATCTAGCAACTTAGAGCTTAGCTCACTGGGAACGCACAATTTTTCCTAAACCTCACGGATCTTCCAAATTCCCTCTCTCCAATGCTATTATTGGTCCTGTTCAAAGTTTTATTACCTTTGCCCAGTAAAACAAAAAACAAACAACAAAAATTTACTCCCTTTTGGGGGTAAGATACTTGGTGTCAGTCATTCTGGCTGAGACACTTATTAGCTGTGTTATTTGAAGGAAGTTATGTCACCTCTCTGAACCTCAGCTTCCTATCTGGCAAATAAAGACTACGCTATCAAGCTTTGCCGGCTTCCCAGGAGTGAGAACAAAGCAGGATGCGCCTAGAGGATGCCTAGCACAGTGCTCAGCATGTAGGAGGCTGTAGATGTCAGGAGCCACAGAAAAGATGAGGTTTTATAGCTTTCCCAAGACCAGAGCGGTTCCTGCCTGTACCTGTCATGTTAGAGCTGCTCTGACCACTTGTTAGACTTCAGACTCCGCCTCGACGCCCTTCTGAGATGTCCCTGCCCTCAAAGACACTATTACTCATTCAGCCACAGTGGGAGCCAGGATTTCCTGTCCTTGCCCTGTGGAAAGTGCTCAGTAAGTAGCAGTGGCCAAACCAAACAGAGTCCTGTCCCCATTTGCAGCCTCCTTCTCAGCTCCCCAGTATATCACCTTCCTTTTTTCCTTTGAGCCACTTAGGTTGCCGTAAATCGCCTGTGCTCTTTGAACCAACGAGACACTTATCCCTTCGGCTTGTTGCAGATGGGGATCGCCTGCCGCCCCAGTGGAAGCCATACAGCCAGAAGGCATCCTGCCACGCTGGAGAGGGCCTGGGCTTTTCCGTCAGCTTATGGAGAGACAGGGTAGCACAACTAGGAGCTTGGCCTCTGAAGCTAGAGGACATGGATTCAAATCCCACACCTGCCCTTTTCTAGCTGTGTGACCTCAGGCCAAGTACTCAGCTTCTCTTTAGCTGGTGTCCCCCAGCTATTTCATGGTGAGATCATCATAATAACACGACCTATTTCCTGACACCGTATCGAGGAGTAAATGAGTACCTGGTGCACCGTGGATACTCAAATGTTAGTTACTATGATGCTGTTCAAGTTTGGGCTTTGCCACTTGCTAGATGGGTGAGCCCTCTGAGCCTCAGCTTCCCTGGCTATAAAATGGGGATCCTATTATACCTTGTGTCATACAATTGGTCATTTGAGCTGGGGTGTCCTATCCCATGCTGCAAGTTTTCCTTTCGTCTGAGGTGTGTACGTGTGTGGGGTCAGGTGGCAGGGGTAGAAATAGGCACGAAGTGGCTCCACGTATCTGAAAGCCTAGTGTCTAAGCAGACCTGCTGAGCTGGTCTAACAGGCACTGGGAGCCCAGTGTGTCCCCCTCCCTCAGAGCACAAAAGGAGAGGCATGGTGTGGGTACACCTCCATTGCCTCCGCCAACCGCTGCAACCTGGAACTTTCACCTCCTTCCCCTATGGAGTTACTAGCTCTGGGCTGACACTTCGGCGAGCCATCATTTCCTCTCTCCCAGCTTCAGCCCCGTTTCTCTACTGTCTACTTGCAGAACCTTCTTTCGGCAAGCGTTTCAAGCTAAGCCAAAATCTCCCCTGGTTTTAGGAGAAAATAACTCACACTTACAAGATGATTACTATCCAGTAGTCACTGTTCTAAGGGCTTTACACATGTTTCATCATTTAATCCTCACAACCAACTTATGAAGTAGGTACTATTACCTGCGTGTTTTTTTGAGATGGGAAAGCTTGGGGATTTGAACACAGGTGGTCTGGTTCCCGCATCAGTGCCCTCTAGCCATTATTTTATATTTCCTCTCCTCTTTGCTTCAACATTTTGTTATAAATCTTTTCAAGCATACAGAAAAGTTGAACAAGTTTATACAATTACCCATATATCCACCACTTAGATCTGACAATTAATATTTTACTAAAACTGCCTTATCCCATACCTGTTCACTCCTCAATCTGCCCACCAATCTGTCTTACCTTCTTCATGTATTTTCAAGTAAGTGACAACTTTATCCCCAGAAATTTGAAAACGTAAAGGAAATAGAAAGATTTCTTGACTCAAGAAGAAATAGGTGACCGAAATGACCTATATCTAGTAAAGACATGGGATGTGTAGCTTAAAATCTTTCCACAAAGAAAACTCCAGGTCCCGATGCCTTCGATGATAAATTCTACTAAACACTTAAGGAAGAAATAATACCAATCGAATGCAAACTCTTCTTGAAGATGGAAGAGGAGGGGCCACCTCCCAACGTATTTGGTAAGGCCAGCACCTTGACATGAAAACCAGACAAGGACAATATAAGAAAACTACAGACTAAAATCCCTGATTAACATAAACACAAAAATCCTTAACAAAATATTCGCAAATCAAATCTAGTAACATAGAAAAGGGATACTATGTCATGACCAAGTAGGATTTAATCTGGCAATGCTAGTCTAGTTCTTATTTCAAAAATCAATCAATTATAATTCACCATATCAATAGAGTAAAAGAGAAAACTATAGGATCATTTCAGTAGCTATAGACAAAGCGCTTTAGAGAATCCAGCATCCACTCCTGATAAAAGTTCTCAGCAAACTAGGAATGAAAAGGAACTTCCTCAACCCGCCAAAGGGCATCTATGAAAAACCTACAGATCACATCAAGCTTACTAGAGCAAGATTAGGAACAAAGCAACACTGGCCACACTTACCACTTCTACGAAACATTGTATCGGAGGTCCTAGATGGCGCAGTAAGGCCCCCCTCCCCTAGAAAAGGCATACACAATGGAAAGGAAGGTAAAAACCAATTTCATTTGCAGATGACATGATTGTCTATGTAGAAAATCTTTTAAAGTCTACCACAAAGCTACCAGAACTAATAAGTGAGTTCCGCAAGGTTGCAGGATACAAGGCCAACACAGAGAATTAAATTGTTATTTCCATATAGTATTAAAATGAATTTGAACTTGATATTAAGAAAACAATACTATTTACAATAGCATCAAAAACATGAAATCCTAAGGATAAATAACAAAATACGTGCAACATCTGTATGCTGAAAACCGTAAGTTGTGTACCTCAATATAGCTCAGAAACGTCAGCATACGTATTATTAAATGAAGTTTGATATTTGTTTCTAATGTTTTTAGGCAAAATTTACCTCCAGTGAAATGCGCAAATATTCAGCGTACATTTGTTGAGGTTTCATGAATGCATACACCTGGGTAACTCAAACGCTTACCAAGATACAGAACATTATCAGCATCTGACAATGTTCCCTCATGCCTTTTCCCCTCAATCTCTTCCCCTCAATCTACAGATACCTTCTGTAGGTAACCACTGTTTTGAACTTGTTTCCCACTGAAGAGCTGTTCTAGAATGTTACATAAAAGGAATAGTATATACTCTTTTGGGTAAGGCTTCTTTCACCCCTAAGGTTCCTTTTTTTTCAAAGAATGTGTATTGAGAAATTTCATACACTGAGTCATTCAGAAGTGTCTGCCTAGGCAATAACATTTCGACACAGGAATTCACTTCTGGTCTGAGTGCGCCAGCCAAAAGGTGGTGCTAGGGAAGCCATGGGGCAGGAATGTGGCAGGGATCACGAAGGACATAGGGGATCCTCTCAGAAGTACCCTGGGGGATGGTGGTGGCCTGTGTTGGGGTGGTAGGCCATAACCAGGGTATAACAACGGCTAGTCTAGCCCTGGGTCTCTGACAAAGATAGGCTGGAGAAGGGCATAAGGATTTGTTCTTTAGAAACCCAGACAGGTCAAATCTCTAAAAGCAGAACCCGGGGGACATCTGCAAAGTTTGCCGCTCCAAGTAGTTTGTAAGCAGGAAATGGAAGGGAATAAGTGCTATTTTCTGTCAGGCACTGGGCCTGTTTTGATCCTTACAACTGGATCTGTGAGGCAGCCATTATTTCCCCCCGTCTTTAGAGATGAGGTCATAAGACTTGTCTCAGCACTGGCCATTTTATGAGGCAAAAATTCTCTCTTTTGCCCTTTCAAAATCATGCGATTGCAAGTTCTGGTGGTTGCACGACTTGCTCAAGGTCACTCAGATACCCGTTTTACAGTCAGGATACAAATCCTGGTTCTGTCCGTTTTGTGAAGAAAAAATAATGCTATTTTCACCTAACTCTCAAGGTGCGTTAACTGCAATTGCGGTGGCCGAGTGTCTTGCCCAGGGTTATGAAAATAGCATGTGGCGAAGCCAGGGTACGGTTTCAAGGGATTGGAGTTGTGATATTTTCCAGAGCTCTCCCTCGCTTTCTCCTCACCGGGAGAATAACGAAGCAAACCCATCCAAGAACCAAGGCCTCACCTGCACTGTCGGCTTCCTGGGCTTCCAGGTGTTGCCGGGCGCCAGGCTGCCGTCGTCGGGGCCACCATGCGGGGGATTATGACAGCAGGCTGAACACCGGACACACGGGTGGTGGTGGCATCGACAGTTGTAGCAGTTTGGCATCATGTTTCTCTTTCGCAGAGCAGGGCAGAGTTCCCCAGAACAATAAATGCAAGCTCCCTGGATGTTGCAGGAGTAAGAGCAGGTCCTGCGGTAATCAAAATCACCGCAGCGCAGCGGCTTGCAGCACATGGATTGTTCTAGACCTTTGCTTGCAAAACATTCTGAGTAGGTGGGGGTTTCTGGCTGAAGGGGTGACAGAGAATGATAGGATTGGTCTGGGGCGCGATATGGCTGGTCTGTGGAATGGTAGGGCTGGTCCATCGGATGGCGCCTCAATTCCCTATAGCTGGAGCTCATCGGCTGGAAGTTTGGGTCTAGAGGTTTTGGTCTCTGGGTAAAAGTCTTATTGCTATGAGTGGTTAAACCTGGCAAATGAGATGTAGATAAGGATTTGCTACTCTCTTCAAAGAACTTTCTTCTGTCGGCAAAGGGCAAGAGGATAGCTTCCTCCCCAGCTTGGGCAGCAGAAGCCTTCAATTCCTTGCTGTCACCTGGGTTAGGAGGGCCTTCCACGGCTCGTGCCACACGCGGCTGCAGGTTGTGCTCTGGAGACCACCTCCAGTGACCTCCGCGGACTCCGCGGTGAACACTTGTCTTCGCAGAGTCTGAGGACGAGGGGTCCGATGCTTTCCACCAGGTGTTCAGGCTCACGGAGGGCGGGCCAGGCCTCCGGCCGGGGCTTATTTGTCCCTCCAAACCTGTCCTAGATTCATGGGTCTCTGGGGCTTGGCTGAGGCACTCTGAAGACCGAGCCCTGAGGATCATGCTCCTGTTGAAGAGCTTGTCTCTGGGGCTGGGTGGTTTTTTACATGAGGACAGAAGAGATGAGCTGGAGGCAGGAGGTGGAGTACTTTCTAGGGGCTCCTCGGTCTCCTGCACTGGCTCCTTAGTGTCACACAGCTGCGGCAAGGGATTCTTGCTTTTCTGGAGCTGGGCCTTCCTCCTCTGGATTTCATTACGCAGATTGGTAGCAAAACGCTCACTCTTCCGCCGGTTTTGGATTGAGCGGCCCCGGGGCCCTCCGTTCCGCCTACCGCCCCCCCGGCCACATTCCTTGGGTTCGCTGTTCCCTTCTTCAGTGGCCCCTGTGCTACCAGCTCCTTTAGTGGTTGAAGAACAATCCCTGGCTTGTGGAACAAGGGATCCAGAGGCAGAGGAGGGCTGCTGGCTGGCTAGTTCACTGCCTGCTCGGCACGCTCTGCTCGGGTCCTGGAAGCCTTTCTCTGGAGGGTGTCCGTCAGCCTGTGTGTGTGGGGAACTGCTTGGGCTCGGGTGCCCTGAACCCAAGGGCCTATCATCCACCTGCCTGGCCTTTCCGTCTTTGCTGGGCTGGTCCTGGGCTCCTCCCGTAGGGGCACATGGACTTTTCTGCCCTGCGTGGTTGCCATGCAAAGGTGACAGAGTCCACTCATGGCTGGCCTGCCCGGCTGGGAGCTCCGTGCCCTTGCGGCCCCTGGTATCAAGGTGTACATGCTGTAAGTGGGACGCCAGCAGCTGTTCCGGGGCACTGTGGCGGTGCCCTGTGGGTCCTGTGACGTGTGGAGCGCTGCCAAAAGAAGAAGCCTTAGCTAGCTCGGCTGAAGCCTTGTTGAGGGGGCTGGAATCTATGCTGGAAGCTTTGTCATACACTTTTGGGAATCCGACCGCTTTGGCTGAGGCCTCCATCAGTAGATGCTCAGAGTCCTGCTGGCTGGGTTCAGGAGCTTGGCTGAGCTCACAGTTCTGATGGCCCTCGTTTGTCACTTGGTCTTGCCCGCTGAGGCAGCAGAACCTGTTAGGGTTCCTTGGGGATAGCACGGTGTCTAAGCTCACTTTCTCCTTCTGCTGCGACGTGTGCCCAGGCTCAGAAGCCCTGCGCTGCTCTCCGTTGAGGAGCTGGGCTCTGGAGGCCTGGAGACTATCTCGCCTCACTGGAGGCTGTGGTGGACCTCCGGCAGCCTTGGCAGGCCCCGAGGGGTGGGCCTCCTGCAGGCGGGATGACATCTGGGAGCTGGGAGTCAGGTGGCCCCCGTCGCTGCGCCGGCTGCCTCCTGAGGTCTCGGCCACACTGGGCTGGCCGTTAGGGGCTTTAGTTGGCCCCGGGCCTTGCGTGAGGCAGTCTGCGGAGCCCGGCTCCTCTGGCCTGAGGGAAAGGGCACAGTCAGAGGCGTTCGAGCTGGCTGAGAAGGAGCTATAGGCTGAGTCACGCTGGTTGGGGTACATGTTCTGATCGATGGGCAAGAGGTGGCCCTCATAGGTAGCTTGGCCTGGTTGCTCCAGGCTCTCCATGCTGCCAATGGAGCTGCTTTTCTCAGTGCTGCAGTGGCGGGAAAGTGAGCACCACTGCACACACACGTCACTGCAAGACACAGGGCACACTGGTTAGTCAGCCAAATGACCAGATCCCCTTCCCACCCCGGCCAGCCCTGCCACGGGAGAAGGCAGAACAACCCAGAGAAGGCAGAACACCCATGCCGCAAATAAGAAGGCGATAAGGCCACAAGGGAAGCAAGGGAAACAGCGAAAGATAGGGACACGGGGGCGCCACAGAGATGTGGTAAAATGGGACACAAGACAACGTATGGGAGCAGGAGAGGGCAAGATCCCAGAGACGAAAAGTGTAAGAACTCCACTGGGGCTTATGCTCTGTTTCCCTGCCGCCAGTGAGTCTAGAATGGCTTCTGGCCTGTCACCGTCCTTAGGGAGTCAGCATGTGGCTCTCGGCCAGGAGAGACAATCATAGAATATTAGTATCAGAGAGGGGCTCTAAAGGGTTGATTCAATTTCAGCCAGCCCATTTTGTAAGTCAGTGGGCTGCTGAGTTAGAGTGTGTGTCAGGGAGCGCAGGGAGGCCTCGTCCAAACACACGTCCCTGGGTCCCATCCCCCGAGTGCTACGTCTGGGTGCACCCTGAGAATTTGTCCTTCTAACAAGTTCCCAGGTGATGCTGGTACTCTTTGCTGGCCCAGGGACTACACTTTTGAGAACGGCTGGAGTAAAGCAAGCCCTGCAAAAGGAAGTGATTCTGAGGAGGTGATTTTTCTGAAGATGACCCAGCTATAGCTTGTGACCCAGACACGGCCAGAATTTCGGCAACCCCCCGTTTTCTTCTTGATGCTAGGAAACCTGACCATTGACCAAGGGCCAACAGTGCGCCAGCACTTTACGATGTCTCATCTCAAACTGAAGGGGAGAGATCAGTATCGCCACCTTACAGCCAAAAAACGAGCTTAGCGAGGTAAACTGGCCGGCTCACACAGATGCTAAAGAAGCAGAGCTAGAATTTGAACCCAAGCCTCTATGAGTCCAGTGTCTTAGCTCTTCTGCTATACTATTTGTTAAATGGGACTAATAAGGGGCGTCTGGGTGGCTCAGTCGGTTAAGCGTCTGCCTTCGGCTCGGGCATGATCTCAGGGTCCTGAGATCGAGCCCCGCATCGGGCTCCCTGCTCAGTGGGGAGTCTGCTTCTCCCTCTCCCTCTGCTCTTGCTCTCCCTCTCTGTCTCTGTCTCTCGCTCTCAAATAAATAAATAAAATCTTTTAAAAAATGGGACTAATAATAATATCTGTATCAGAGGGTTGCTTTGTGGGTGAAATCAGTTAATAAATGTAAAGCTCTTGTCACAGTCTGGGCACCTAGAAAAGGTTCAACACACGTTAGCTGCTGCTCATTTGCCTTTTGTTTTAATTGCTGTTTGTTACGAGCACCCTCTGTACCACTACCTTCCCTCGCTCATCCCCCCACAGCCGAGCCAAACCAGGGAGACCAAGGCAGGGACCGTGGTCAGACACAATCTTGAATTTTAAGTACCATTTCCCACAAACAAAGCCAAAGTGAGCCAAGTCATGCCAGTAACTCCCAATGACTAGAACCCCAGAGGTCGCAGACTGTTCTCAGAAAGGCCAGAGTTCAGAAAGCCAGAGATGAGCGGTGGCAGGGGCCCACAAGACCCTCAGATCAGCCTTCCTTAATCCTTGCTCCCTGCTCGCCCCTTAGCCACTCTGCTCACTTGACCTCTGGGCTAAGAATCCATCAGTCCCTTGTTGGCAAGGGATCCCGCCACCCACCCTGCCACCCTTCCTGCTGCAAACAACCACACCCCCACTCAAACAGGAGCCAAGCTCAGAATGTTTCAGTGTATTCTTTCAGAACAAAACTGTCTCCGCCTCTGCTCGGAGCCCCTGTCTTCCGAAGCCAAATAAAGCCATTGACTGGGGGCAAACTCAGCGCGTGCCTTCCCTGAGCCTCATCAACAGAAATTCCTCCTGAGAGGGAAGATCTTGGTGTGGAAGGGAAAGGTCAGCTTTGCTCGCTCTGAGTTTTCACAGAAAAAGTTCTCTGCCTCTTCTGGGCAGCTGTTCTGACAACAGGCAATACCGGGCCCCACTGAACTGAGACATCCTCATGGCAAGTAGACCCTGTTATTCAGGGAGGTGCCCAGTCTGAAGGCTTTGGCTCTGTGACAGAGCTGATGAACTCTGGATGAGATCACCAGTGAGTCACTGTAGCTAGGGAAGAGGACCAGAACTGAGTCCCCATGCCCTCCTGCATTAAGAGACCGGGCGGGGGGGGGGGGGGGGGATGAGGAAGAACCAGGGGAAAAGAGGGCAAAGGAGCAGCCGCTGAAGTAGGATGAGAAGCAGGAGAGTGCGGTGTCTCGCAAGCCACATGAGGTAAGTATTTCAAGGAAACATTTTCTAGAAGGGAAGGGACTGTCCCAAAGTCATAGAGAATTGGCAGTAAGTAGCTGAGGACTAGAACCCAGGGACTACGGATTCCCACTCCGTTTTCCATTACAGCGCTCTGGGCTCTGCAACATCTAACGGGGACTAGAGCAGAAGAGGGGACATGGCCAGGTTGTCTACCCTCCCGCCTACCTTGAGGGGGCGTGTTCTAGACTCACCTCGTGTTGCAGCCGGAATGCCAGGACAAGCTGAAGGCTTCAGAAGGGAAATGCATGGTGGTGGCCGCTTCAGGGCATCCCTCCAGCAGCTTGGCCACATGCCATGAGTGCGGCCTACTGACAGGGGCGTTTCTCCTACAGCAAGAAAGGGACAGGAAGTCAGCTTAGGGAACCAGGGCTGAAATCACTTCCCATGCAGCTTCCGCCCCCCACCCGCGCTTTCCCTTAAATGAGGGAGAACATCTTGCAAGGAGCTGATATAGGAATCTTAGTGGCCCTCCTCAGCTCCCAGCACTCAAATCTCCTTCATCCTGAGGGCGAGGTGTGGCTACACGGAATGTTGGCTCCGCAGGGCGGTTTTGCTCGTGGGTGTATCCCAAGCAGTGCCAGACACCATAGTAGATGCTCAGTAAGTATCTGTGGAAGAAATGAGTACTGCTGCCCAGTAAACAGTGAGCTACCCTAAGTTTTCTTTGAGAAAAAAAAAAATCAATCTGGTCAGTCTTCCCACTTTTTCTCTACGAAAAGAAGAGGCAAGTGATTGGGAAGTTCAAACAAGTCAACACGAGGCTGCGAATCCTCCAGTTTTCACTTGTTCATTTGATAAGCATTTGTTGTATGTACCGTCTGGGCACAGCTCTGGGGATACAGACATGAATCAAACACCATCGCTGCCCTTGAGAGCTTACAGATGAGTGAGAGCGAGAGAGCGAATTCAAATAAAGCCTGGTGAAGGCCCTGAGAGAGTGAAGGCTAAGATGGGTACAGAGGTGAGACGCCCGCGTTTGCAGGCAAAGAGGGGGGCAAAGAGCCCCAACTCCTGCCAGGGAACATAGCACAAAGTGGTGAAGGGCGCAGGGCGAGGCTGACAGAAGAGACTGGCTGCTCAGCACGGCAGGGGTACCTAAAGGGAAACAGGTTTGAGGCCAGGGCCCTGGATGCAACCACAGGGTCTGTCTGGTGCTGGAGGCCGCCGCCTTACTCTTGCGCTGACCAGCTTAGACAAGACCCATTCTTGTCCTCTGGTATATTCCCTGTGAAGAGACGCCGCCCTTGCAAGTGGGGAAGAATGACATGGGGAAGAGCAGAGCACACGTGGGACATGGGTTGTGCCAGAAGATTAGGAGAAGACTGATGAGGTGGGGGAGCGAGGGACAGAAAGCAAGTAAGCAAGAAAAAGACAGATGTCAGAAGGACCAGGTGGATGATAGAGATAAGAGTGAGAGAGGATCGGGGCGCCTGGGTGGCTCAGTCGGTTAAGCGTCTGCCTTTGGCTCGGGTCATGATTCCAGGGTCCTGGGATCGAGACCCACGTCAGCTCCCTGCTCAGCAATGAGTCTGTTTCTCCCTCTCCCTCTGCCCCTCTGCCTGCTTGTGCTCTCTCTCTCTCAAATAAATAAATAAAAATCTTAAAAAAAAAAAGAGTGAGAGAGGATACCAAGAAAAACAAATGACAGAAAGGGAGAAAACTGAGAGACGTTATAGAGAAATACATAGTAAAGGGGAATGGGTGGTAGAGAGAGCGATGAATGACAGAGTAAGAGAAAAGGATGATAAATAAGGAGATGTGAAAGAGAAAGAGGATAGCTTCTTTACTAATTTATGCAGTCATTTACTGTGACAAGCTCCATACTAGACACTGAGGGTACAGAGCTGACTAGGATAAGGGGCCCTGTTTTGAACAAGCTTGTTATCTAGTGTGTTAAATCAGCTCTCTACCTCCCAGGAGCAGTATGAATAGACTTGAGCTGGATTCCATCCTAGCTGGGAATGCCCCTCACCCCAGCGGAAACACAGAAAATCCCAGAAGTGCACGGCTCTAGAGGCCCAAGGCCTAAAAAGATAGTCCTGAGAAGAATGGCCCTGCTGGGGAAAACATGGGTTGAGTGGTAACAGGCCAGACACGGACAAGGAGGTGTGAGAGGAAGGGCAAGGGAAGCTGCTTGTCAAAGTTCAGGAACCAGAGCCACAGGTCAGCGGCCCTGGCTAGGATTTATGGGGAGGAAAGGCAAGTGAGGCCCCCACTTTTAACTATAGTGCTCTATTATGGGTTTCAGAGTGCCCAGCAGGGAGGCTTGAAGCACAAGAAGACCTTGGCGGGGGAGGAGGTGGGGGCTCTCTTCCAGAGTCTCATGCACAAAGCCATGATGCTAGAAATCCTTCCAGCTACTCTTAGGTGGTAGTCACCCATTAACAACTATGTATAAAGCAGCTCACGGAAGTACTATGTACTGCTACATACTATGATCCATGTGTGTCTACTGTGTACTATGCTTCTAGGCACTGAGGGAGAATACAGTGGAGAACAGGGTACCTCACTTATTTGGGGCCCTTCTCCCATATCCAGGATTTCCGAAGTTCTTCTGAGTCCAGGGTTTAACATGTGGGTGGTCAGCCTTGATACCACTTTCTCCCCAACCCTCCAATCCCTCACTGAGTTCTACTGAGTCTTCTTTTATATCTTTCTGGCTTCTCTCTCTCTCTCTCCTCATTTTCATTGAGACTATTGCACATAATCACACTTCTCCTCCACGGAACCTGCCACCAACCCCTTCTGTTCTAGTCCAGGCCCTTAACACTTTATATCCGAAATACTGTGTCAGTCCGCCAGCCAGTCTCCCCTTATTCCACCTCTAGTCATTGCTTTTATTTATTTTTTTAAGATTTTATTGATTTACTTGAGAGGGAGAGAGAGAGAGAACATGAGTCGGGGGGGAGGGGACAGAGGGAAGGGGGAGGCAGGGAGCAGGGAGCCCGACACGAGGCTCGATCCCGGGACCCTGGGATCATGACCTGAGCTGCAGGCAGACGCTTAACGACTGAACCACCCAGGCACCCTCCAGTCATTGCTTTTAGATCATATCATGTCAAACACCCATTGAATCGTGGCACTGGCCTATTCAAGAATCTTGGGTGGCTCCCTATTTCTTACCCTGTTCTGCATCAAATATAAACTGGATCCGACTTTCAAAGCCGTCTGTAAGATAGCTTTACCCACCCAGCCCAATCTCCCATGGCTGCGCTCCAATCATGTCCTGCAACCAACTTTGTGCCTTTGCTGCTGGTTTTCCAACAGAATCTAGCACAGGCTCTGGAGATGGAGCACCTTGGTTTGAATTCCAGCTCTACCACTTAGGAGCTCTGTTCCGTTACCCGGGTGACTTCACTTCTCAGAGCTCCAGTTTCCATTGTAGTAAAATGCGGATAAAATACCTAATTCGTGCGGTTGTAAAGAACAAATGAGACAATGCATGTCAGCTGCTTAGAACAAAGTCTGGTAAGCCCTCAACCAATTTTAGTTATTACTCTAACTGTCCCCTTTGCCTGGAATCCCGCTCTCATTTTGTCAATCTGAATCCTACCTGTTCTTCAAGGCACCGCTCAAGTACCATGTCCTCCCGGGGGCTTGTCCTTAGTAATCAAGTCCTCACAATTTGGCCCATAATAATATGATGGTTTTATATTGCTTATCATCATTTCATCCCACCAACTGTATTGGGCCAGTAAGCAAGGAGACAGACACGAGTAGACGGATCTTGGTTCATATCCTAACTCTACCACTTTGGATGCGTGATTCTACACAAGTCACCTTAACCCATCTGAGCTTTGATTTTCTTATCTGAAAAAGGGAAAAATAATCCTTACCTGGCTGGGTTATTGTGAGGATTGAGGATAATATTCTCAAAGCATCTGAGACACAGCCTGATGCATAACAAGTGGTCAGTAAATAGTACATAGTCTATAACAAGGATTATCAGCTCAGACTTGTCCTTCTCGATGGTTCAAGAGTACTCCCACTGGGTTTGTCTACCCACTGTCAAGGTTCTGCTACACCACTCCCTTGTCACACTTTGAAACGTAGCTTACAAAGGCCCCTACTCGCTAGGGTTTCTCCAGGAGTAGGAAACAATCCCAAAGGAGACAGAAGCAAGGCAGTAGGGACTTTGGGACCATGGGGAGAAAACCACAAACTGGGGGAAGAAAAATCCTAGCAGAGGAACTGCCGCTAGAGCTGGGGCCTTTTAGCCCTAGTTTGGAAAGGAGAGGAAACTATCTATAGGGTCCGATACTTGGTCTAGTATTATTCCTAAACATCCCTAGACTTGGAGACAGTCCATACTTACATTCCACTCCTAGATGTGTGACCCTGGGCAAGTCACTTCCCTGAGTTGTAGATTCTTTATCTGTAAAATGAGGAAGATAACTATCCCTTACTCACGAGTTATAGCCTGGATTAAATGCAATCATGTGTTGAAATCACTTGGCATAGTGCCTGACATACCATGAACTTAAAAAAAAAATAACAACAGGGACCACTTATTGAATACTTAAGATATGCCACGCACTAAGCACTTTGTATCCATTAATTGATTCTGTCCTCACTCCAACCTTATCAGTAAGAGCTATTATTATCCCCACTTTACAGATGAGGAAACAGAGACACAGAGAGCTGAACCACTTTGCCAACTTCAGAAAGCTGAAATCGCTTTGCCATGAGGATGAGGCTCAGAACCTCCAGTCCTTTCTAGGATACCGCAGGACCCCTCCTCCCCAAAGAGGGACCTGTCTCAACGAGCTGGTATATCTGTAGCTTCTCCTAGCTATTTCCATAAGAAGCAGTCAGAAAAGGAAAGTCCCGGTGGTCCTAGAGTTTAAACCATACCCTCTTTATGCAGTGGGGAAGAGGGATGAAGAGAAATAAGCAGAGAGGAAAGAAAATGCCAACCACCAATCATGCAGGTCCAGGCCCTCACCATGGAAGGAATGGTGCCAGTGGCCTGCCCTTTCTTCCAAGCCTGGCTCAGGTACTGTCATTAGCACATACCCAACCATTCATTATCCCAAAGTTCCTTTCTTAGGAAGCAGAAAGAAAGGGATATTGAAGAAAGCAAGCAGAAGGGGGTGGGAGAGAGGCTACCAGCAGTACCTACCATGGAAGTTGCCCCTGGCGGGGAGATGGCTCAGGAGAAAGCTGGGTATCCAGCCAGCTCAGGGGCCCAACAACCCCTCCAGCCAGCCCCCGGGGCTCCTTTCTGCAGGCTGGATCTTCCCTTAGCTGGGACCCATCTGCCTTCCTGTTAAGACCTCCTGAGCTGAGGAGCCATCAGCCCCAGCTCCTGAGTGTGATCCAAGGGGCTCAGGCACAGTCAGGTCTCAGTTCCGAGAACAGAGAGGAGGAGGATTGAAGGCAAAGTGTGGCCATCAGCCGGTGGACCTAGACGTGGCCACAGCCATAGGGACTGAAGGCCAGTGTCAGAGAGCGGGACGGGAGTGAAGACGCAGCTCCAGAAACCAGCCAGCACCCTGGTGGCAAAGGGAAGGATGAAAGGCAGTTCCAGCAGCATAAACAGCCCCCCTGTTCCCTACTCCAGCCTCCTCTGGGCCCCGGCCCACCCCCTTCCACAGCTCAGGGGCCAATAAGGAAGCTGGGCCCCCAGCCACTGCTAGAACTCAGGAAAGGAGCAAGGAAATGATGTTTGGGAAAGATAAAGCGAGTGTCTAAAAAGAATTTTTAAAAATACACGTAAGTGAGAGAGAAAAATACCCCAGACACACACACTTAAAAGAATTCCTGTGCTTCCTGAACTGAGCTGACCCCACCCAGCCATCTCCGTAGGTCCGCTGGGCCCCAGAAAAGGGAAGCCCAGATCAGCCAAGCCTAGCAGCCTCCAGGTCCAGAAGAGCAAGTAGGAAGGACTACGGCTTATTTTACATAGCTGGGGGCAAGTGACCTAGAGATTTTCCAAGGGGAAGGTCCTGCTGAGACAGAAAGACTTACAAACCAGTCTGGGTCGTATTTTACAGGATCTGCACTTCCTGTGGGCATCTGAGCAGATCCAAGGAAAACCTCATTTCGCAGCAGAGACCCCAACTCCAGAATAGTGGCGCTTGGAGTCAGCATCCCTGGCTCTGCCATGAATTTGTTCTGACCTCTGGCAACTTACTCCCCCTCGCTGAGCTTCCGTTTCCTCTCGGCAAAATAAAACATTGCACTCCATTGAAACAAACAACCCTTCCAGCTATAGCATGCTCTGACGTCATAGTCCTAGGCCCCAGGCTGGGGCTTCAGATGATGTCCTCACTGACCTGTGCGACAGCCAGAAACCAGAGCAACCCCACGTGAATTTGTTGCATATCCCAAGCCCCAAGTCAGGCATCAGAGTTTAATTTCTCTCTGGGATTTAGAGTTGGGGGTTTCCCTTTGTAATACTCCTTATCCCCATTCCAGTTTCCCTTGGCCTCTGGTCCTAAGTCCAGCAATTTCTGGCCCAAGAGGGCTTACATGAGCCCCCTCAGGACAAGAAGGATGCCCAGACCATTCCTCTCTGGGGAAATCATGCCCGGAGGCCTCTTTCCCTCTCTTCCCTCTGTACCGCCCAGGGAAGTCTGGGTTGACTTTTGTCTGTTCCCCGAAAGGCAGGTGCCATCCAAAGAAGCCCTATAGGCCCTCCTTTGGTAGTTAGTACTGTATAGAGGAAGGCTGGGGATTTTATGGGCATATCAATCTGGCTTGGAGTCTCAGCTTTACCACTCACTCCTTGTTTGGCCTTGCGCATGTCACAGACCTTCCATTTTTCTCACCTGCCGGCATTTATTGAATGGGGCCTGCTGTTAATATTATCTTCTACCCCAAATAATAATGGGCAAAGTACTGTTAACAGCAAGAAAAATAACTTTTGCGAGCCAAATGAAGATGAAAGAGAAAGGACTAGTTAAAAGAAGGTTCAAAACCGATGGTTCCCAGAGAGGAGAGGGCTGGGGGGGATGGGTGAAACAGGAGATGGGGATTCAGGAGGGCACTTGTTGGGATGAGCACCGGGGATGGAAGTGTTGAATGGCCATATTGTCCACCTGTAACTAATATAACACTGTATCTACACTGGAATTGAATACAAAACCTAATAAAAAAAATAAAGAAATAAGTAAAAGAATGTTCAAAAGCCAAACCTAGTACTCAAGTACTCAGAGCTTCTCAAACTTTCGTGGGCATACTAATAGCCTGGCCATCTTGTTAAAATGCAGATTCTGAGTCAGTAGGTCTGGAGCGGGCTCCAGATTTGACTTTCTTACAAGCTCTGCAGTAATGCGGACGCCGCCGGTGTCATCACCATTCTTTGACAACACACAATCCAGTACCAGGATAACCCCTGGTCCGAAAAAGCAGCAGGATAAACAGGCTCTTCTCGTGTCATTACTCAGGCCTCGATGCCCAGCCTTCCCTAATCTTCTGGTCACCAAGTGCCTTCTTTCCTCCTTCCACTCAGCAACCTAGCACCTAACAGTGCTTCCCTGATGAGGCCTGCCGATCCCCACGTCCTAACAAAATAAAGAAAAAAGAGTTTGACAGCAGTCTGGCCCTCTCAGTAGCCAGGTGAGGTTGAGGAAATTATGATGAGAGGTGCAAACATGCTCCTGGGACTTGCTGAGGTAGGGGAGGCGGGGTGGGCAGATGAGTTGGGGAGTCACCAGGTGAGGTGATAGGATGGGCAGGTGGGCACAGACAGCACATACTTGAAAAATCCAAAGGCAAAGGAAGATAAAAGAGGAACACAAGCAGCTTGGCCAATTTGGGAGTTGAGAGAGAGGCTGGGGAAGGGGGTGGGGGTAAAAGGGGTATCCTCTCCCTTAGCACTGCTGAGTTCCAGATTAGGTGACCAAGTATAACCTCCTATGTTTGGGGGAAGGTAAAGATGAGTGCTTTTCTTTTTTTAAGATTTTATTTATTTGTCAGAGAGAGAGGGAGAGAGAGGGACACGAGCACAAGCAGGGGGAGCGGCAGGGGGAGAAGCAGGCTCCCTCCTGAGCAGGGAGCCCGATGCAGGGCTCAATCCCAGGATCCCGGGATCATGACCTGAGCCGAAGGCAGACGCTTAACCGACTGAGCCACCCAGGCGTCCCAAGATGACTGCTTCTTTTCCAAGCACTCAGAAAATAAGAACTTGGCATGGGTGCAAGAGGAGGATGGGCACATGCAGGTGAAAGTGGCAGATAAGCCAGAAGCTAGCTCCCAGAAGAGTCCTCTGGTAAAAAAACTTGTGAGAGATGAGGAGCGGGAGGCAGAAAAATTCTGGAACGAGTGCCCTGGTGGGCTGTCACCCCAGTCTCTTCTGACAGCACTACCTGTCTCCGACCCTGGCTCCCAGCAGACCTGTCAAACAATACTTAGAGGCAAACAGAGAAAGAGAACCATAGCTCTGCCCCAACCCAGGGCAAGAAGGAAAATATGGCCTGTGTTGCTGGGGATTGTGCTTAATCCGAGGTCTGGGCCATAACCTACTGCAGGCTCTTTCCTCTTTTGAAAAGTGTTTAGATAAGGAGAAGCACAAAAGTGTCCTTGATTGGCTCTGTTTACTTTCTGTGGTTCTTCCAGCCTCCCCCTGAACAGCACATTCCACCTGCCCCATATGAAGGAGTCCAAGCTCATCCTGGCCAGCTCAGCAGGAAGGGAAGCCTGCACACAGACTGGTGGACAGAACAATGCACGGCTTGTTTATCTGACAAAATAGGGGAAAAGCTGCTTGATCACCATGGAGGGATACAGAGCTACGAAGGCCCACTCACACCCCACTGTTAGTGGGGGGCCTTGCAGCCTGGTGATCCAGAGACCCTTTCTTTTTCTTTTTCTTTTTTAAGATTTTTATTTATTTATTTGACAGCGAGAGAGGGAACACAAGCAGGGGGAGTGGGAGAGGGAGAAGCAGGCTTCCCGCTGAGCAGGGAGCCCGAAGTGGGGCTTGGTCATGACCTGAGCTGAAGGCAGACGCTTAACTGACTGAGCCACCCAGGAGCCCCGAGACCCTTTCTTATTACAGACCAAACCAAGGGGGAATATGTACATGTATGTGTGTATGTGTGTGTGTAAGTGTGTGTGCATGTATGTATAATTTTAAAGACAACTTTTACAACAGTGGCTTTCTCGTCAGTCTGGGGAAGTTATAATTTGGGTCACCTGAAATGTGGGTATTTTATGTAGAAGGGGCTTTGGTATCATTCTGCCTCCCCACCTTCCCCACCTCTTCCAACCTCCCCTTACTTCTCTGAATACTCAGGTCAAGTTCTTTTGTATAAATCTGCTGGATCCCCCTCTCCACACTCCACCTTGGGGTCCATCCCTAGCTAAAAGGGAACCCAGGGTAGTGAATAAGAAAGGGAATGCTGTGGTGGAAAGAAAGACTCCCTCAAATGCTGTGGTGTGTGTCAGGGGGTGCCTTTTGGCTCTCCAAGTAGGCAGTGATACCTCATCTGATTTGGGCCTTTATGTTTGGCCTTCTGTTTTCATGTATCCATTTTCACATTGGAATCTTTAAAACATGGGGACACCTCTTTTGAAAGAAGATCGGAAAGAGGCAAACTGTGAATGATGCAGGAGAGCCTTGCAAATATGAGGAGCTAAAAAATGCTTAGTACTTCAGAAACATACTACTTGGAATTCTCTTTCAGTGTGCACTGGAGAGCATATTTTAGTTTTTCTATGTATAGTCTAATAAGACATACACATCATAGACTGCTTCTTGTCAGTGATCCCAAAGGCAGGGAGGTTGACAGTGCATATTTCACAGCTTCTAGAAGCAAGGGGAGCAAGTCAAGACTCTGAATAATGAAAGAGACTTTTTCTCACTTTCCTGTATATACAAAAGCTAAGAGTCTATCACTAGAGGCCTCAGGGAGACTTCTGGAGAGCACACAGGGAAAATGACAACAGGTTCATAGAGCACCATCTTCTGAGTCAGCTTCTGCTATGATGCCCAATTTCCTAAACCAACACCCAGAGTGATAAAGAAGGTGGAGGTTGTTTGTCCCCCAGCTCTGGTTTCTATTAGTAATATTTGTCGTATCCCATGGGAAGGAGGTTATGGGAATAATACAAGATTTCTTTTCTTCTCCCCTTAAGCCAAATATCTTCTTCTGCTCAAACTCAGTATTAGAGATACCTCTTTTCAGGGGGATGATGGAACCCACAGAGGTTTCCCCCAAAGTCAAGTCTCAAAGCCCTTAGAATTACTTCTGGCCACTCTTCAACTCATCTCCACTACTAAGGACATGAAGCCAACAATAGTGAATACCCCAGTAGAACCAAGAACACCCACTCACTCTGCTTTGAGCAAACATGACAATGAGGAAGGGCCAATGCTCAGTGGAGCTGGACCACAGTGAGCTAGGTGGACAGTAGTGGGAGATGAGGTTGCAAAAGCGCCAAGGACAGACGGTGGAGTTTTCAAAGGCCAAGGTAAGAAGCATACATTTAAATCTCACTGCAGTGGGAAGGCAGTGGACATTGTTCAGCAGGAGACTACCATGATTGAAGTTTTATAAAGATCTCACCTGACTGATGGATTTAGGTAGGACAAGAGTAGAAGCCAGGGAACCAGTTGAAAAGTCTCTTGTAGGTAAGAGATGATGGTGGTTTGTTCTAGGGAGGAAGCAGTAGGGTAGAGAAAAGAAGCTTGATTAGAGATATCTCGAAGAGGTAGAGCTGACAGGACTTGTTGATGGATTGAATGTGGAGAGTGAGGGAAAAAGAAGACACCATGACATTTGGGTCATCTGGCATCTGTACCTTCTTAGCACAGAATTCATTCCCGAAACTGAGTCATTAGGAGTTCTAAAAAAAAAAAAAAGTTGGCAGTCTTCACCATTCTTTTATTCAAGCATTGATGGAACTTCCATCTACATTTAAGGTACATGGAGAGGTACTATGGGACATGCCAAAATGAAGAATATATAATCCCTGCGCTCAAAGAATTTATAATGTGATAGGGGATGAATAGAAATACCTAAGTAACCACTAAACCCTAACGAGAATGTCATGTCATGAAGGAAATGCTGACAGAAGGAGTGTTTAAAAAAGGAGAAAGCACAGCTGGTTAATCAAGGAAGACTTCACAGCACCTCTAAGCTAAGTCTTGAAGACCCAGTTTAAACTGGAGGAGACTGGAGAAGTCGTGCCAGGTTTTGCATAAACAAGAGGGGGAAAAGCAGGAATATGCTGAATGAAGAACGTGTGGTTTCTATAAGGCACACAGGAAGTAAAATAAAAATGATGGTAAGAATATGGTGGGCCACAGTGTCAGGGTAAAGCATTTACTTAATATAACCCAAGAGGCAAAAGAGAGGTTTTGGAGGTTCCAGGATAGGAGAGCAACATGGTAAAAGCAGTGTATTGGGAAGGTTATGCTGGTAGCCACGTGTAGGACGAATTATGTGGACAAATACTGAAAGCACAGAGAAGTGAGCAGGCTAGCACCACAGATACGATAGAGCAAGACAGCGGGGATGGAGCAGAAGGGAAGGATGGGAGGGAGGACATGAGAGACAGAATCAACAAGGTCGGACTACTAATTAAATATGGAGGAGAGAATGGGGTTGACGTGACCATGAAGCACGTGGGAGAACAGTGCTATTACTCATCTAGATAGGGAAGTCAGAGCAGAAGCTGGTTTCAGGAGAAATGTTTGATTTTAGACAGGAGTTTGTTTCATAGGCTGTTGAATTATGTAGATAGGCATGCCCAGCAAGCAGCTTAATGTCTGGGCTGCAGTGCTAGAAAGAGATTAAGGCAGGCTCTGGACCTGCGGTCATTATCCCAAGAGGAGGCAGTGGATGCTGCTACAGTGGACGCAACTGCCCGTAGTAAATGTGTGCAAAGAGGGTGGGTGACGGGTCTCCACAGAACAGCTAGAGTTCAGGTGGGAGAAGAAGAAAAGCTAATCAGAGAGACACAACAATAAAATGCCATTTTCAATGATATCGGCAATATGTATTTTTAAACTAAGTGTCAGCAAAGTTGCAGGAACACAGGCATTCTTACGCACTGCTGGGTGGGAAGGGATATGGGTACACATTTGCTGGAGGGAAATGTGCCATAGCAAGAGACATCAAAGTGTTCCTACTGTGCTTGCTTCAGCCAACATACACTAAAATTGGAATGATACAGAGATTAGCATGGCCCCTGCAAAGAATGACATGCAAATTTATGAAGCACTCCATTTTTCTCCCCTGGAATTAGACAGCATTACTGGTTGTGCAACCTTGTGAATACACTAAAAACCACTGAATGACACACTTGAAAGTAATGAATTTGATGGTATGTGAATTACATCTGTTTTAAAAAATGTTCCTACCCTTTGATCCAGTCTTCCCACTCCTAGGATTCTATCCTAAGAGAGCAAGCAGACATGCACACATTGATTTATGTACATGAAGTGTCATGTACCGCAGGGATATTTATAATGCTAAAAACAGGAATATCCTAAGAGTCCAACATTTAGGAAGAGTTAAGTGAAGTATTATACATCTACAGGAAGGAATAATAGTCTGCCATTAAAAACCATGTTTCTCAAGACTACTTAATGATCCTGGAAAAGGCTCACAATATAATAGTAAGTCAAAGAAAAGTACATAAACCTGTATGTAGTACCAGCCCAATTCAAAAAATATATATGCATGTACCTGTATACTCATGTATAATCATACACATATTAAAAGGCTGAATACAAATACACTATATCTTCCCAGTAGGTATTTATCTCTATGTGGCGGAATTAAGGGTCTTTCTTTTTTTTTTTAATATTAGATTTATTTCTTTTTTTTATTATGTTATGTTAATCACCATACATTACATCATTAGTTTTTGATGTAGTGTTCCATGATTCATTGTTTGCGTATAACACCCAGTGTTCCATGCAGTACGTGCCCTCTTTAATACCCATCACCAGGCTAACCCATCCCCCCACCCCCCTCCCCTCTAGAACCCTCAGTTTGTTTCTCAGAGTCCATAGTCTCTCATGGTTCGTCTCCCCCTCCAATTTCCCCCCCTTCATTTTTCCCCTCCTGCTATCTCCTTCCTTTTTTTTTTTTTTTTTAACATATAATGTATTATTTGTTTCAGAGTGTCCATCGACAGATGAATGGATAAAGAAGATGCGGTGTATATATACAATGGAATATTATGCAGCCATCAAAAGGAATGAAATCTTGCCATTTGCAACAACGTGGATGGAACTGGAGGGTATTATGCTGAGCGAAATAAGTCAATCAGAGAAAGACATGTATCATATGACCTCACTGATATGAGGAATATTAAGGGTCTTTCTTAATATTTTTTACGCCTTTACAAAATTTCAAAGCTTTCTACACTACACTGCATTATAGTTGAATGAGAAAAAGTTTTCAAAGAAAAAAGACACCGTTCTACATGGATATATCATTTACCCTGACAATTGTCCAATACAACTGTCTGATACATTTAAGTTAGGAATCTGCAATTATACTTGTAATTCCACTTAACTATTTCAAACATCTGGATTTTGCCCTCAGGTAAATCAGCCTAGAGCCCACCAACTAGCAAAATGCTTCACCAACAAATGATTGGCTGCTTGGTAGTGTATTCCTCTGTTTATTCTACTACTAAAACAAAACCAAAACCAAAACCAAAACCAAAAACCAACCCCCCAAAAAAACAACAAAAAAACCCCAAAACAAAAAATACCCCCAAACCCCTTCATCTGACAGGTTTTTTAACCCCAATATCAATACTGGGAGCTGTTCTTTGCTGTGAGAGGTGGCCAGGGCTGGAAGAATAAGGAGCAAGTTGAAGAGAGACCAGGCAAAGGAAAGGAGTCAAGTCAGGGTCAGCATCAAGGCTGTGCCCAGTGGGTTGAAAGAAATTACTACTGAGGGCATTTTTTTTTAAGATTTTATTTATTTATTCATGAGAGGCAGAGAGAGAGAGAGAGAGAGAGAGGCAGAGGCAGAGGGAGAAGCAGCCTCCCTAGGGAGCAGGGAGCCCGACGCGAGGCTCAATGCCAGGACCCTGGGATCATGACCTGAGCTGAAGGCAGACGCTTAACCAACTGAGCCACCCAGGCGTCCTACTCAAGGCCTTCTTGGCTATAGTTTCTTCCCAAGTGCCTGATGAACTTGGTGGGACAAAATTGCATGAAAAGGGGACAAGGCACAGGAAAATCTGGTGTGGGGTGTGGCAGCAAGTACCATTGGTGAAGCCATCTAATTGCTAATATTTGTATACTGTTCACAAAGAACTTTCATAGACACCGGTCCATTTAATCCTTACAACCACCTTATAAACTCCACTGCAGGAAAGACAAAACTCAGGCTCAGAGGTGAAATAAATCACACAAGGCTTGAAACCAAGTTCTTCACTTCCAAATTCCTGTGCTTTTTCCCTAAACAGTGGTTCTCAAAGTTTTTTTTCTATAGATCAGCATCAGCATCAGTGAGAACTTGTTTAGAAATGAAATTCTGGGGAGGGGGGTGGGAGGATGGGTTAGCCTGGTGATGAGTATTAAAGAGGGCACGTTCTGCATGGAGCACGGGGTGTTATGCACAAACAATGAATCACGGAACACTACATCTAAAACTAATGATGTAATGTATGGTGATTAACATAACAATAAAAAATTAAAAAAAAAAGAAATGAAATTCTGGGGCCCCACTCCAGACCTTCTGGATCAGAAACTCTGGGAGTAGGGCCCAGCAATCTGAATTTTAACAAGCCCTCCAAGTGATTCTACTGCACACCCAAGTTTGAGAGCCATCACTCTAAAGAATGCTACCATGCATTTTAAAACAGATTTTCAAATGGCTTCTTTAAAAGCCCAGTGATGGGTATTAAGGAGGGCACATACTGCATGGAGCACTGGGTGTTATACGAAAACAATGGATCGTGGATCACCACATCAAAAACTAATGATGTATTGTATGGTGACTAAAATAACATAAAAAAAAAAGCAACTGATAAAAAAAAAATACTGGCTGCTGGGCACCTGGGTGGCTCAGTCATTAAGTGTCTGCCTTCGGCTCAGGTCAAAATCCCGGGGTCCTGGGATCGAGCCCGCATCCGGCTCCCTGCTCAGTGGGGAACCTGCTTCTCCCTCTTCCTCTATCCTTCCCCACTGCTCATGATCTCTCTCTCTCTCTCTCTCTCTCTCTCACTCACTCAAATAAATAAATAAAATCTTTAAAAATAAATAAATAAATATATAAAATAATGTCTGCTGATGCTTTGACTTATGTGGGGTCTTGTCTTCCAAGGCAGGCTGGGAGCCTCTCCTCAACTGTCAGTGGCTGTGTACATAATCGAGTGGGCTGCCTGAATAGAGTTTGGGCTCCAGGGGCAGGTGGGAACATACTACTTCATGGTGAGGAAGGTGCCAGAACCAAGAGGGCCAATCTCTGCTCACATCTTCCCTGTTTGAGGGGGTATGGGCTGGTGAGTAGCTGCCATATATCTACCTCCCTTTCTGAAGTTTCTCTCCATAAAGGCTTTCACATGGTTCCCCAATGTCCTGCATAAGCTCCTGGGAAATTTCCTGTTATGATGTATTTACATTTGCAAACCTCTAGTTGCTCAAGCTTTTCATTTCTTTGGTTTTCATTTTGTTTTTTTTAGAGGGTTTTCAAACAACAATTTAAGAAAAAAGGCAGCAATTGAAACAAAATCATTTTCCTTCTGGGGAACATGAACTCCCCTACTCATGCCTCCCCAATCCACTCCTTACCCAGTTTCCTCACTGCGGGGTAACTGCTTGCTCTCTCTCTCTCTCTCAGGCATGCATGCACTCCTGCACTCAATCATACACATTCCTTCCCCTCGGGATGGAGAATAAACAAATCAGTTATTTTTTTAAAAATTAGACTTGACTTAAATTGGATTTTAAATTTTGTCAAGGTAATGCTTGTAAAATTGAAACAAAACTCATACATAAATATAGATTTAATTTGAAAACACTAAAGCTAAAAGACAGAATCACAATGAAAATTATAAAGTATTCAAAATTCTAGCAGTGAACAGAATTTGTTCATTGCTTTGTCCTCAGCATCTTGAATTGTGCTTGCTTGGCTCTCAATAATTGAATGAATGAATGAATGAATGAATTCAATTCTAGTACCTATGTAGAAAGGGAAATATATTTTTTTGTATTTTTGTGTTTCCCTTTCTACGTAAGTACTAGCATTGAAAAATGGGAGTCCACATGTTGGAGGCCATGTTGGGAGTCCACAAGGAGTATGAATGCACAGCATTCAGGCAAGAGGGCTTTGACACTGGAGACATGTCCTGTGGAACACTGAGAAACCACAGAACTTTAGGGTATCCTGACCTGCCCAGCACAGAATATATAACGTCTACTAACCTGCAGGCAAAAAATCTACATAAAGGAGGCCATGCTTGAGGTCTGACCTTGAAGGAAGGGTAAGGATTGACCCAGATGAAAGGTACTCCTGTAGAAGGAATAGCATGTGAAAATCATGGAAATAGGAGGGAAAAATGGTGTCCTGAGATTAGGATGTGAGAGGAGGGGTGGTGAGAGGTACGGCTAGAGAAGCAGGCTGGGCCAGAACATGGGAGAACTAAGTCGCTATGTAAATGAGTTTGGCTTTCCCACAGGCACTGGGGAGCCAGTGCAAGATTTTAAGTTCGACAGTGGCAGAACCAGATTTGCATTTTGGAAAGATGTATCCGTTGGCATCAGGGAGAAAAAAGGCAGGTGGACCACTTAGGAAATAAATGTTACAGTCCAAGTGATCTCTGATTCAGGGATAGAGTGGAGAGGTATATTTGAGAATTGTCTTGTCTGGGAGGTAGGACTAATAAATCCTGGTGTCTGATTGGACAGATGTGAGGAGTAAAGAAGAGGAGGGAGTCCAGAATGTCTACCAGATTTCTCACTTCAGTAAGTGATTCAGCCTGTCACCAATACCAGCAGAAGAGTAGGGAAGGAAATCAATCCAATTTTGGACAAGTTGATTTTTAAGTATTTCTTTTTTTTTTTTTTAATGCTTTAAAACACTTGCAGAAGGCAAACCATTCAAAGAGTACAAAGGCATAAACAATAAAAAATGAGTCCTCCACACACCCGGGGAAACCACTGTTAACATTTTCTTGTTTATCCCTGGGAAGCAGTATGGTATAGTATTAAAAGCATAAGTTCTGAAAGCAGACTGTCTGGATCTGAATCTATTACTGCTAGCTGTATGGCCTTGGGCTGGTTATTTAACATCTCTGCCTCACTTACATCATCTGTAAAATGGGAATTATAAAAATAAAACACCAAAAAAGCATACAAGAATATTGTTCAGAAACTTGATGTTTGTGCTAACAATATATCTTGGAGATAATTTCATATCTGTGTGTACTTTTCCACAAATTTTTAACAACTGGATAGTATTATACCATGTGAATTTTGTTCAGTTTATTTAACCTTTATCCAATTAATGAAAACCGAGGTTGTTTCTATTTTATTTTTGCTATTACAAATAATGCTGCAGTGAATATTTCTGTAATCTTCACACACACAGATGATTATATCTATTAGATAAAGTGGAATTGTGGTTCACAGAATATGTGAATGTTTGTGATAAAGTCTCCTGAAATCCAAAGAGGTTATGTTAATTTGCACTTCCACCAACAATGTATTACAGCAATGCTTTTCAAACCTTAATGGGCAAACAAATCACCTGGGGTCCTCATTAAAATGCAGATCCTGATTTAGTAGATCTGGGTTGGAACTGCATTTCTAACAAACTCTGGGTTGATACAGATACTGCTGGTCCAAGGATCACACTCTGAGTAGCAAGGTATATAGCAAGGTGTAAGAGTGCGTTTCTCCGCATGCTTGCCGAAAAATAACGTATACCGAATGCTCTGAGTTTTGCCATTCTGATAGGTGAAAGTTGTATCTTAAGGTAAGAGTTGTTGCTTAAATAAATCTATATTTCTTTAATTATGAGTGTTGGTGAGCATCTTTTCATTTATTTTTATAGACCAACTTTCTTTTTTTCTCGACTGCCTGTTTAGGTCCTTTTTTCTCTTTCATAATGATTTGTTGGTATTTTCCTTAGTGATTCTCAATCTCAAGAGCTCTTTATATATAAAGGGAACAAGCTCCCATATCAGATGCAAAATCTTCTTCCCAGTTTTTTGTCTTTAGATTTTGTTTATGCATTTTTGTTCTGCTGTACATTTTAACTTTGGTGCAGTCGAATTTAACAATTTTCTCCTTGATGGCTTCCTTTGTGTCTTGTTTTGAAAGACCTTTAATATTTCAAGATAAAATCATATATTAAAAATCATATACTAAACTATGTCTTTGGATCAATTTCTAGACCTAAGTATGGTCCATTGATCTGGCACATGAATATGCGCCAGTTTTAATTAAACTGTTTTAATTACTGTAGTTTTATATTATGTTTCAAAGGAACTGGTCCCTTTCTCCCTTATTACTCTTCTTTTTCAGACCTTTCCTGACTAATCTCATAGATTTATATTTCCATATGTACTTTAGAATCACCTTGGGCATGCTAGATTATGATGTGTCTGGGAGACAGCTTGGTGAAGAAGTGTAATGTGCAGTTGAATCCGGAATCTAGGAGTGTGGTCTTCTCTGGATATAGATATCTGGGAGTTATCAGCAGTACCTGAAGCCTCTCAGGAAAAGTTCATAGAATGAGAAAGAGAGTCTGAGACCAAACTTTAGGTTAGCAGTTCTCGAAGTTCAATACTCAGACCAGCAGCACCAGCACTACCTGAGAACTTCTTGGGCCCTGACTGGATCAGAAACTGTAGGCAGGAGGGCACCAATATGTTCCTTAACAAGTCCTCCAGAGAATTCTAATGCACACTCAAGTTTGAGGACCACTGTTTTAGGGTATACCAGTAGTTAGGAGACAAATTAAGGAAAAAGAACTGAAAATAAGCAGTAGGAAGAAAACCAGGAGAAAGAGATGTTTAATAATCAAAGAGAAGAAATTTCCAAAAAGAAGTATTCAACAGGGCTAATATTTATTAAGCAACAACTTCTTCCAAAGGGCTTTATACATGTCATCTTACTTACTCATATGACTCCAAAGGTAATAGAAATCTTCGTACAGATGAGGAAATTGTGATTAGGTAACTTGCTAAAGGTTGGCCAGTTGGTAAATGATTTGATGCCAATGCTATTATATATCAATGGCTACCTTCCTTCCTCTGTACTATACTGCTGAAAAACTCTATTAAAATTGCCCATTGGAAAAGGAGAAGGAAGATGCTCCTTCCCTGTTTTTTCAACCTGGAGGACACTAATGCATCTTGGAACTATACAGAGAGGAGTGTTGTAGTAGTGGAAGAAGCCAGACTGTAGTGGGGAAATGGGAGGGAGGAAAGGGAGACAATGAATATAAGAACACTTTTCAAGAGCTTAAGGAGCTGGGCTGTGAAGGGAAAGAGGATAGTTGTTAGAGGAGAATGAAGGTCAAGGGCAGATGATGTTTTTAAGAGGAAGTGATTACCTAAAGATACTTATGTGTAATTGAGACTAGTTTATTTTTTTTAAGATTTTACTTATTTATTTGACAGAGAGAGTGAGAGAGCACAAGCAGGGGGAGTGGCAGGCAGAGGGAGAAGCAGACTCTCTGCTGAGCAGGGAGCCAGATGTGGGACTCAATCCCAGGACCCCAGGATCATGACCTGAGCCAAAGACAAGCCACTTAACCGACTGAACCACCAAGGCATCCTTTGAGACTAGTTTAGATTGGGAATAGCATTCTATGGGTCTAGAACAATCTTTGGTCCCGATCTCTCACCTGAGCACCACACCAGTTCTACCTATGCTCTACAACTGCCAGTTGAATCTCTATGTATCAGTCACCTCAAACTGAAGAGAAAACCAAAGAAAAGCCAAACAAACATTGACATCAAGCCTAACTCTTCCTACTTTAGCTTTTTAAAAATCTTATTTGTTTGCTTTACATCTTTAAAAGTCTGACTGGCTCAAACCTTGTAACCACGATTTACTTCTCCTCTTCTTTAGCCTGTGTACTGAATCAGTCACCAAGTCCTAGCTTTGAAATATCTCCCCCATTAACTCTTCCAGTCTACTCTACATAAGCAATCATACCACATGGCCACCCTACATCCAGTCCAACCCACACCAATTTCCCACAAACACCAATTTCATTCTTATTCACCTATTCACAATCCTGCATTAGTTCCCCACTGCCTACTGGGTAAAGTTTGCTTTTCTGGACTTTCTATAGATTATTCAAATTTTCCTCTTACTGATTCTCTACATAAATCTTAAGTTGGATGGGCTTCCTTAATAGTCTCCAAACCTATGTTTCTCTCCATCCTCTCTTTATGCCTTCCCACATATCATTTAGGAATTCAGCCAACCTCCCCTGTTTTTAATTTTTTTTTGCAAGCTTCTTGTGATGTTCTTCTTCCAATTTTCATAACCACTTGCTGCTGGTATCACTCATTTTGACAATCATGTATTTCCTTGCTCAACCATTTTACCTATATATGTCTCATCTCCCTCCACTAGAGTTCAGAGCTAGAGCATACTTCTGCTATGATCACCACCACATTGTTTAACATATTGCTATGTACATGCTAAGCACTCACACTCAAAAATATTTATTAAATCAATGACATTGTATCATGGGAACTTGCTATTTAAAGAGATATTTGGTGAATTAATGTTTAGAAAATGCCTATTTCTTTTTAATTTTCAAATGTCATATTAAAAACAGTACACGTTCACTGGTGATATACCTGGTATCAGGTAGTGTTCTAGGGATTTTCTCATGCAGTACCTATTTAATCTTTACCATATCCCTGTCAGGTGCGAAGTACAGCCCTGAATCACCCGTAAGGACAAGACTATGAGATGGTTAGAGGCTTGCCTAGTATTTCCATGATTTCTACTGAGTACTCACTCTACACTTAAATCCCCCAAGTCCATTGCTCTATTCTTCATAACAGATTCCTTTCTTTCCATTTTTATTTTTTAAACAGGATCCTATGGTTCTTAGTTGAATTATAAACATTATTCTTCTAGAGTCTTGGTGTAAGAAAAATTCTAATTAACAAAATAGGTAAATAATGAGTATATTTATATCTCAAGTTTAGTGTCTAATTACAGTTACTATGAGTAATGAGAGAAAGTACCATTGTGTCCCCAAAGTAAATCTGTGCCATAATGCAAAGGGGGATGAGATGAAGCAGGGTGTTGTATTAACATTTGTAATTATGCATCTTATGTTCCAAAAATGAATTGTTGTTTGACAGCAAGGGAAAATGACAATCATAAGAATTATGGCAAAAGCACATAAGGTTAATCAACATATAATCGACTCACAAACATGCACATTTTAGATGTTTTCTTTTACTGGTGTTTATGATTTATTATTTAGAAACACTGTAAACTAATCTACCGGAATATATTTCCCTATTAAAGATGCCTGAAATGAAAACACACACACATAAAGTGAATTAATTTTTTATGACACATAGTAGATATATCACTTAAGGGAGATTTTGTTCCACAAATGCAATAAACTACACATAATGAGGTGTCGACTTCTTCAGTGATACTTAGTCTAAAACACACACGTATACACACACAAACACATACTTTGGGGGCAATTTAAACCTATTGGGAGAAAAAGACTAGATTAAAAACTCTTTTTTCAGTATCTCCTGATGCATGCTTTATTAAACATAGCACACCCCAAAGAAACAGGAGGAATACAGAATACAAATGACAACATTTTCCCAGTGACTGAGACTGACCCAGCTTCATGTCAGAAAAGATACCTTCACCCACCAGATGGCTATTGGATGTCTTAATGTAAGAAGCCAACAACCATTAGTTCAGTTGCACAGACCCACACCTAGAATTTTAACTCTCACCCTATCTAAGAGTTAATTAACTCACTTTATTCTTTCATTGAGACTAGCAAGCATCCCAGGTCAAGGCAAAGCTAAAGCCTGGGTGACTGAGAAAGACTCAATTATCCTCTTAGACCAATTTACACTTGATTTTGCTCTGGGCTCTACTGTGATGCAAGGTTACAACTGAGGATAATACAGGGTGAGGCAAGGGCGAAAGCATGCACGGCCTAAAGATTTTTAAAGTCATACAAGGATTTCTTGAAGATCTCAATTGAAATATTCAATTTAAATTCTCTGAGGATATCACTGAGACAGAAGCAAAGTAGGTAGGTAGGCAGGAACCAGCTGAGGTGTTTAGAGAGCAAACTATATAGTCAGACCTGGTTACAAGATAGTAGATATGCCAGTTACCTCATTTCTTTGTACCTCAATCCCTTCATCTGTAACATGGGGATACACTCATCCTAATACCTCATAAGAGAGCCATCATGATTAAATGACATGATGTACTTGAGAGCTGCTAGCACTGCATCTGACCCATAGTAAGTGCTGGGATAGAGGGTCAGAACTGACATTTACAGAGTGTCTATTACATCTGAAAGGAATCACAGTTCTTACTGAACCTCTTCAAACTTAGGTAGGAAGGCACCTTGGTGGAGCCTTTTCACCTGGCTCCTAATTACTAAGGAGAACTGAGTTCATCCCTTACTGGTATTAACATTTTCAAACCAACTACTGGGTAGACGACTGATACAGTACTATCTCAGTAACTATGGAACCATGCAAGTCCCAGTGAGTGGAATTCACCAAAACTCAGCAATGCTGATACAGTGAAAATAGATGGGTTCTCGAGTCACAGAGAGAGACTGGATTTGAGTCCCAGCTCTGACATTTATTAGCTATTTGGCTTTAGACAACTGGCATGTCCATTCTGAGCCTTGGTTTCTTCACATGATACCTACTTTGTAGAACTGCGGTGAGAATGTGAGATGCTCTCACTATTATATTCTCATGATCACACAAGGTTTCAGGCCAAGCAAGCTGCCCAGATCCTGGGATATAATACACAAGCAACACAGAGCAACTTTCCCTGTCCAGCTGTGGCAAACCAATGGCCATTGCAAGTGATTACCTTGATGAGCAATTGGGAGGGGAGAAGAAATTCTTTTTACTGTGGCATGAAAAGGACTTTCTAGCAATTCTTCCTCTTTTGGGGTATTCATCATAATAGTGATACTGAATCACATATAAGAGATCAGCCATACTCCCCACTCATCCTTAAACTTTCCTTTATTAAGCATTGTGCTTCTCCCAAGAAGTAGAGTAGCAAAGAATCACAAACACACACACACACACACACACACACACACACACACACACACACACACAGAGAGAGAAGAAGAAGAAGGAGGAAGGATATTACAAGAGAAAAATTTCCTAATCTCATACAAAGTTCATGCACCAAAATAGTTAATTTTTATTCAAAATGTTCCATTCTGTTGGAAGGGCCATGGGTACTTTAAGAAATCTATTCCTGAAGTGCAAAGAGAGACAACTTCAGGTAAGTAACTTTTACTGTGTGTAAATTTAAGTCAAACAAATTTTATGACTGGGGAAAAAGAGATGGGCCGTGATGTTCTGCTCTTTCCCTTAGGGAGAAAACCTGCACTGTATAACTTCTCAAAGACTATTCAAAGGCATACATTAACTTTATACTTAACAAAATTGAAGGATATTCTGCACCCTCATTACAGGGGAAAAAAAGGAAGAATATATCTTTGCATTAGGAGCCAGAGACATAATCATTTTTAGCTGAACAAGGATGCTAGAATGGCCAACCAATGCTTTCCCTTTGATTAGTTGGAAAGCAATCAATGCACTCTTGCTAGATTGGAGCTTTCACTCAAAATAGAAACTGGCCTGAAGTCCAGAAAGCTGGCAGTTCAGAGACAAATCCTCAGAAGGGATCTTGACACTTGCACTAAGATCCAGGTTTGGCATACTCATCAGGATCTAAGTTTAAGACTAGGTCTTGAAGAAGCTGTTAAGTAATAAGAACTGGTCAAACACACTGACCATCTTTAGGATTCATATGTTTCTTTCAACAGCTAAAAGAAACACCTTTGGTGCTTAAGGTTTGCTTAATTTATCTGTTTTTAATAAATACATTAGATTTTTAAGAAGACTACTTTGGGGAGGTGCAGTTTTAGGTTTACAGTAAAATTAAGAGAAAAGTACAGAGATTTCCCATATATCCCCTGTCCCCACACATGCATAACCTCTGTCATTATCTACATCCCCCACCAGAGTAGTACATTATTTACAACTGATGAACTTACATGGATACATCATAATCAACCAAAGTCCATAGTTTACATTAAAGTCCACTCTTGGTGTTGTACTTCCTATGGGTTTGGACAAATGTGTAATGGCATGTATCCACCATCAGAGTATCATACAGAATAGTTTCTCTACCTTAAAAATCCTCTGTGCTCTGCCTTTTCATCCTTCCCTCCTTCCTCCATAATGCCTGGCAACCACTGATCTTTTTACTGTCTCCATAGTTTTGCCTTTTCCAGAATGTCATATAGTTGGAATCATAGAGTATGTAGACTTTCCAGATCAGCTTCTTTCATTTAGTAATATGCGTTTAAGGTTCATGGCTTGATAGTTCATTTCTATTTAATGCTGAATAATGTTTTATTGTCTGGATGGACCATGGTTTATTTATCCATTTACCTACTGAAGAACATCGTGGTTGCTTCCAAGTTTGGGAAAATATAAATAAAGCTGCTATAAACACCCATGTGCATGTTTTTTATGGACACAAGTTTTCAACTCCTTTGGGTAAATACCAAGGAGTGCAATTGCTGGATCATACAGTAAGAGTATATTTAGTTTTATAAGAAACCACCAAACTGTCTTGCAAAATGGCTGTACCATTTTGCATTCCCACCAGCAATGAATGAGTTCCTGTTGCTCCACATCCTTGCCAGCATTTAGTATTGCCAGTGTTCCAGATTTTGGCTGTTCTAGTAAGTGTGTAGTTATATCTCATTGTTGTTTTAATTTGCATTTCCCTGATGACATATGACATGAAACATCTTTTCATATACTTATTTACCATCTGTATATCTTCTTTGGTGAGTTGTCTGTTCAGGTCTTTGGCCCATTTTTTAATCAGGTTTATTTTATTGTTGTGCTTTAAGAATTCTTTGTATATATATTTTTAAATTCTTTATTTAAATTCAATTTAGTTAATATATACTGTATTATTAGTTTCAGGGGCAGAATTTAGTGATTCATTGGTTGCGTATAACACCCAGTATATTTTGAATCAAAGTCCTTTATCAGACATATCTTTTGGAAATATTTTCTTCTAGTCTATGGCTTGTCTTCTCATTATTTTGACAATGTTTTTCACAGAGCAGAAATTTTTAATTTTAATGAAGTCCAGCTTATTAATAATTTCTTTCATGGATCATGGCTTTGGTGCTATATCTAAAAAGTTGTCAACATACCAAAGGTCATCTAAGTTTATTCCTATGTTATCTTCTAGGAGTTATATAGCTTTACATTTTACATTTAGGTCTGTGATCCATTTTGTATTAATTTTTATGAAAGCATAAGGTCTCTGTCTAGATTCATTTTTTGCAATACATTTGATTTTTACTAAAGACATTTATTCAAGTTAAACATTTATTTAATTTTGAATTTATTAAATATATGAGAAGGTAAGGCTTATGAATCTCAAGATGAGAGATTATAACATAATTGAGACTTATGCTTCTGTGGAAATCAAGTAGATAAACTTTTCCCTATTCCTCCCACTAAGTACAACTAAAAACCTTGGATATTACATGTAAAACAAGCATAAGAAGACTCATATGGTTTCCTTTAATACCATTCATTAGGAGAAAATATTTGCAAAACACATGCATGACAAAGGACTAGTATCTAGAATATAAAGAAAATATAAAGAAAATTTAAAACTCAAGAGTGAAAAACAAACAATCCAATTAGAAGAGTCTTAATGTAGTGAAGAAGACTTCTATCACAATAAGAAGGCAGACTTGCTAAGGATACAGTTATAAGTCCCCCCCCCCCGCTTTTTTGGCTTACATAGCCCAGGTTTGGAGCTGAGAAGCAACAACCTGGAAATGCTAATGGGCACAGACAAAATAAGTCCCAACAGAAGCTTGCTCTCCCCTCCCTATCCTGAGAACCAGAAAAATTTTAGACAATAACTGCTTTACTCCAGCCAAACACCACAGAAAAACTGTGGCCCCATCTCCACTCATGTCAACAAAGGCTGAGCGAAGAGCATAGACTTCCACCCTGGCCAGGCTATAATGAGGTCTTTTCTGACATCACTATGGCCAAGATGATGGCAGAAAATGCTGAATATGGAGACAAGACTTTCACCCATGCTGGGTGGTAACAAGACCTCCCTGATCCACAATGTCAATAGAGACCATGTAGGAAGCATGGTCACGTACCCCCACCTTGTGGTAACAAAGAACCCACTCCCTCTCCATACTGAGGTGGTATCAGAGGAAGCCTATGGAGAGTCAGAACTTTCACCACTACCTAGCAGTAAGGAGGCCACAGGGGGTACAGCAAGGAGGCACCCTACCTCTCCCAGCAAGGGAAGTATCAGTGGGGATTGAGCAGGACAAAGGAGCCTCCCTCCTCAGATATTAATAAATGCCAAATAGGGAATCTGGACTTCTACCTCCATGTGGCAGTACTGAGGCAGTAACCCCTTTCCCCTGCCAGAGTGGTATTGGAGAAAGCTGGAAAATAGAAATTTTAAATATGATTCCAAGTTTCATAACATAATACTCAAAATTTCTGTATTTCAACTGAAAATGACTTGTCATACTAAGAACAAGGAAGATCTCAAACTATAAGAAAAAAGATAATCAATGGAGACCAATATCAAGATGACAGAAATGTTAGGATCATATGACAAAGGAGCCATCATAAAAAACATTTCAATGAGCAACTACAGACATACATGAAACAAATGAAAAAAAATACAAATTCTAAGCAAAGAAATAGCAAGCCTTGGCAAAGAAATAGAAGATATAAAGAAGAATCAAATGGAATTTTAGAACTTAAAAATACAATATAAAAAAACCTAAATGAAAAAAAAAAAAACCTAAATGAATAATCTCAACAGCAAAATGGAAGGGACAGAAGGAAGAATCAGTAAACTTCAAGACAGAACAATAAAAATTACCCAATAAGAAATACAGAAAGAAAATAGACTGAAAAAATGAAGAGAGACCCAGAAACCCGTGGGATTATAATGAAAGATCTAACATTAATGGCACTGGTATCCCAGAAGGAGAGAGGAAAGTAGGACTAAAAAAAGTGTTTGAACAAATAATGCCTGAAAACTCCCCAACTTTGGCAAAAGATATAAACGTGCAAATTCAACAAGCTAAGCAAACTCCAATAAGATAAACTCAAAGAAATTCAATACCAAGACACATCTTGGCCAAATGTTTGAAAGCTAAAGACAAAGTCTTAAAAGTAAAGAGAGAGAAAGAAAGAGAGAGAGAGAGAGCCTACCTTTCCTCTGTAGGAAAGATAATTTGAAAGATATCTGATTTCTCATTGTGAACCAATGCAAGCAGAAGAAAGTGGCACAATATTTTTCAACTGCTAGAAGAAAAGAACTATCAACCCAGAATCCCATATCCAGGGAAAATATCCTTCAGAAATGAAGGGGAAATAAAGTCATTCTCAAATGAAGGAAATGAAGATATCCATCACTGGCAGACTTATTCTAAAAGAATGGCTAAAGGAAGTTCTCTAAAAAGGAAATGACAAAATAAGGAATCCTGGAATATCTGAAAGGAAGAAACAACTTGGAAAAAATACACACACACACACGACTTCCCTCTCTTCCGTTTTCTAAATTATGTTTGATGGTAAAAACAAACATTATAACAATGTCTGATGTGATTCTAACTGTATATAGAGTAAATATTGAAGGCAGTTTTATTATAAATGAGGGAGAATAAATGGATGTAAAGGAAGATAAATTTTCAACACTTAACCCAAACTGATAAAATGACAATACCAACAGACTAAGATAGATTATGTATATAGATAATGTAATACCTATAGCTACCACTAAAAAATCAATAAAAGGAGATACACCTAAAAACTATAGGTAAATAAAAATTGAATTCTAATCAATGTTTAACCCACAGTAAGGCATGAAAAAAAGAAAACAGAGAAATGAAAGAAAAAAAGTACAAAGAGAAAACAAAATAAAATGTTAGATTTAAGTCTTAACATATCTATAATTACATTAAATGTAAATGGTCTAGATACATCAATTGAAAGACAGAGACTGGCAGAGTGCATAAAAACACATGACTCACCTATATACTGTGGAAAGAAATTCATTTCAAATAAAACAATAAAGGCAGGTTGAAAGTAAAAGGATGGGAAAACATACCATGTAAATACTAATCAAAACAAGGAAGGAATGGCTATTTAATAGCAGGTAATGCTGGTTTCAGAGTGAGGAAAATTACTGGAGAAAGGGAGCAACACTGCAAAAATGATAAAAGGGTCAATCCACCAAGATGAAATAACAATCCTAAATTTGTAAGTATCAAACAACAGAACTGCAAAATACATGAACAAAAACGGATAGAACTGGAAGAAGAAATACACAAGTCCACAATTATACTTGGAGACTTCAACACTCCTCTCTTAACAGTTAATAGAATAACTAGACGGAAAACAAGCAAGGATATAGAAGAATTCAACATTACCATCAACCAACAATATCTAATCTACAATTATAGAATACCTCTCCTAACTGCAGTAGGATACATATTATGTTCAAGTGCTCATGGAACATATGCCAAGATAGATTATATCCTGGGCTATAAAACAAACGTGAACAGATTTAAAAGAACTGAAATCATACAAAGTATATTTTATGAACACAATGAAATCAAATTAGAATAATAGAAAACAAATGGAAACTAAACTATATAGTTCTAAGTAATCTATGGATCAAATAGTCACTCTCTAGAGAAATCACAAACTACATTAACTAAATGAAAATGAAAACACAGCATATCAAAATTTGTGAGATACAGCTAAAACAGTGTTGAGGAAAATTTATAGCACCAAGTGCTTGTATTTGAAAAGAAGAAAAGGCTCAAATCAATAATCTAAGTTCCCATGGCAAAAAGCAAGAAAAAGAAGGGTCAAAGAAACCTAAAGCAAGAAGAAGACAGGATACAGTAAAGATAAAAGTAAAAATGAATAAAATTGAAAAAAATAGAGAAAACCAATGGGAAAAAAGCTGATTCTTTGAAAAAGCTAATAAAATTGAAAAACCTCTAGCAAGATGGACAAGGAAAAAAAGAGAGAAGGTACAAATTACCAATACCAGGAATGAAACAGAGGCTATCACTATAGGCTTTGTGGATATCAAAAAGACAATAAGGGAATCCTATGAATAATTTTATATACATAAATTTGACAATTTAGATGAATTGGACCAACTCCTTGAAAACCACAAACTATCACAGCTTACCCAATATGAAATAGATCATTTGAATACTCCTATAATTATTAGGGAAATTTAATTATAAATTGAAAATTATCACAAAAGAAATCCCAAGGCCAGATGGTTTTACTGGAGAATTCTACCAAATACTTAAAGAATTAACACCCGGGCGCCTGCGTGGCTCAGATGGTTAAGCATCTGCCTTCGGCTCACGTCATGATCTCAGGGTCCTGGGATCGAGTCCCGCATCGGGCTCCCTGCTCCTTGGGAGCCTGCTTCTCCCTCTGCTTCTCTCTCTCTCTCTCTGTCTCTCATGAATAAATAAATAAAATCTTTAAAAAAAAAAAAAGAATTAACACCCATTCTACACGATATCTTCCAGAAAATCAAAAAGGAAGGAACACTTCTCAATTCATTTTATGAAGCTAGTGTTACATTGATGTAGAAACCAGACAAGGATAGTATAAAATATAAAATACAGACCTCACGAATAATGATAAATTTAATTTAAAAATCCTTAACAAAATATCAGGAAATAGAATTTAGCAATATATAAAAAAAGTTATATAATGTGGCCAAGTAGGGTTTATTCCTGTGATGTAAATCTGGTTCTTTCAAAAATCAGTCAATGTAATATCATATCAACAGGCTAAAGAAGAAAACTCATATAATCATACAGTGATGCAGAAAAAATATTTGATAAAGTCCAACATCCTGTCATGATAACAACTCTCAGCACACATGGAATAAAGGGGAACTCCATCAACTTGATAAAGAGCATCTACAAAAATCCTACTGCTAACAACTTACTTGATAATGAAAGACTGAATGCTTTCCCCCCAAGATCAGAAACAAGTAAATGATATCTCCTCTCACGCTCTTATTCAACACAGCCCTGGAATTTATAGCCAGTATTATAAGTAAGTAAAAGCAATAAAAACCATTCAGATTGGAAAGGAAGAAATAAAACTGTCCCTATTTGCAGATGACATATGTAGAAAATCCCAAGGAATCTAAAAACAACAACAAACAAACAAACTCCAAGAGCTCATAAGTTCAGCAAATTTGAAGCATACAAGATCAACACACAAAAAGCAATCACATTTCTATACAGTAACAATGAACATATGGAAACAAATTTTTAAAAATAACATTTACAATTGCTACAAAGTAGATTAAGTACTTAGGTGTAAATCTAACAGAACAGGTATTGGATGTGTATGCTGAAAACTACAACACAGCTGATGAAATAAATCAAAGATCTAAATAGAGAGACACACTGTGTTCATGGATTGGAAGACTCAACATAATAAAGATGTCAATTCTCCCCAAATTCATATACAGATTTAATGCAATTCCTATTAAAATCTCATCAAGATTTTTTGCATGTATCGACACAATTATTCTAGAAAGGCGGAGGAACTAGGAACAAAATAGAAAGTCCATAAATAGACCCAAACAGATACGCTCAATTTATTTCTGATAAAGTTGCAAAAACAATTCGATGGAGGAAAGCGAGCCTTTTCAACAAATGGTGCTGTAACAATTGGACAACTACTGGCCTAAAATTGAACCTCAGTGTAGGTCTCATACAAAAAAAGAACTCAAAATGGATCATGGATCTAATGTAAACATAAAACTACACATGTTTTAGAAAAAAATAGGAGAAAATCTTTAGAATCTAGGATTATGCAAACAGTTCTTAAACTTGACACCAAAAACATGATCCATTAAAAGAAACATTGATAAATTGGATTTAGGGTAAATCATTCATTCTTTTTTATTTATTTATTTATTTTATTTATTTGCGAGAGAGAGAATGAGAGACAGAGAGCATGAAAGGGAGAAGGGTCAGAGGGAGAAGCAGACTCCCTGCTGAGCAGGGAGCCTGATGTGGGACTCGATCCCGGGACTCCAGGATCATGACCTGAGCCGAAGGCAGTCGCTTAACCAACTGAGCCACCCAGGCGCCCTAAATCATTCATTCTTTATTAACTGTTACCACAGACTATTACATGTTAGGTGCTACAACTTTTAAGATGATTAAAATGCTGTCCCAGCCTTCAACAGGTTCATAGTTCAGCAGGAAAAAGAGATACCTAAACTCATAGTTATGATGAGATATGGTAAGTCCACAGAGGAGAGACCCATGAGCTATCTTAGGGGAATGAGGAATGGCTTGTAATATATAGTAAGGCCCTTTATCACTGAGTAGGGGCTTACTAGGTAAAGAAGGAGTGGGAGACTATTCCAAGCAGAGAGATCAATATCGGTAAGGCAAAGAATTGTGAAAGGATACTGTGTGTTCAGGAATTGGTTAAGATGTTCAAGGGGGCTAAAAGCCATGAGATATGAAAGAAAACATATTTGAGGTAGATTCAAAAGGATTTGCTAACTGCTTAGATAAAAATGAAATGGGTAGCTAAGATAAAGGAGGGATCAAGGTGCTTCTCTAAGTCCTACTTTAGGGAACTGGGACTATTCAATGAGTTTGGGATCAGGAAAGAAAGGGGGTTCTTATTTTTGGAATGGGGGGACATATCAAGACATGTTGGGGCACCTGGGTGGCTCAGTTGGTTAAGCGACTGCCTTCGGCTCAGGTCATGATCCCAGAGTCCTGGGATCGAGCCCCACATCACGCTCCCTGCTCAGCTGGAAGCCTGCTTCTCCCTTTCGCACTCCCCCTGCTGGTGTTCCCTCTCTTGCTGTCTCTCTCTCCCTGTCAATTAAATAAATAAATAAAATCTTAAAAAAAAAAAAGACGTTGAGATTGAGAAGCTGTGTTTCTAGACAAAAATGTCCTTCGAACAACTGGAAATATGAGGTTGGTATTCAGAAAATTGTTCTCGGCTAGAGATGTAAATGTGAGAGGCATCAGTATTCAGGTAGTTGAAGCTATGGCAATAAATTATGTTACATATTGAAAGGACAGACTGAGAAGCTGGGTGTGTGTGTATATGTGAGGGACAAAAAGAAATTGATGGAGGAAGGTCCAATGTTCTTTTTTTGACTGCTTGCCATTCAGTCTTCACAAAAGTAGTTTAGATTCCCCTCAATGCATTAACATTTAGAGAACTCTGGCTTGAATAAAATAAAGGGATGAAAAGGCTGTAGTTCATCCATTTCTCAGTGATTGCTGCCAACTCCCTTCTCCTCTTCAGTCTCAGCATGGCATCTCTGGGGAGGTAAGGATCTGCTGAGGTCAGTAAAGAAAATTCCATAGCTTTCTTTGGTAAATTATCACTGACTACAGAAAGTGATTTGGAGGTCCTCTAGAAGACCTTGCTAAAATACCCCCTGCTACAAATGATGCCATTTCTTTTTGTTGTCCTTAATGGGGGGGAAAACAACAGACATCCTGTTGTGCCTATCACAGAATGTGTTTTTTGGTCTGGACAGCATGGGAAAGTAGATTTTTCAAAAAAAAAAATAAAAATGAAGTAGCTGACGGGAAGTCTTAGGGTTGACAGCGAAAAAGGGATGGATAGGGGAGACCATGGACTCAATTATGGTACTGTAGAAAAGCAGATCTTTTTTTCTAGAGAATTATTTCAGTACTTAAAAGCAATTGTTAAGTCATTACTTCCTGTCTTATAAAACAAATATATAAAGAATCCAACACACAGCTTATTTACTTTGCAAGGCAAAAATCCTCCATGAACATTATATTTGCTGTGAAATAAATTCAGTTGGCATTTTTGTTTTTGTTTTTTAAACCATCCATGGCAAGTGGCTATTTCTAAGGGGCTGAAAACTTTCTTCTCTGGATCGAATAATCTTGATTCTTTTACAAAGCCTTCACTTGGATGACTTTTCTATCCATTAATCATTTTATAGCACTTCCTGGATTGCTCACCAAACTCTCTGCACCCATCTTTAGCCGTTATGATAGGATCACTTCAACTCTCTGATCAAAAACTGTGTTTAAATATTGTTCAAAAAAGCCCTTGAAGAAAACATTTCAGAGAAAAAAGTGTCAGACAGTGTTGCTAAAGGAGGTAAACTACCTTGGGATATTAATTAAGTCTAGTTATTGTGTTCAAATTAAAGTGGTGTCTCCTAACTCCAGTTTAAAAAGCAGCAAAGTGGAAGGAAGAAAAGAAATACAAAGAGAAAAATAGAAAATATCTCCTGCTTAAGGAAAGAGAGAAAAGAGATTTTTATTTCTTTAATGAAGCTATTCTTTTCCTGGTAAATTCTGTCTGGTGTGAAAGGACAAAAAAATGATAGAAGGAAATCTGGAAGCAAGGAGGTTGAAAAAGTAAATTTGGAGTTTCTCACTGGTTAGCTCCAATGGCTAAGGCTGGGGAAACAGCTTATCTGTAGCCAACATAGTGTGAATTACAGTTAATCTCTGAGAGAGGCAGACTGGGTATTTTGGATACTGAGTGAATCCCAATGATGAGAACATGTTGCCAAAGAGCTTTTATATTTTGTTTGCATTAAGATTTGGGTGAATTGATAAAAAGCCAAGTGAAAGAGTATTATACCTGGTAGCGCCTTAGCTGTTTATTGTTTTTAAAAGTTGCTCTAAAATTGCCTGCGGTGTTAGTTACTGTTAGCCTCAGCTGTTTTAACATTAATATGTATTATTATTTTAAGAGAAAAGGCATGATTTTTCTCTTTTCCCAATGTTGTCAAACAGAAAGTCTGACTTGTCTGTAGAGATCAGATCTGGAAAAATAAAGGGGAAAGACAGCTAATACTTCTGAAATGTTAAATCTCAAGTATCTTATCTACATGCTCTCATTTAGTCCCCAGAAGAACCTATTGAAAAGGTGAGAAAACTGACTCAGAGGTATTAAGGAACATGTTTAACCTGTCAGTCCACTGCTTGGATTATATTGGTGTTCTAAGTTTTCTTCCCAAGGTGTCATTCATTCATTCAACAGCTGTTTATTCATCAAGTACTATATTGGAGTCATGTCCTGAAATCAATGGTGAAGAACACAAGGTCCTATCTTTAGGGAGCTTTACTCTGACCAACCCTCCAACTTTTGGGTTAGTTTGAGTCTTCTCCAATCTGTTGGCTTCCCAGTCCACATTCTGTCATCTGTCTAATCAATGGGCATTCTCAAATTTATATCCTTGTGGTCAATGCAAGTATGATTCACTCAACAGGGGGAAAACAAAATGTTCAACCAGACTTTTCTCTGACACAATCAACCAAATTAGTGTAGGAAAAAGCTATTAGGTCATATCCAGTCCGTCCCTCTGGGAACTGAGCAAAACCGCTCCTTGTATTATGCCACATTATTTTTCAACTACATTGTCCTGCCTAATTGTAAATAATTATAAATGACTCAGTGGCAGGGTTTCCACTATTTCCTCTCAAAGGTTAGCCCACAATCCAGTAATTTTCAGTGTCAAGATGGTTTCTCTGATAGCCTAAAAAGCCCTTGTCTTGATTTCATCTAATTATGTTCTTATCTACCCTGATTCCCAGTCTATGAAATCTTCATTTGTTGTTGTATTTATACCCTTCAAATATAGCTACATGGCTATCATACCCAATTCCCTCTCATCTCGAAGAGTCAGTTGGGTGACTTTGGCAGGGGAAACTCTGCAACCCCACCACACCATGTAGCCACCTCCATATTTCCTACCCTATGCAGAGAATGCCATCTACAGATGGTTCCCAACTTACAATGGTTCAACTTATTATTTTTTGAATTTATGATGGCATGAACACAATACATACTCTGTAGAAACCATACTTTGAATTTTGAGTTTTCTTCTTTTCCTGGGTTAGCGATATACAGTACAATACTCTTCATGATGCCGGGCAGTGGCAGTGAGCAGCAGTTCCCAGTCAGCCATGAAATCATGAGGGTATTAAACCAATACACTTACAACCATTCTGTGCCCATAAAACTATTTTGTTTTTTCACTTTTAGTACAGTATTCAATAAATTATAAGCTACTTTATTGTAAAATAGGCTTTGTGTTAGATAATTTTGCCCACTGGTAGGCTAATGCAAGTGTTCTGAGCATGTTTAAGTTAGCTGGGCTAAACTATGATGTTTGGTAGGTTAGGTTTATTAAATGCATTTTCAACTTAGAATATTTTCAATTTAAGATGGGTTTATGAAGACATAACCCCACCATAAGTTGAGGAAGGTCAGTAATTTCTTATAGTTCTTGGGTCAGATCTTCCAGGCTTCTGCCTATACACTGGGCAGTGTTGTGAGTGTCCAGAGACCACAGATTACATTTGAACTACCTCCTTTGTCATTTCCATTCTTCTGTTCCTCTAGGGTACAGAAACACCTCTTTAGCTATTTTTTCTCCAACTATCTGTTTTGAGGATAGAACAGATCCAATTTCTCAAAAGAACATCTTAGAAGATTTTGTTGACTCTATCTGAGTGCAGAATTCATTTTTTTATTCACATACCCAACTTTTATTGGAAACTAGCAGTGTCATACCCTGTACAAGTCACTAGGTAAACCATGTGAATCTGACATATTCCTCTTCCTCAAGGAATCTGCAGTTTAATAAAGGAGACAAATCCTTCTCTTCAAATTATATCCCACTTCCTTTTCTAAAGATTATTGTGTTCATATGCAGTTCCTTACCTCCCATTTAACCTCCACTGAAATTGTTTTAATGAAGCCTCTTTTGCCAACATCAACCAACAACCTAATTAGCAAACCGAATAGCCTCTTTTCAATATTCATACAACTTGAATGCAGGAACATTTAACAGTATTAATCAATGTCCTGCTCCTTCTTGACATCTTCCCCCTGCCCTTGGTTTCCATGACACCACTCTCCCATATTGTCCCCTCCTACATCTCTTACAGCCCTTTTTTTGTCTTTTATACCCCCTTTCTCCTCTCACTCTCAGCTGATGGCTTCCCTTACATTTGGTTAAAAAAGAGAGGCACTGAGAGCATCCTCATCTTTCCATTAGTACATCACCAATGTACTTTGTTTTACCTCTTCTTAATATATATAAAATATCCTTTTTTTAAAAAATCAAAGTTCAATCCCCCACATCTGCTCTGACCTCCCCAAGGAAATTGCTGGTAAAATTATCCCTTCTTTTCTAAACCATCAATTTCTCCCTCACTACTGGGTTATCCCATTAGCGCTCAGATAATTAATATATATTATTTAAAAGAAAATATCCCTTTCTTGATCCCAATTATCTTCCAGCTAATACTCCACTTTTCTTTATCCCTTCACAGCTAAATGCCTAAAAAGACTTACTGTCTTCACTTCTTTACTTCCCATTCTTTCATGAAACAATCCATTCAGGCTTTTGTCTCCAACATTTTATCGTCAAGGTTACCAATGACCTCCATGTTGACAAAATCAATAGTCAATTCTCAGAATTACTGTCTCATCAACATTTGACACAGTTGACTACTCCCTTTTTCTTGAATCAGTTTCTTCAGTTGGGCTGTGGGACACCACTCTCTTTTCGTTTTCCTCCTACCACACTGGTCACTTCTCAGTTTATTTTTCTGGCTGCTCCTTATCTGCCCTATCTCTAAATCCTGAGCTTAGTCCAAGGACCTCTCTTAGCCATCTACATTTAACCCATTAGTCATTTCATCTAGTTTCAAAGTTTTAATTCACAGAGGGTGACTCCAAAATTCCAATATTTAATACTGAATTATTTCCTGAACTTTAGACTCAGCTATAATTTCTTTTTTTATTTTATTTTTTGTAAGAGAGAGAGAGAGAGGTGGGGGGGCAGAGGGAGAGGGAGAGAGAGAATCTTAAGCAGGATCCATGCTGAGCACCAAGCCTGACATGTGGCTTGATCTCACGACCCTGAGATCATGACCAGAGTCAAAATCAAGAGTCAGATGCTTAACTGACTGAGCCACTCAGGCACCCCTCAGCTATAACTTCTTACTAAACATTAGCATGTAGCTGCCCAATGAACATTTCAAACTTTACATGTATAAAAGCAAGCTATATATTTCTTACTTCTTCCCAACACTCATTAAACTTATTCCTCCTCCAGTGTTTCTCACCTCAGTAACTGGCACCATCCAGTTATTCAGGCCCAAACCGAGGAACTTTTTATTCCTTGCCTACCCACTCCATACCATAACTCTTCCCAACTCACACCCAATCCATTAACAAGTCCTTCAAGACAAATCCCATATCCAAGTACTTTTCACTATCTCCACTACTAAAACCGAAGCCCTAACCCATAACCACCTCTTGCTTGAATTATTTCAATTAGCCTTCTAACAAATTTCCCTGCTTTCCTCTATGCCCCCTACAGTCTATTCCCCATACAGCAACCAGGGTGTTCATCTCCAAGTCCAAAACAAATCACACCATTGTGCTGCTTAGAACACCTTCTCTCTGCAATTAGAATAAATTTGAACTTCTTACCAGAGCTTATAAGGCCCTATGTGATTATGTTCTTGACTACCTCTTCATCTGCTTTTATGCTTCTTTTTGCTTAGTACAGTCTAGTGTCAGTAGCTTTCTTTCTGATCCTTGAATATATCAAGTATTTTCCCATTTAAGGGCCTTTATACTTGATTTCCTTCTGTCTGGAATGCTCTTCCTCTCAGATCTTTATATGGCTACCTCTCTCTCATCATTTAATTCTGACTTCAAATATCCTCAGAGGGGCCTTTAGCCAGTTCAGGGAAAGCCCCTCTGAATACCCCCACCATACCCATATTAGCCATTTTATATGCTCTTATATTGCTTTTTCTTTATAGCACCCATCACTAACTAATATTATATGTTTCCTTGTTTGTGATTATTGTCAACGTCCTCTATCTCCACTAGAATAGCAGCTCCATGAGGGAAAGGACTATTTTGTTCAATGCTATATCCTCAGTTCCTACAAAAGTACCTAGCACTGAGTATGGCCCTGGTAAATATTTGTTGAAGGAAGGAAGCAAGGAAGGAAGGAAGGAAGGAAATATTCCTTTCCCTGTGTTTAGCTCTTAAATATATGCTCCCCAGGCTCTTGTCCCAGTCCTCTTTCCTTCCTTCTATACTACCCTTTTTGGAAGATCCTCCCCCTACCCCCGCCCCATGGCTGCAATTACCATCTATCCAAATAACTTCCAATCTAATTATTGAATTCTTGTTTCTTTCCTGTACCAAAGAATTACAGTTACAATTGCCTGTGGACATTTCTATTCAGAGGTCTTACACTTAAAACTCCACATGTCTAAAACAAAACTCATTATTTTCCTTCCTTCTGATATAACATATATAAAATACTGAGTCAAATGCTCAGTACTTAGTAGGCACTCAGTAAGTGCTAGTTCTTGTAATTCCATGTAGTCTATTAAGCATGAAATTTTGGACCATCTTTGACTCATACTTATTTCCTTTATTGAATCTACCACCTCAATGTTCAAGTATTTGGAAGTCTGACAACCCAACACCCCTGGTATTCTCAGCTTTTAATCCTCACTCCAGTAACCCTGACTGCCTTTGCCTGGCACACATTCATTCAGTTCAATTAGCTATTCAATGAATATTGAGCTTGTAACCCTGTTCGGCACTATGATGGCTATGCTAGAGATATAAGGATAAATAACACATGGACACTGACCAAAATTTACAGGGCAAAACAGATGGGTAACAGGCTGTTACAATAGCATAGACAGTTCCAGATAGAAGAAATTAGAGGATGCTGTTTAGGGGAGGAAAATTTAATGCAGTCCAAGGATGAAAGAGCTAAAGAAAGAATCTTAGAAGTGGTAAAGTCTTGGTCAGCTCTTGAATGTTGAATAAGAGTTAGCTAAGCAAAGAAGAGAGAGCAGTGGTCATTCCAGGAATAAGGAGTGGAATGTGAAAAGACACAGAGATATGAAAGATGATGTTATTGCTGGTGGGAATGCAAACTGGTACAGCCACTCTGGAAAACAGTATGGAGATTTCTCAAAAAGTTAAAAATAGAACTACCCTATGGCCCAGCAATTGCACTACTAGGTATTTATCCAAAGGATACAAAAGTAACTATTTGAAGGGGCACATGCACCCCAATGTTTACGGCAGCAAGGTCCACAATAGCCAAAATATGGAAAGAGCCCAGATGTCCATGAATGGATAAAGAAGATGTGATATATATATACACATATATTACTCAGCCATCAAAAAGAATGAAATCTTGCCATTTGCAACAACATGGATGGAACTAGAGGATATTATGCTAAATGAAATAAGTCAGTCAGAGAAAGACAAATACCATATGATTTCATTCATATGTGGAATTTAAGAAACAAATAGATGAACATAGGGGAAGGGCAGGAAAAATAAAATAAGATAAAAACAGAGAGGGAGGCAAAGTTAAAAGAGACTCTATAGTTAAAAGAACAAACTGAGGGTTGCTGGAGGGGAGGTGGATGGGAGAATAGGGTAACTGGGTGATGCAACTGATGAATCACTAAATTCTACCTCTGATACTAATAATACAGTATGTGTTACCTAAATTGATTTTAAATAAAAAATTAAAAAAAGGAAAGATGATGTTATAGTTGGGAAATTACATGGAGTTGAATATGGCTATAGTATACAGTGCAAGCTTGTGTGGTGATAAATAAGGATTATATTCTAAAGGGCCATGTTCAACCAAATTAAAGAGTTTGGACTTTATCCTGAACACAATAGGGAACATTGAAGGTTTTGGTGAATAAGGTTTTCATGACCAGATTTGCACATAAAAAGAGGACTCTGTTTGCCGAGTGGAGAATAAATTCAGGAAGTAGTGAACATGGCAAGAATGGAGATAGATAAACTAGTTGAGAGACTACTGTAGTGAACAAACAAGAGAGGAGAAATTTTAGAAATGGTCAGTAGGTAAAAAATGCCAAGACTTGATCAATAGATACAGAAGTGAGTAGTTTAAAAAACTGAGCTCACTGTGAACTATTTACTTACATAGAGGTACCCAGGAGGAGAATCAGGTGTTGGAGGTGGAGGTTAATGAGTTTAATATATATGTGTGGAGATTTTGAGATAACCATAGGGGCATTTCAATGGGGAAGTCCAGAAAGAAATGGGATATATGGGAAAGTAGTGTGGGATGAAATGAGATTTAGAAGTCTTACTTGCTAAATAAAATCATGATAATAAATTAAAATTACCCAGACTGTGTAGTGTGAAAAGAGTAGAGAACCTTGTGCTGAACTTTGGGTACATCCAATGAAGAGATAAATTCTTTTAATACGTAACACTTTGGGTTTCAGAAAGATAAGGATAAAAAAAAAAGTCATTTAGACCCAACTATACTGGTTCTTCAATGCTGGAACGAAGTTTTTGGACTTAATTCTAGAGGCAATTAGGTTTTTTGTTTGTTTGTTTGTTTTTTTGTTTTTTTTTTTTTTATAAAGAGAATGATATGACCCAGGCTAAGCACAATCAAGATCTCATAACGCATGAGGTTTACCCGGAGCACAATTACTGCTGATTGAAATGAATACAGAGACGTGCTTTAGGGAGATTCATTTGGCAGAATTGCAGAGAATGGGTTGGAGGGCATCCAGACAAGAGGTAATGAGTCCCTGGCAGTAGTGGGAAGAAGGCAAAGGAGACAGATGAGATGGATAATAGAAACACTGCAGAAGGAGCTCAGAAAGGTTTTGAAGACTGTTTGGGATATAAGAGGGAATTGAAGAGGATTCTACGTTGTGAGCTTGACTTACAGGGATGGGAAATATGCCATGTACAGAAATAGAGATATCAGGGAGGGTGGTTGGGTGAGGCGTAATGCACACTTTGGAATGAAAGTTTGCAGCTTAGGAACAAGATAAAGCTGGACAGAGCGATCTGGCAGTCTCCTGTATACAGGAGAGGTGAAACCCTTGGAAGTGGATCAGTTCATAAAGGAAGAGTTGGCAGAGGAAAAAGATAAGGTAAAGGATAGAATCATGAATGTACTTTGGGGTGTAAGAAGACATTTCCCTCAAGTGCAGGAAGGCTTCCTAGAGAAGGTAGCAAATGTGAGACATCCCAGAAACAGAGGAAAGAATGCTTGACTGGTAAGCAGAAGCTGCTGGTTTAGTCCTACCTGTATCACTTCCAAGCTTCGTGGGCTTAGGAAAGTCCTTTTTTTGTCCTGGGCCTGAAGACTTTTCCACCTATAAAATGGGGTCTCTGAGTACAACGATTATAGAGACCCCTTTAGTTCTGACATTACATTTTCTTTTGCAACTTGACTTTAGTGTATGGCCAGTCTTTGGTTTGGCAGAGTGGTAGAAAACTTTCTAGGTCAAGGGAAAACATAGAAAAGGCAAAGAGGCACATTTAAGAAATGAGAAGTAAACTAATTTGGAGCTAGTTGTTTTTCACACCTTGAGATAGCCAACCTAACAATTATTCTGATTGCAATTATTAAGGTACTAAATGATTGATAATAATATCTCATCTATGTTGTCAAAAGTGCTAGCCATTAAAAGGAAATTTGTGTAATTAAGTTTTAGCCAGTATTGTATTCCCTGCTAAAATAAGTACTGAAGAATAAGTATTGCTTTTCTTTTATTTATTCAGGAAAATGAAAAGAACAGTTACCAAATGCCTACTTTTCATTTCAGGTACTTTCATATATTGAACTAAAAGGCAATTTCCATGAGGGCAAGATTTTTTTTTTAAATCTGTTTTATTAACTACTGTATCACCAATACCTGGAATAGTGCTTAACACATAGTTGGAACTCAAATATTCTTTGTATGACTTGGAAAAAATATATAAAATCTTACTTAATTCTTACAACAAACTTGCAAAAGAGGAATTAGTATTCTCATTATAAAGTTGGGAAAAGAATGGCTAAAAGATGTTCTATAAACTCAAAGTCACATAGCTAGTAGGGTAGTACCAGGTCAAATACAATATACTATAAGCTTTATATGGGCAGGGAATATGTCGGTCTTATTCTCCATGGTATTCCCAGCAGCCAGCTAGCTCAGTATATAGATTACAGTAGCAATCAAACAAATATTTTTTAATGGGAGGAAGCAGGCAAGCAAGCACATACTCGTCTGAACACAGCTACCACTCATTTTGCCTATACTAACCACATCATCACCCAAATTCAAAAGAAAAGTACAGCATAAGAAATATAGTCAATAATATTGTAATAACATTGTATGGTGGCAGATGGTAACTAAATTTACTGTAATGATAAGCACATTCTATACATGATAATGTAGAGAAATGTTAATTCACTATGTTGTACACCTGAAACTACCATTGTATGTCAACTACACTTCAATAAAGAAAAGAATAGTACAATCTCAAAAATTCATCAGTCTTCCTTGTGTGTTTGTTGTTTTAAACATTCTGTGAGTTTTGATTCTTTCTCACTTATAGACTGTGATGGTTCTCTTTCAGTCTTTTTAGCCTTTATTATTTTTTTTTTCTTTTTACCCTTTATATAGAGTCTCAAGGTCTCCTTTTTGGAGGATCTTTATACAAGGAGCCAGCAAACTTTCTGGAAAGGACCAGGTAGTAAATATTTTAAGCTTTGAGGACCATATTGTCTGTGTTGCAACAACTCAACCTTGTTATAGTGGTATAAAAGCAGTCACAGACAACACGTAGATGGCTGAGCATGCCTGTGTTCCAATAAAACTTTATTTATAAAAACAGGTGGCAGGCCAGATCTGGCCATAGTTTACCTACCCTTGCTTTATAATATTACTTTGATTCCTCCATCTCTTGCTTTTCCAGGACTTCTCTAAAACTGTGTCAACTATGAAACTCCTCCTATCCCTGAAATAAATAAATATATATATATTTTATTTAAAAAAATTTTTAAATTTTTTATTATGTTCTGCATATATTTTTAATTTTAAATATGATTTTAAATTTATAATAATTTTAGGTGTACAATACACTAATATTTGTACACACTGAGAAATGATCATCACAATAACTCTAGTTACCATTTGTCACCATACAAAATTACAAAATGTTTTCTTCTTGTGATGAGAACATTTAAGATTTATTCTCTTAACAATTTTTAAATATGCAACACAATATTATTGACTGTAGTCACCATGCAATGCATTACATCCTCATGACTTACTGATTTTATAACTAGAATACTGTACCTCTTGACCCTCTTCAACTATTTTGCCCAACCCTCAAGCCCCCTACCCCCTGGCACCACCAATTTGTTCTCTGTGTCTATGAGTTTTTGTTTATTCATTTGTTTTTGTTTTTTAGATTCCACATATAAATGAAATCATATGGTATTTGTCTTTCTCTGTCTAACTTATTTAATTTAGCAAAATACCCCAGGGTCTCTCCATGTTGTTGCAGATGGCAAGATTTCATTGTTTTTTATGGCTGAGTAGTATTCCATTATATATACACACATATATATTAAATATATATATATGATATAGAGGACCTGGAAAAGATGGTGGAGGAATAGGGGACCCTATTCCAAATTGTCCCGGGAATTGAGCTGGATATCTACCAGACCACTCTGAACAGCCATGAAATCAGCCTGAGATGTAAGAAGATAGATCTGGATCTTTACAAACAGAATATTGCAGGCGGTTAGTTTCAAGGTATGAAGCAGGGAGCCGTGATTCCCTAGGCATATATCAGAGGATAAACAGAAAGGGGAGGGAGTTGAGCCGTGGGGATATTACACCACCAGTGAGTGATAGCCGCCTGTGCTGGGGACCGGGCACAGACTCGCAGACCATTAGCAACGGGGAAAGGACTTTAGGGCAGCCCCCTGGACTGAAAACCAGAGCTGTGGGGCCCTGTGAACTGGGGGTGGCTGGCGGTTTTAGAAGCACAAAGGGCAGAGACGAGCCCCAACCTGGAGGCAAGGACTGGGAGCACTGCTGAGGGGCGCACAACCCAGGACACTGCAGTTTATAGCAGCAGAGACAGAAACGGAGATAGTGTGGCCTGGAGCACTCACTGAGGAACAGACTGAGATATCTCTCCTCTGAGGCAGAGGGTTGGAAATGATCTCTTCTTCTCTGACTCTCAGAAGAGACATGGAAAGCGGCCAGGGAAAGCTGCTAGAGAACAAAAGCCCCAGAAAACTGGTTTTCACTGATCCCATCCCCCACCACAGGGGGCAGGGCAACTCTGCCCAAACAGGGTTGCTTGAGTAACAGTGCAGCAGGCCCCTCCCCCACAAGACAGGCTGGGAGAACAAGAGGCCAGCAACCCTAAGGTCCCAAGAAAACAGGTGCATCTTGCTTTGGTTGTGGGCAATAATTCGGACTCTATACATTCCCTCAAACACCCATCAACAGAATGACTAGGAGGAGGAACCCCCCAAATAGGAAAGACTCAGAGACCATGAGATTTACAAATGGGTTCAAATATAACCAAGATGTCGGAGATGGAATTCAGGCTAGCAATTGTGAAGACAATAGCTAGAATGGAGAAATCAATTAATGGCAACATAGAGTCTCTAAGGGCAGAAATGAAAGCTGAATTGGCAGAACTTAAAAATACTATCAATGAGATCCAATCCAATCTAGATAATCTAACAGCTAGGGTAAGTGAGGCAGAAGAACGAATTAGTGATCTAGAAGACCAATTAATAGACAAGAAGGGAAGAGAGGAGGCCAGGGAAAAACAACTCAAAAATCCATGAAAATAGAATCAGAGAAATAAGTGACATAATGAAACATTCTAATGTCAGAATTATTGGGATCCCTGAGGGGGTGGAGAGAGAGAAAGGACTAGAAGATATATTTGAGCAAATTGTAGCAGAGAACTTCCCTAATCTGGGGGAATGAAACAAACATTCATGTCCTAGAGGCAGAGAGGACCCCTCCCAAGATCAAGAAAAACAGGCCAACACCCTGGCATGTAATAGTAAAACTCGCAAATCTTAGAACCAAGGAAACCATCTTAAGGGCAGTTAGGGGGAAGAGATTCCTTATGTACAGAGGGAGGAACATCAGAATAACGTCAGACGTATCCACAGAGACCTGGCAAGCCAGAAAGGCCTGGCAAGACATATTCAGGGTACTAAATGAGAAGAATACTTTATGCAGCCAAGAATACTTTATCCAGCAAGGCTGTCATTTAGAATGTATGGAGAGATGCAGAGCTTCCAAGACCAGCAGAAACTGAAAGAATATGTGACCACTAACCTGGCCCTGCAAGAAATATTAAGGGGGGGTTCCATAACAGGAGAAAGACCCCAAGAGTGATACAGAACAGAAATTTACAGGGACAATCTATAAAAACAACGTCTTCACAGGCAACATGATGACAATTAATTCATATCTTTCAATAATCACTCTCAACGTGAATGGCCTAAACGCTCCCATAAAACGGCACAGGGTTGCAGATTGGATAAAAAGACAGGACCCATCCATATGCTGCCTACAAGAGACTCATTTTGAACCTAAAGATACATCCAGACTGAAAGTGAAGGGATGGAGATCCATCTTCCATGCCAGCGGACCTCAAAAGAAAGCTGGGGTAGCAATTCTTATATCAGACAAATTCGATTTTAAACTAAAGTCTGTAATTAGAGACACAGAAGGACACTATATCATTCTTAAAGGGTCTATCCAACAAGAAGATCTAACAATTGTAAATATCTATGCCCCCAACATGGGAGCAGCCATCTACATAAGCCAACTGTTCACCAAAATAAAGAGTCATATTGATAACAATATGTTAATTGTAGGAGACCTCAATACTCCACTCTCAGCAATGGACAGATCATCTAAGCAGAAAATCAACAAGGAAACAGGAGCTTTGAATGACACACTGGACCAGATGGACCTCCTAAATATATATAGAACATTCCACCCTAAAACAACAGAATACTCATTCTTTTCAAGTGCACATGGAACTTTCTCCAGAGTAGACCACATACTGGGTCACAAATCAGGTCTCAACTGATACCAAAAGATTGAGATTATTCCCTGCATATTCTCAGACCACAATGCTCTAAAACTGGAACTCAATTACACTAAAAAATTTGGAAGAAATTCAAATACTTGGAAGCTAAAGACCATTTTGCTCAAGAATGTTTGGGTCAACCAGGAAATCAAAGAAGAACTTAAACAATTCATGGAAACCAATGAGAATTAAATCACATCAGTCCAAAACCTATGGGATACTGCAAAGGCATTCCTAAGGGAGGAAGTACATAGCCATCCAAGCCTCACCCCCAAAAAATAGAAAAATCTCGAATTCACCAACTAACTTTACACCTTAAAGAACTAGAGAAAAAGCAACAAACGATGCCTAAGCCACGCATTAGAAGAGAAATAATTAAGATTAGAGCCGAGATCAATGAATTAGAAACTAGAAACACAGTAGATCAGATCAACAAGACTAGAAGCTGGTTCTTTGAAAGAATTAATAAGATTGATAAACCACTGGCCAGATTTATCCAAAAGAAAAGAGAAAGGACCCAAATTAATAAAATTATAAATAGAAGGGGAAAGATCACAACTAACACCAAGGAAATAGAAACAATTATTAGAAATTATTATTAACAACTATATGCCAATAAATTAGGCAACCTGGAAGAAATGGATGCCTTCCTGGAAATGTATAACCCCCCACGACTGAAACAGGAAGAAATTGACTACCTGAATAGGCCAATAACTAGTAACGAGATTGAAGCAGTGATCAAAAACCTCCCAAAAAACAAGAGTCCAGGGCCTGATGGATTCCCTGGGGAATTCTACCAAACATTCAAAGAAGAAATAATACCCATTCTACTGAAGCTGTTGCAAAAAATAGAAACAAAAATAAATCTTCCAGACTCATTCTATGAAGTGAACATTGCCTTAATCCTCAAACCAGGCAAAGACCACATCAAATAGAATTTCAGACCGATATCCCTGATGAATATAGATTCCAAAATCCTCAACAAAATCCTAGCTAATAGGATCCAACAATACATTAAAAGGATCATCCACCACGACCAAGTGGGATTTAACCCCGGGATGCAAGGGAGGTTCAACATTCGCAAATCAATCAATGTGATAGAACACATTAATAAGAGGAGAGAGAAGAACTATATGGTCCTCTCAATTGATGCAGAAAAAGCATTTGACAAAATGCAGCATCATTTTTCTGATTAAAACTCTTCAGAATATAGGGATAGAGGGAACATTCCTCAAGTTCATAAAATCCATCTGTGAAAAACCCACAGCAAATATCATCCTCAATGGGGAAAAGCTGAGAGCCTTTCCCTTAAGATCAGGAAATGACAAGGATGCCCACTCTCGCCACTATCATTCAACATAGTACTAGAAGTCCTAGCAACAGCAATCAGACAACAAAAAGAAATAAAAGGTATTCAAATTGGCAAAGAAGAAGTCAAACTCTCTTTTCGCAGACGACATCATACTTTATGTGGAAAATCCAAAAGACTCCACCCCCAAATGACTAGAACTCATACAGTAATTCAGTAATGTAGCAGGATACAAAATCAATGCACAGAAATAAGTTACTGTCTTATACACTAACAATGCAACTGTAGAAAGAGAAATTAGAGAAACGATTCCATTTACAATAGCACCAAAAACCATAAGATACCTCGGAATAAACCTAACCAAAGAGGTAAAGGATCTATACTCTAGGAACTACAGAACACTCATGAAAGAAATTGAAGAAGACACAAAAAGATGGAAAAATATTCCATGCTCATGGATCGGAAGAATAAATTGTTAAAATGTCTATGCTACCCAGAGCAATCTATACCTTCAATGCCATCCTGATCAAAATTCCAATGACATTTTTCAAAGTGCTGGAACAAACAATCCTAAAATTTGTATGGAATCAGAAAAGACCCCAAATCGCCAAGGAAATGTTGAAAAAGAAAAACAAAGCTGGGGGCATCATGTTGCCAGATTTCAAGCTATCTTACAAAGCAGTGATCACCAAGACAGCACAGTACTGGCACAAAAACAGACTTATAGACCAATGGAACAGAATAGAGAGCCCAGATATGGACCCTCAACTGTATGGTCAAATAATCTTTGACAAAGCAGGAAAACATATGCAATGGAAAAAAGTTTCTTCAATAAACGGGGCTGGGAAAGTTGGATAGCTAATACAGAAGAATGAAACTCGACCATTCTCTAATACCATTCACAAAGATAAACTCAAAATGGATGAAAGACCTCAATGTGAGACAGGAATCCATCAAAATCCTAAAGGAAAACATAGGCAGTAACCACTTTGACATCGGCCACAGCAACTTCTTTCAAGATACATCTCCAAAGGCTAGTGAAACAAAAGCAAAAATGAACTTTTGGGACTTCATCAAGGTAAAAAGCTCCTGCATAGCCAGGGAAACAGTCAACAAAATAAAGAGGCAACCCACAGAATGGGAGAAGATATTTGCTAATGACACTACAGATAAAGGGCTGGTATCCAAGATCTATAAAGAACTTCTCAAACTCAACACCCAAAAAACAAATAATCAAGTCAAAAAATGGGCAGAAGACATGAACAGACACTTCTCCAAAGAAGACATACAAATGGCTACCAGACACATGAAATAATGTGGAAAAAGGGAAATTCAAATCAAAACCACAATAAGCTACCATCTTACACCAGTTAGAATGACAAACATTGACAAGGCAAGAAACAACAAATATTGGAGAGGTTGTGGAGAAAGGGGAACCCTCTTACACTGTTGGTGGAAATGCAAGTTGGTATAGCCACTTTGGAAAACAGTGTGGAGGTGACTAAAAAAATTAAAAATAGAGCTACCCTACGACACAGCAATTGCACTACTGGGTATTTACCACAAAGACACAGATGTAGTGAAAAGAAGGGCCATAGGCACCCCAATGTTCATAGCAGCAATGTCCACAAAGCCAAACTGTGGAAAGAGCCGAGATGCCCTTCAACAGATGAATGGATAAAGAAGATGTGGTCCATATATACAATGGAATATTACTCAGCCATCAGAAAGGATGAATACCCAACTTTTACATCAACATGGATGGGACTGGAGGAGATTATGCTAAGTGAAATAAGTCAGGCAGAGAAAGTCAATTATCATCTGGTTTCACTTATTTGTGGAACGTAAGGAATAGCATGGAAGACATTAGGAGAAGGAAGGGAAAAATGAAGGTGGGGACATCAGAGGGAGAGACGAACCATGAGAGACTATGGACTCTGAGAAACAGCCTGAGGGTTTTAGAGGGGAGGGGTGTGGGGCATGGGTTAGCCTGGTGATGGGTATTTAGGAGGGCACGTACTGCATGGAGCACTGGGTGTTACACGAAAACAATGAATCATCTATCATTACATCAAAAACTAATGATGTATTGTATGGTGACTAACATAATATAATAAAATAAAATAAAAAAAGATATATATATATATGATATATATCCATAATATGTGTGTGTGTGTATCTTTTATATATATATATATCTTGTGCGTGTGTATATATATATATATGATATATATATATATCTTCTTTTCCCATTCATTCATTGATGGACATTTAAGTTGTTTCTGTATGTTGGCTATTGTAAATAATGCTGCAATAAGCATAAGGATGAATGTATATTTTCAAATTAGTGTTTTTGTTTTCCTTTGGTAAGTACTCAGAAGTGGAATTTCTGAAACATATGGTAGTTCTATTTTAAATTTTTTGAGAAACCTCTATGCTGTTTTCCATAGTGGCTGCACCAATTTAAATTTTCATTAAAAGTGAACTGGAGTTCCCTCTCTTTCTCCACATCCTCACCGACACTTGTTATTTCTTGCCTCTTGATAATAGCGATTCTAACAGGTGTGAGATGATATCTCTTTGTGGCTTTCATTTGTATTTTCCTAATGATTAGTGATGTTGAGCAAATTTTCATGTGCCTGTCACCCATCTGTACATCTTCTTTGGAAAAATGTCTATTCAGATCCTCAGCCCATTTTTTAAAATCAGAATCTTTTTTGCTATTTAGTTGTATGAGTTCTTTATATGTTTTAGATATGAATCCCTTATCAGATATAATTTGCAAATATTTTCTCCCATTCAGTAAGTTGCCTTTTCATTTTGTTGATGGTTTCCTTTGCTGTGCAAAATAATTTTAGTTTGATGTTGTCCCACTTATTTATATTTGCTTTTGCTGCCTTTGCTTTTGGCTTTAGATCTAAAAGATTAAGGCAAAGACTGGTGTCAAGGAGCTTACGCCCTATGTTTTCTTCTAGGACTTTGATGGTTTCAGTTCTTACATTTGAGTCTTTAATGGTGCAAGCATTTCCCAGCATCGTTTATTAAGCAGACTGTCCTTTCCCTATTGTATATTCTTGGCTCCTTTGTTACAAGTTAATTTACCATATATATGTGGGTTTATTTCTGGGCTCTCTATTCTGTTCTATTGATCCATGTCTCTATTTTTATGGCAGTACCATACTGTTTTGATTACTATAGCTTTGTAATATAGTTTGGAATCAGGGAGTGTGATGCCTTCAGCTATGTTCTTCTTTCTCACTATGCTTTGGCTATTCAGGGTCTTTTGTGTTTCCATGGACTTTTAGGATTTTTTTTTCTATTTATGGAAAAAAAATCATTGGAGTTTTGATAGGGATTACACTGAATCTATAGATTTCTTTGGGTAAATGGACATTTTAACAATATTAATTATTCCAATCCATGAGCATGGAATTTCTTTCCATTCATTTGTGTCTTCTTTGATTTCTTTCATCAATGTATTATAATTTTCACTGTATAGATCTTTCACCTCCTAGGTAAAATTTATTCCTAGGTATTTTATTCTTTCTGATGCAATTATAAATGAGATGATTTTCTTTCTCCTTCTGATAGTTCATTGTCAGTGTACAGAAATGCAACCAATTTTTTTATATGTTGATTTTGTACCCAGTAACTTTACTGAATTCATTTATTAGTTCTAACAGTTTTTTGGTGGTGTCTTTAGGGCTTTCTATATATAAAATAATGTTGTCCACAAATAGTGAAAGTTTTATGTTTTCCTTCCCAATTTGGATGTCTTTTACTTCCTTTTCTTGTCATATTGTTCTGGCTAAGACTTCCAAAACGGGCATGCCTCATTTTATTGTCCTTCACTTTATTATGCTGCACAGACACTATTTTTTACAAATTGAGGGTTTATGGCAACCCTGTGTTGAGCAGGATTATTGGTGACATTTTTTTTTAAATTTTATTATGTTACGTTAGTCACCATACAATACATCATTAGTTTTTGATGTAGTGATCCACGATCCATTGTTTTCGTATAACACCCAGTGCTCCATGCAGTATGTGTCCTCCTTAATACCCATCACCGGGCTAACCAATCCCCCCTCCCCCCTCCCCTCTAAAACCTTGTTTGTTTCTCAGGTCCACAGTCTCTCATGGTTCATCTCTCCCTCCAACTCCCCCCCCCCATTATTCCCTTCCTTCTCCTAATGTCCTCCATGTTATTCCTTATGTTCCACAAATAAATGAAACCATATGATAATTGACTTTCTCTGCTTGACTTATTTCACTTAGCATAATCTCCTCCAGTCCCATCCATGTTGATGTAAAAGTTAGGTATTCATCTTTTCTGATGGCTGGGTAATATTCCATTGTATATATGGACCACATCTTCTTTATCCATTCATCTGTTGAAGGGCATCTCGGCTCTTTCCACAGTTTGGCTATTGCGGACTTGCTGCTGTGAACATTGGGGTGCCTATGGCCCTTCTTTTCACTACATCTGTGTCTTTGGGGTAAATACCCAGGAGTGCAATTGCTGGGTCATAGGGTAGCTCTATTTTTAAATTTTTGAGGAACCTCCACACTGTTTTCCAAAGTGGCTGTACCAACTTGCATTCCCACCAACAGTGTAAGAGGGTTCCCCTTTCTCCACAACCTCTCCAACATTGGTTGTTTCTTTCCCTGTCCATTTTGGCCATTCTAACTGGTGTAAGGTGGTATCTCAGTGTGGTTTTGATTTGGATTTCCCTGATGGCTAATGATGATGAACATTTTTTCATGTGTCTGTTAGCCATTTGTATGTCTTCTTCAGAGAAGTGTCTTTTCATATCTTCTGCCCACTTTTTGACTTGATTATTTGTTTTTTGGGTGTTGAGTTTCAGAAGTTCTTTACAGATTTTGGATACCAGCCCTTTATCTATAGTGTCATTTGCAAATATCTTCTCCCATTCTGTGGGTTGCCTCTTTATTTTGTTGACTGTTTCCTTTGCTGTGCAGAAGCTTTTTATCTTGATGAAGTCCCAAAAGTTCATTTTTGCTTTTGTTTCACTACTTTTGGAGATGTATCTTGAAAGAAGTTGCTGTGGCTGACGTCAAAGTGGTTACTGCCTATGTTCTCCTCTAGGATTTTGATGGATTCCTGTCTCACATTGAGGTCTTTCATCCACTTTGAGTTTATCTTTGTGAATGGTGTTAGAGAATGGGCGAGTTTCATTCTTCTGCATGTGGCTGTCCAATTTTCCCAGCACCATTTATTGAAGAGACTGTCTTTTTTCCATTGCATGTTTTTTCCTGCTTTGTCAAAGATTATTTGACCATAGAGTTGAGGGTCCATATCTGGGTTCTCTATTCTGTTCCATTGGTCTGTATGTCTGTTTTTGTGCCAGTACCATGCTGTCTTGGTGATCACTGCTTTGTAATATAGCTTGAAATCGGGCAACGTGATGCCCCCAGCTCTGTTTTTCTTTTTCAACATTTCCTTGGCGATTTGGGGTCTTTTCTGATTCCATACAAATTTTAGGATTGTTTGTTCCAGCACTTTGAAAAATGTCATTGGAATTTTGATTGGGATGGCATTGAAGGTATAGATTGCTCTGGGTAGCATAGACATTTTAACAATGTTTATTCTTCCGATCCATGAGCATGGAATATTTTTCCATCTTTCTGTGTCTTCTTCCATTTCTTTCATGAGTGTTTTGTAGTTCCTAGAGTATAGATTCTTTACCTCTTTGGTTAGGTTTATTCCGAGGTATCTTATGGTTTTTGGTGCTATTGTAAATGGAATCGTTTCTTTAATTTCTCTTTCTACAGTTGCATTGTTAGTGTATAAGAAAGCAACTGATTTCTGTGCATTGATTTTGTATCTTGCCACATTACTGAATTGCTGGATGAGTTCTAGTAATTTGGGGGTGGAGTCTTTTGGGTTTTCCACATAAAGTATCATGTCGTCTGCGAAAAGAGAGTTTGACTTTTTCTTTGCCAATTTGAATACTTTTTATTTCTTTTTGTTGTCTCATTGCTGTTGCTAGGACTTCTAGTACTATGTTGAACAACAGTGGTGAGAGTGGGCACCCTTGACGTGTTCCTGATCTTAAGGGAAAGGCTCTCGCTTTTCCCCATTGAGGATGATATTCACTGTGGGTTTTTCATAGATGGATTTTATGAGCTTGAGGAATGTTCCCTCTATCCCTATACTCTGGAGAGTTTTAATCAGGAAAGGATGTTGTATTTTGTCAAATGCTTTTTCTGCATCAATTGAGAGGACCATATTGGTTCTTCTCCCTCCTCTTATTAATGTGTTCTATCACATTGATTGATTTGCGAATGTTGAACCACCCTTGCATCCCGGAGATAAATCCCACTTGGTCGTGGTGGAAGATCCTTTGAATGTATTGTTGGATCTTATTAGCTAGGATTTTGTTGAGGATTTTGGAATCCATATTCATCAGGGATATCGGTCTGAAATTCTCCTTTTTGATGGGGTCTTTGCCTGGTTTGGGGATTAAGGAAATGCTGGCCTCAGAGAATGAGTTTGGAAGTTTTCCTTCTTTCTGTTTTTTGAAACAGCTTCAGTAGAATGGGTATTATTTCTTCTTTGAATGTTTGGTAGAATTCCCCAGGGAATCCATCAGGCCCTGGACTCTTGTTTTTTGGGAGGTTTTTGATCACTGCTTCAATCTCGTTACTAGTTATTGGCCTATCCAGGTTGTCAATTTCTTCCTGTTTCAGTCTTGGCAGCTTATAGGTTTCCAGGAAGGCCTCCATTTCATCCAGATTGCTCAGTTTATTGGCATACAGTTCTTGATAATAATTTCTAATAATTGTTTCTATTTCCTTGGTGTTAGTCGTGATCTCTCCCCTTTCATTCATAATTTTATTAATTTGGTCCTTTCTCTTTTCTTTTTGATAAGTCTGGCCAGTGGTTTATCAATCTTGTTAATTCTCTCAAAGAACCAACTTCTAGTTTCATTGATCTGATCTACTGTGTTCCTGGTTTCTAATTCATTGATTTCTGCTCTAATTTTAATTATTTCTCTTCTAATGCATGGCTTAGGCGTCATTTGTTGCTTTCTCTCTAGTTCTTTAAGGTGTAGAGTTAGTTGGTGAATTCGGGATTTTTCTATTTTTTTGAGTGAGGCTTGGATGGCTATGTATTTCCCCCTTAGGACCGCCTTTGCAGTATCCCATAGGTTTTGGACCGATGTGTTTTTCGTTCTCATTGATTTCCATGAATTGTTTAAGTTCTTCTTTGATTTCTTGGTTGACCCAAACATTCTTGAGCAGAGTGGTCTTTAGCTTCCAAGTGTTTGAATTTCTGCCAAATTTTTTCTTGTGATTGAGTTCCAGTTTTAGAGCATTGTGGTCTGAGAATATGCAGGGAATAATCTCAATCTTTTGGTATCGGTTGAGACCTGATTTGTGACCCAGTATATGGTCTATTCTGGAGAAAGTTCCATGTGTGCTCGAGAAGAATGAGTATTCTGTTGTTTTAGGGTGGAATGTTCTGTAAATATCTATGAGGTCCATCTGGTCCAATGTATCATTCAAAGCTCTTGTTTCCTTGTTGATTTTCTGCTTAGATGATCTGTCCATTGCTGAGAGTGGAGTATTGGGGTCTCCTACAATTAACGTATTGTTATCAATATGACTATTTTGGTGAACAGTTGGCTTATGTAGATGGCTGCTCCCATGTTGGGGGCATAGATATTTACAATTGTTAGATCGTCTTGTTGGATAGACCCTTTAAGAATGATATAGTGTCCTCTGTGGCTCTAACTACAGTCTTTAGTTTAAAATCGAATTTGTCTGATATAAGAATTGCTACCCCAGCTTTCTTTTGAGGTCCGCTGGCATGGAAGATAGATCTCCATCCCTTCACTTTCCTTCTGGATGTATCTTTAGGTTCAAAATGAGTCTCTTGTAGACAGCATATGGATGGGTCCTGTCTTTTTATCCAATCTGCAACCCTGTGCCATTTTATGGGAGCATTTAGGCCATTCACGTTGAGAGTGATTATTGAAAGATATGAATTAATTGCCATCATGCCTGTGAAGACGTTGTTTTTATAGATTGTCCCTGTAAATTTCTGTTGTAGATCACCCCTGGGGTCTTTCTCCTTCTATAGAACCCCCCTTAATATTTCTTGCAGGGCCGGCTTAGTGGTCACATATTCTTTCAACTTCTGCCGGTCGTGGAAGCTCTGCATCTCTCCATCCATTCTAAATGAAAGCCTTGCTGGATAAAGTATTCTTGGCTGCATGTTCTTCTCATTTAGTACCCTGAATATGTCTTGCCAAGCCTTTCTGGCTTGCCAGGTCTCTGTGGATACGTCTGACGTTATTCTGATGTTCCTCCCTCTGTACGTAAGGAATCTCTTTCCCCTAACTGCCCTTAAGATGCTTTCCTTGGTTCTAAGATTTGCAAGTTTTACCATTACATGCCAGGGTGTTGGCCTGTGTTCCTTGATTTTAGGAGGGGTCCTCTCTGCCTCTAGGACTCGAATGTTTGTTTCATTCCCCAGATTAGGGAAGTTCTCACCTACGATTTGCTCAAATACATCTTCTAGCCCTCTCTCTCTCTCCACTCCCTCCGGGATTCCAATTATTCTGACATTGGAACACCTCATGGTGTCACTTATTTCTCTGATTCTATTTTCATGGATTCTGAGTTGTTTTTCCCTAGCCTCCTCTTTTCCCTTTTTATCTATTATACTGTCTTCCAGATCGCTTATTCTCTCTTCTGTCTCAGTTACCCTAGCTGTTAGATTATCTAGATTGGATTGGATCTCATTGATAGCATTTTTAAGTTCTGCCAATTCACCTTTTATTTCTGCCCTTAGAGACTCTATGTTGCCATTCATTGATTTCTCCATTCTAGCCATTGTCTTCACAATTGCTAGCCTGAATTCCATCTCTGACATCTTGGTTATGTCTGCATCCATTTGTAAATCTACAGCATAAGTCATAATCTCTGAGTCTTTTCTGTTTTGGGGGCTCCTCCTCCTAGTCATTCTGTTGATGGGTGTTTGAGGGAATGTATAGAGTCCAAATTATTGACCAGAACCCAAGCAAGATGCACCTGTTTTCTTGGGACCTTAGGGTTGCTGGCCTCTTGTTTTCCCAGCCTGTCTTCTGGGGGAGGGGCCTGCCGCGCTGTTACTCAGGCAACCCTGTTTGGGCGGAGTTGCCCTGCGCCCCTGTGGCGGGGGATGGGCTCAGTGGGTATCAGTCTTTGGGGCTTTTGTTCTCTGGCGCCTTTCCCTGGGGGCTTTCCGCGTCTCTTCCGTGAGTCAGAGCAGAAGAGACCGTGTCCAACCCTCTGCCTCAGAGCAGAGAGACTGCAGTCTGTTCTTCAGTGAGCTCTCCAGGCCACACTGTCTCCGTTTCTGTCCGTGCTGCTATAAACTGCAGCGTCCTGGGTTGTGCGCCCCTCTGCAGCGCTCTCAGTCCTGCCTCCAGGTCGGGCCGTCTCTGCCGTTTGTGCTTCTAAAACCACCAGCCGCTCCCAGTTCGCGAGCTCGACTCCACCGCTTGGGGTTTCCACCCCGGGGCCTGCAGTTCACCGGCGTGACCCCGGCGCACCGGGTTTCCGTCTCCGAGGCTGCAGTTCGCGTGCACGCGACCGTCGCTCCGGTTTCTGTCCGGGGGCTGCAGTTTGCTCGCGCGACCCCGCTGGTCTGATTTTCCACCCCGGGGGCTGCCCTAAAGTTCTTTCCCGACGCTACCGGTCTGCAAGTCTGTGCCCCGTCCACAGCGCGAGGCTGCCGCTCACCGACGGTGCAGGATCCCCATGGCCAGGCTCCCTCCCGCTGCCGTTTTTCCTCCGATATCTGCCCGCAGAATCACGGCTCTCCGCTTCATACCTCAAAACCAACCGCCTGCGATATTCTGTTTGTAGAGATCCAGATCTTCTTACATCTCAGGCTGGTTTCGTGGGTGCTCGGAGTGGTCTGGTAGATATCCAGCTCAATTCCGGGGACCAGCTGAAATAGGGTCCCCTACTCCTCCGCCATCTTTCCCCTCCCATATTTTTTTCTATATTGCATTTCCATTTTCATTTGTCTCAAGATATTTTTTTAATTTCTCCTTTGATTCCTTCATTGACCCATTGGTTGTTCAGTAGCACATTGTTTAATATATATATAGTTGTGATTTTTCTAGGTTTTTCTTGTAATTGATTTCTAGTTTCATACCATTATTATTAGAAGAGATGCTTGATAGGATTTCAATCTTAAATTTATTGAGACTTGTGTTTTTTTAAAGACTTATTTATTTTAGAGAGAGAGCACGCAAATGGGGGGAGGGGCAGAGGCAGAGAGAGAATCTCAAGCAGACTCCCTCCTGAGCCCAGAGCCTGACGTGGGTTTTGATTTCACAACCCTGAGATCATGACCTGAGCCAAAATCAAGAGTTGGACACTTAACTGACCGAGCCACCCAGGCGCCCCTCACTTGTCTTTTTTAAAGATTTTATTTTTTGAGAGAGAGAGAGAGTGCGAGTGTGCAAGCTAGTGGGGAGGTGGGAGGGGGAAAGGCAGAGAGAGAATCTCAAGCAGGTATATTTACTTTACCAATGAGATTTTTACTTGCATACATTTTCTTGTTAATAATTATTAGTACCTTCTTTTTCAGCTTAAAGAAGTCCCTTTAACCTTTCTTATAAGGCCAGTTTAGTGGTAATGAACTCCCTTAGCTTTTACTTGTCTGGAAAACTCTACCTCTCCTTCAATTCTCAATGATAAACTTACTGGATAGAATACTGTTGGTTGGAAGTTTTTTCCCTTTCAGCACTTTGAATATATCATGCCACTCTCTTCTGGCCTGCAAATTTTCTGCTGAAAAATCTGTTGATAGCCTTCTGGGGGTTCCATTGTGTGTAAACGTTTTGTTTTATTCTTGCTGCTTTTAAGATTCTCTCTTTAACTTTTAACATTTTCATTATAATGTGTCTTGGTGTGGGTATTTTGGGGTTCATTTTATTTGAAACTCTCTGGGCTTTCTATACCTGGATGTTTATTTCCTTCTCGGGGTTAGGGAGGTTTTCAGCCATTATTTGTTCAAATAAGTTTTCTGCCCCTTTTTCTCTCCCTTCTCCTTCTAGAACTCCTATAATGTAAATGTTATTCTGCTTGATGTTGCCTCATAAGTCCTTTAAACAATCTTCACTTTCTAAAATTCTTTCTTTCTTTCTTTCTTTCTTTCTTTTTTAATAATTTTCTTTAAAGATTTTATTTATTTGACAGAGAGAGAGCACAAACAGGGGTAGCAGCAGACAGAGGGAGAGGGAGAAGCAGGCTCCCCGTGGAGCAGGGAGCCCGATGCAGGGCTTGATCCCAGGACACTGGGATCATGACCTGAGCCGAAGGCAGTCGCTTAACTGACTGAGCCACCCAGGTGCCCCTAAAATTCTTTTTTTAAAAAAAAAAAAAGATTTTATTTATTTATTTGACAGAGAGAGAGACAGCGAGAGAGGGAACACAAGCAGGGGGAGTGGGAGAGGGAGAAGAAGGCTTCCCGCTGAGCAGGGAGCCCAATGCAGGGCTGCATCCCAGGACCCTGGGGTCATGACCTGAGCTGAAGGCAGACACTTAATGACCGAGCCACCCAGGTGCCCCTAAAATTCTTTTTCTTTTCATTGCTCTGTTTGGGTGAGTTCCACTGCCCTGTTTTCCAGATCACTGATACTTTCTTCTGCTTCATCTAGTCTGCCATTGAACTCCTCTAGCATACTTTTCTATTCAGTTATTGTATTCTTCAGCTCTGTGACTTCCATTTGGTACTTTCCTATATTTTCTATCTCTTTGTTGAAGTTTTCCCTGAATTCATCCATTCTTCTCCCAAGTTTGGTGAGCATTTTTATGACTATTACTTTAAATTCTTTATCAAGTAAATTATTTACCTCTGTTTTATTAAGGTTTCTTTTTGAGGTTTTTATCTTGTTCTTTTACTTGGAACATATTTTTCCATTTCTTCATTTGCTTGACTCTCTGTTTCTATGTATTAGGTGAGAAAGCTACATCTCCCAGCCTTAGAAGAGTGGCTTGTGTAGATGATGAACCTTATCATTTAACTTTGTCCTTGCTTTTGGTTGTCTCTGGAATATTTGTGATTATCTAAGTAGCCTGATTTATTCTTGATAGTTCCCAGTTGTTGAGGGTGTACCAAGACCTGTCATTTTAATCAGAACCTAGTTTCAGGCTGATTGGAAGCTAGCCCCTCAGGCAGCAGGTTTTAAAGTATGCAAATATATACAGTCATGTGGGACTGTGGTCATAATCCTTGCTGACCTCCTGTTCCGGCAATGTGGAGGTTTTTCCTAGACAACAGTTGCAGAAATCATGGCTCTGAACAATGTATAAGCACCTTTCTGGAGGCTACCAGCAAACTGTAACAAGGCAAAGATGATGTCCCCCAACCTATGTTCCCTGAGAGTACCTCCTTAGCCTCTAGATATATGGGAAACCTGACATCTACCCCTCAGGTTGAAGCTCCGGGACAAGTAAATACGCCTTTTTCACAGGAATATTGGGGGTGTGTTTCAGTCTGCTATCTGTGTAATGCCCTGGTGGTGATAGCCTGCCAAGAACTATGTTTCTGATTGTTTCAGTCCTGTTGGGCCTACAGATGCAAGGCTCCTGCCATCAGATTCAGGAGATCAAGGGGTATCTCCTGTGTGGACTACCTGTGCCCACTGGCTTTAGCAAGGCAGAGCAAGATTGCAGGGCCAGTCCATGCCTACTGGCTTTAGTGGAGCAGTGGGAAAGCACAGGGCTGGGGCATGCCCACTGGCTTCTGTGAGCAGCATATCCCTGGTATATTAATACATGACAGAATACTTACAGTTTTATTGAGTTTTAACAGTTTTAACTGCTCCTTCCTCCACCCTCATGCAAAGTCCCTTCACTTTTGAAATTCAATTTAATCATAGATGGCATGTGTATAATGACAACAATGGAGTGAGGTCAACTAGGGGAGCTGGCAGATAGCTTGGACAAAGCCCCAAAATATGGTAGTTCCTTTTCATATTCATGTTGGTCTAAGATCTATACATCAGGTTTGCAGGATAAAAACTAGATGTTCATTTTGTTTTGTTTTTTGATCAGTGTGCCTAGAGTTGATCAGTTACTGAAAAACAGAGTCACAAATAAGCATACTCATAAAAGACTGAATGCAATCTCATCTGCCAATCTAGGTAACCTTGAGTAATATAACTACCAAGTGGACCAGTTACTCATCTTCTCTACTTCCCTATATCAGATGTGTAAATAAAAAATTCTGAGTCTTTCCAATGGGCCAAACATCTACTAGGTGCTAGAGACACAACAATGAACACAAAGTAGCCCCTCCCCTCATGCTTCTGGTCTGAGAGTTGGCAAAATATTTTTCTGTAGAGGCCTAAATAAGAACTTTTAGGATTTTCAGGTCCTACCGTTTGTGTCAGAACTATTAAATTGTGCTGTTGTGTGAAAGCAGCCATAGACAGTACATAAACAAATGGCATGATTTTGTTCCAATAGAACTTTATGGACACTGAAATTTGACCTTCATATGATTTTCACATGTCATGAAATACTATTTTTCTTTTGCTTTTTTCCTCCTCAACCATTTAAAAATATATTTTTAAAAAACACTCAGAGCTAGCAGGCCATTCAAAAACAAGTGGTGGGCTAGATTTAGCCCATGAGCTGAAGTCTGCCAACCCCTGTCTAGTCTAATGCAAAAGATAAATACAGAAACAAATTATTTCAATACAATGTGATAAAAGCTAGAGGAAGGCCATCTAACTTAATCCAAGGCATCAAAGAAAGTATCCTATAAACATCAACCCCAGAGCTGAGTCTTAAAGAATGTTAATATGAAGGCATTAACTAAGCAAAGAAAGGGAAAACTATGCTCCAAGTAGAAAGCAGAGAATGAACAGTCACAGAATTGATAAACAGCATGAAATTCTTGGGCAATGGTATTATTGTAGCATAAAAGATAAGGAATGCCAGATGAAGTTGTAGGTAAGGGTAGGGATGAAACTATAAAATGTCTTATATACCATGCCTCTGGACAATGAAGGCCACTGACAAGTTTTCAGCAGGGGATTGATATAATTGAATCTGTATTTTAGATTTATCTCTGTGGCAACACTTTGGCAGACAGATCTGAGACAGCTGAGAGGCTACTGAAATAGTCCAGGGGCGAGATGATGAGGGCCTGAGCCAGGCAAAAGCAGTGGAAATGGAGAAAAGAGGATAAATTCTAGAAGTGTCTAAAAGGTAAAATTAACATGGCTTAGTGAGGAGAGCAAGAAGTAAAAAATGACTCACATTTCTTACTTGGATGGCTAGGTGGATGAAAGTACCACCAAGTGCTATTGGAAGGAGAGAGAGTTTTATAAGCTAGATAATGAATTCAGATTTATACACATTGTATTGCATTTACTGTTGGGTTTTCCTGTGGAGGTTTTTACCAGGCCACTGTACATATGAATTTTGGGGACGGATTAGAACTAGAGATATAGTTATGAGCACAGATGTGGTAGTTAAAACCATGAATGACTGTAGTTGCTCAGATTCAGCAAGCAGAGTAAGAAGAGTCATAGGCCATGGTGATTAAAGGAGACTGAAAGAATAGGAGAAAATATTTGAGGCCTTGATGATAGTAAAGAGTAGCTGTAAAGAGAATGGAGTATGAGAAAGCTAAAAGGAGAAGAGGTTGCTGTCAGAGAGGTGAATTTAGTCTTTCACAACGGATTCCTGAAAATTAATCCTTAATGCCTTGAGGCAGTGGTTCTTAAACTATAAGTTTTTTACCTGGAAAGCTTGTTAAAACACAGTGCTAGGCACCACGCCCAGAGTTTTGATTCAGTAGGTCTCCGGTGGTCCTCAATAATTTGCATTTCTAGCAACTTCCTAAGTGATGCTCACCCATGAGAACCACAGCCCTAAAGCATCCATTTTATGCAATGAATTAACTTTTTTAATGGATCTAGAATGCTCCTAGTTGTGTATCATCCTTGGGGATAGTAAGATAATAGACACTCAACTTATTTTCTTTGTTTTGTGATTCAGATAAGAAACCCTGTTAGCAAGCCTGGAGGGTGTCAGAGTCCGTGAGAGCAGAGACCATACCTATGTTATTCATGATTGATTCACTAGATTCTAGCATAGGTTAGACATTCGGTTAATATATGTTGACTGAAAGATTGGCAAAGTCCATAGTACAGTTGGAGGAGTGAGCTGCTTATATAGAGGGTTTATTGCTGAAGTTATGATCAAGGACCCAGAAGAGTAAAGTTTGTGATCCTCTACAAGGACAATAAAAGCTTTCAGTATGACAACATGAATTGCGGTAGGGAAAATGATGGTGAAGCAGGTGCCAAAATATAAAATGGAAGTGGAAGAATGACCTGGAGGCTGATAGAGGTCAGCGGTAGGGAAAGGAAAATGATATAGCCTGCATGTTGAATTTCAAAAGTGAAGGGACTTTGCCTGAGGGTGGAGGAATAATGCTTTGGAAGTTGTCTATAGAGAGCATGCCTAATCCAGTGCATATGAACATACCACTGACCATTAAATTGTGTCTTGCTTTTTTATCACTTAATACAGTGCCCTGAAACTTCACCCACACAATCAAAAATTATTTTTACACATTTTCTCTTTCTGGATAGTTCTATAATTTTTTTTTTTTTTTTTTACTGTATACATCCTCTTTCTTTCATACACATTTCTTCTTAAGGCCATTCCTAAGAATTTTATGTGTTTGATTGCTATCGTGAATGGGATATATTTCTCCTTGTAGCTCCAAATTGGTTATTCTGGTCTATTGTTCTTTTAAATTAAATTTGAGCTTCTTTGACTTATCCTCTGAACTAGTTGTAACATCCTCATTAAGTAAATAAAATCTTTAAATATGTTCATTTTTTTATATCATTATGAGAGTTAAGATTTTTACCTTTTTTTTTTTTAAAAAGATTTTATTTATTTATTTGACAGAGAGAGAGAATAGCGAGAGCAGGAACACAAGCAGGGGGAGTGGGAGAGGGAGAAGCAGGCTTCCCGCAGAGCAGGGAGCCCGATGCGGGGCTCGATCCCAGGACCCTGGGATCATGACCTGAGCCGAAGGCAGACGCTTAACGACTGAGCCACCCAGGCGCCCAGATTTTTACCTTTTAAAAATTATCTTTTGGGGCGCCTGGGTGGCTTAGTCAGTTAAGCGTCTGCTTTGGGCTCAGGTCATGATCTCAGGGTCCTGGGATCGAGCCCCGCTTCGGGCTCCCTGCTTGGCAGGGAGTCTGCTTCTCCCTCTCCCTCTGCCCCTGCCCACTGCTTGTGTGTGCTCTCTTGCTCTTTCTCAAATAAATGAATAAAATCTTTTAAAAAATTATCCTTTAACATTTGCAATGAATTATTATTGTGCAATATTACTGAAGTAGATTTGATAAAAATCACATAGGTTTTACATCTAAGTTCACAAACCAAAGAGAATATTCTTTTTGGAACAGTCTGTCGGATTTTGGTATCAGAATGATGCTAGTTTCAAAATCAATGTGAACAACTCTGCAAGATTTTCAATTCTATAACAATGTGGATATTCCTAGAAAATCTGAAGTAACTCACTGATAAAAAACATCTGGCCCTAAAGTATTTTTGGAAGTTTCTCTTTGATAATTGTTTTCAATGTTTCTACAGTTACAGGCCCATTTTGTTTTGAACTTCTTACTAATGCATGGTGTTTAACATTTTATTAGGTATTTCAAATTTGCTGAGATTTTCAAATTTATTAAGGTACAATTATACTTTCCTATAATTTAAGAAAAGTTCTTTGTATTTGTTGTTCTATTCCATTTATCTTTTAAATTTTATTTATAATTTATCTTTGTTTTCTTAATTAAATTTGCTAGAGGCTTATCTACTTAATTCATCTCCCCATAAAAACAACATACCCCTTGGCTTCATATTATATTGGATTCTTAATCATGTAATTTCATTCTTCATTTTTAATAATGAAATATTTAAGGTTATGAATTTACTTCTGAATATTGCTCTCAAAGTTTTGACAAGTCGTGATCTCATTTTTGTTATTTTTTATTAGTCTGCTAGTGTTTCTTTTGGCTAATACTTATATATAAATGTGTTCTGAAATACTAAAATAGTGGAAGACTTTTGTTCGAATTTGTTTCTAAATTTGTAAAAGTTTTACATTATCACCAGAGAACAGGGCAAGGCTGTTTTCTACTTGTAAGAGTATGCAAAGATTTTCTTTGTGGTATACCACATGATCATGGGTATTAAAGAGGGCACATTCTGCATGGAGCACTGGGTGTTATACGCAAACAATGAATCATGGAACACTACATCAAAAACTAATGATGTAATGTATGGTGATTAACATAACATAATAAAAAAATGTTCTTTGAATATTTGAAAGAGGGTGTATTCACTGTCAATCAAATATAATTTTTGATGTTAATTAAATCTGATGAATTGTATTTTTCAAATATTCTTTTTTTTTTTAAATTTTATTTATTTGACAGAGAGAGAGATAGCGAGAGCAGGAACACAAGCAGGGGGAGTGGGAGAGGGAGAAGCAGGCTTCCTGCCGAGCAGGGAGCCTGATGTGAGACTCGATCCCAGGACCCTGGGATCATGACCTGAGCCAAAGGCAGACGCTTAATGACTGAGCCACCCAGGCGCCCTCAAATATTCTAAGTACTTATTTTCTTGGTCTACTTTATCTGTCATAGTTAAATTGTATAAATCTTCCATATAGACATTTCTATAATTTTTCTTCTTGTATTTCAAATAGTCTTTTATTCAAATATTTGGATGTAAAAAAATGTTTCATGAATATAATATCCTTAAAATAATTTGTATCTTCTATCAATATTAAATAAATCTCACAGGACCAACAAGATTGTATAGTTATTGTTCCTGTTTTGTTTTGTTTCCAAATAGATAAGTGACATGATCAGATGCCTTATTTGGAGAATGGATTGATCAGAAGGAGGTAAGACCAAAAGATGAGAAGCCAGTGAAAGGACTCTTATAATCGTCCAGGTAAGAAATCATGAGTGTTTGGATGAAGACCAAGGCTGCAGAGAGGTTTATAGCAAGTAGAATCATTAAGACTTGGATTTAGATTGAAGGGGGTTGGGGCAAGTGAGAAGAGTTGAGAGTTAACACCTAGATTTCTGACTTAGTTGACCATTATCTAAAAGGCAATATAGGAGAAAGAGCTGGTGTGGCTTTTCAGAATAAGCCATTTTCTAAAGTTCTTCTTTTTCATTATATTCATCCCAAAGGACTCGAGTCCAGACTTAAAGCTCAGTGTTGAATCGTCGCCAATGGATTGCTTACTCAAACCAAAGTCTACCTTAGTATAAAACACTAGGCTAAATATTAAATTTCAGGGGATCACCTTTCATTTATGTGCTAAGAGCTCCTTCATAAATTTGAGGAACCATTTGGACTAAGAAAGAGGGAATAAGTGCCTGCTAACACCATTCCTGGGGTAATCCATACAGGAAGGCTAAGTTTTCCACAAGAGGGCAGCATCACCTAATAAATTATGTCATTGAGGGCCTCTTCCAATAGGCGCTGGGGGGAGGCTGAAAGGGTAGACAGTATAGGTCGGGGAGCCATAGGCCCTGCCACACCATGAAAACCAAAGGGCCCTACTATCTCCAAGGCCATAATTACAGCTACTCGTAAGTGGTAGTGGCAGATGTTGCTCCAGCAGGAACAGAGAACATCGTGCTCACCCAAGGAAGGATGAGTAGGGGACAGCCAGATACTCTCATTCTTATGACTGGCTCCGAAGCCACCAGGGATGGTGTCTACATTCCTTACAGGTGCTGGTATCTCCGTATAACCTGTGTCTCCCAGGGACCTTTATTTCATGTTGAGATCTTTGTCACCCCTAATGGTTTCTCTGCTAATCATGTGCTGTAAAGGGTAGGCTGCAAAGCACACTACAGTTCTGGTGTTCTCCTTACTTAATAATGTTTGGTTACCCCAATTATGCTTCTCTTATACCCCAGGGAAAGTAATGGGAATGAAATTCCTTGAGAACCCGGGAAGTGAAAGGCATTTTACATACATTGCCTTGTTTAATCATTACAACAATGCCATTATATAGGAACTATTATATGTGACAGAACTAGGCAGTGTCATACATGGGTCTATCTGCCTCTAAAGCAAAAACTACCAAGCTACCCCTCCAAGAAGCCTTGTTTAAAACTTAAATCACGACCGATTCAAGACTGAGTCAGTGGCAATGTATCTATTGTATAAGACATTGCTTAACCTGTCACTTCCTATCCAGGTATATGAGCAGGGGTGGCTTAATTTTAGGTACCAGCAGGCAATCCGATCAATCAATAGGATCCTATGTAACCTCACCCTTACTAAGTTAAAACCCTTTTCCCCTTAAGTATTCTCTCAGGATAAATCACTTGGATGTAGAGCATGAGAAGAGCAGAAGAATTAAAGACAGCTTCTGTGTTTCTGGTTTGGTTGACTGAGGGCATGGTGGTCCCAAGCACTGAGATGAGGAGCTTGAGAGGAAAAGCTGACATGTTAGATTTGGGGCATATTATACTTGAAATGCTTCTGAGACATCTAAGTATAAATGTCCAGTGGGAAGTTGGCTATATGGGTCTGGGGCTCAAGAAATATAATAATAGATACATGTAAATGAGAATTTAAAACTCTGGAACTGAGTGAGGTTTTCCATGGTATATTAACAAAGTTAGAAAGAGTGGAACTAGGGAAAACACCACCATGTAAGGGATGATCAGAGGAAAGGCAGGTAGTAGAGGAACCTGGTTTTAAAAAATGAACAGAGAGGTAGGAAAGTAACAAGAAAATGGGGTATCTTGCAAGCAAGAAAGCAGAGTTTCACAAAGGAGAACATAATCCAGAGCAACAATGTCAAATGCCATATACTAATCACACATGACGAAGACTGAAAGCAATCCATTGACTTTGATAATTAAGAAGTAATATGTAGTTTTTGACAGAGTAGTTTCAGTGGAGTTCTGTAGGTCAAATTCAGACTGCAGTGGGTGGAAAGCTAAATTGTAGATGAAGACAGTGAGTATAGACTCTCCTTTTGAGAGACTGAGTATGAACAAAAGGAGAAAGATGGGTCAGTAGCCGGAGGGGGATAGTAGGATTATGGGAAGATGCTTTAAAAATATTTTTTCTAGTAAAAATAATTAAGATGGAGAAGCTCAGGCTTGTGTATAGGATAAAGGAAACCAACAGAAGGGAGAAGTATGAGCTCCAGTAGCACAGAGCAAAGATACAGCAGCAAAATGGAAGAAGCCATATGGAAAGCTCACCAATAAGCAAACGTGTAATTGCAGCAAAACAACTGTGCCCAAGTATATCCTTACCTTCCTTTTGCTTCGGCCACTCCACTTATCTGGAAGCCTTTCTCCTCCTGATGGCTTATTTGTCCAATTATACCCACCCTTTAGCTCAAATTCCACTTCCTCTATGAACTCTTACCCTACCAGTCTCTTCTGAAGTACTGTCTCTTTCTCTTGAATTCTAATAGCAATTTCTGTCTGAATAATCCATTTGACAATCACCCTTCAGCCTGTGAAATCTCCTTTATTGCTTTTTTCTCCCCCAAAATGTATTGCTAATTAATTTGTCACACATGTGTCTTTTCTCCCCCATTTGACTATATTCTCCTCAAGGGCAGGGTTTCTATCTTAGAGTTTGCCACAGCTTCCAGAATGCCTACCGTGGCTGGTAGTAGGGTCTCTTTAAATCTGTGTAGTTGATTTAAATAAAAATTTTAAAGAATAAATCTCTCTGGTTGAACAGGGCAGCCTGTTATGAAGGAGACAGAAAAACATCAGGTTAGGTAGGCCCTTGGTGTATATGGAATCATTTACTTCTCTTGGTAGCAAATAAGGAGACTGAGTCTTGCAGATATAAAATAAACTATATAAAATTATATAAAATAACCAGGGTGACACAGGTAATATGTAGCAGTGTCAGGATTTGAACCACAGACCCTTTCTCCTATGCCATTCTGCTTCAGTTGTCTGCAAAATTCTGTTCATGTGAGACACCTCTTTCTTTGATGATGTTTAGCTAGAGACATAACTCTCTTGAGGCTTTAGTACCAACCTAGCAGTTCAGTGGCCCCTATTCCTTATAGCAGCAAATCTCTCTGTACCTTACCTCCTGACAATCAGCTTGAGGATCCGGAAGGAGCCTTTGATGAGGATGAGGGCCTCTTGGCGGGAGCCATACAATGGAGTGCCATTGATATTCACCAGCTCATCACCAGTCCTCATCTTCTGGGACAAGGCTGCCTTGCCCCCATCTTCAATCTGTGTTGCAGAGAACAGAACAGAAAGCAGGTGGGTGGTGAGATGACTCCTTACCCAAAATTCTACTTCCTGGTTCTCCCAAACTCAGAGCCATAAGTGGTACTGGGGGGAAGGCTCCAGGAAGCTCCAGGAAACAGCTAAGAAGCTGATCACAGGCTAGTATTTATATTTACAGAAGGCCAACCTTGGGCAAACCCTTGAGAAAGGAGGCAATACTGAAATAATGCAAGCTCTGCTCTGGAGGAATCCACGTCCTTCTGGGGAGACAAGCACTTCTCAATGAGAATGATGTTTGGAAGGAATGTGACAGTGTGAGCTGAAGTAGCAGGGTGGCATAGCAAAATGTGAACACAAATTAGAGCCAGAAGAGCTAGGCTCCAGCAAAATGACCTTTGGCTAGTCCTTTCCTATCTTGGGGCAGCCTTTGAAGTCTGATAAAGTTGAGTTTGAATCTTGGTTCTAGTACTTCCTAGCTTAGTGACCCTGAGCAAGTAACCTAACATCTTTATGTCTCAATTACCTGATAGAGGAAAATAAATAACAGAAGTACCTACCTCACAGGGCTGTTAGCATAGGGAATGTCTGAGAACATTTAAGTCCTCAATAAATGTGAGCTCTGATGAGTATAGCAAGGGAGTTGACTCTGAAGACCTTGAGCTTCAGCTCAATATTCTGTGAGCAGGATTGCCAATTCAAAAGATACAAAAGATGTACAGACAAAGTAACTGATCATGTGTCTATGCTCTTCAACAAGTGCCTAGTACAGTGCTTCTAGGGTATGGAACACAGTGGGCATTCACCCAAATCTGGAAACATAGGTGTTCACTGTACCATCACGGCCTACAGAATTACCATTGACCATGGCAATCTTGGTAAGAAGGTAGTCAGGCTGGAGGGCATAGAAAGCAAAGGCAGATATAATAGCAGCTGGGGTAGGCAAAAGAAAAGCAAAGCAGAATGTCCCCCATGGGTCCTTGATTATGGCTACTTTTATATATAACATTCTTTGTACCACAAAGGTGAGTTCTACCTATTAGGACATCAATTCCATCCATGGTGGTAGGAGTCATCTCATCCATCCATTAATCATTCCTCAGATTTTTAGTGAATTTCTAGTATGCACAGGACAGCATGCTAAGTGCTATAGCTCCCAGCCTCAAGTTTAGGTTATGTCCGAAGTTCATATGTCTACAGAGATGGTTAGATAAAAAAGGTCCACCCCACTGATGGAATCAGGAAGAGATGTTTGTTTTTCTTCCAGGGGCAAGGAAGGTGAGGATGATTAAACCATACAATCTTTAGGGAAAGATTCTAAGTGGGGCAACCAAAGGCTGGTCTTTGCTGTAGGTGTTTTTACATTTCTACTCTTCTTCCAATCTTTTTCTCAGTCTTTTATAGAATCCCTCCAATCTATCCCTCACCATGCAAATTAGAATATTGCTGAGCTTTAGGTTGGCCAGCTCATGTGCAATTTGGCAGTCGAGACCTCCTGAGTGCAGAGAAAAATGTTAAATCAGGATTTTAAAAAATCCCATCAAATAAATTGAAATTCTAAGTTAAATCACAGACTATTATTAAATTTATTGCTGCTAACCCAACAGTTTTTTTTTTTTTTAAATTAACCTTTGTCTGACAAATCATAGGTTAGCCAAGTGACATTGAATATATATACCTTTGTTCCAGTACCTGGGCCACCACTCAAGATAAAACAAGCCAATATTGGTAAATGGGGAACAACTCTCAGCAAATTAATTAGGATCAGATTCTTATTTCTATTGTCATTATCATTATTACTTCACAGTCACTTCTGCCTGCTGCCAAAAAAAAAAAAAAAAAAAAGCAAAGTGCTGTACTTGAATTTCAGAAGTTCTATTTGAATGACTCATTTCTTTGGCATCCACAGAGGGCCCTCAGCATCAGGCAGGACTTTCAACAGGGATCAGCCATCTAAAAGGGCTTCCTTAGGCTAACAAAGAGCCACAAACAGGAGCCTAACTAATGAATGCTAATAGATTTTTCCTGTTGATGTACATTAGTCTTAATTCACTCTACCCATTTTTTATTCATACAACTCAATTATCCATATTACTGTCACCAATAGCAAGTCTCCCCTTCAATATGTGTTGATGCTAAGTACCACCTCAAGTTAATTAAGCACTTTGTTACATCAACTAGATCTCTGTTTATTCTAGGCCAGAAAATGAAAGGGGGGAACCTTTTTAAACAAAAATGCTTAATTATTGCTGCAGCAAAAGTTTCAGCGTTTTGCATTCCCTACTGCCATTTGGGCTGCCACTGGGTCCTTGCAGGAACTCTTTCCTGGACTAGAGCCTCAGGCCGACTATGAATGCCCCTTTTCTTTTTTTAAAAGATTTTATTTATTGAGACAGAGAGAGAGCGGGGGGTGGGGGGGAGGACAGAGGGAGAGGGAGAATCTCCAACAGACTCCCCACCGACATGGAGCCGGATGTGGGGCTCGATCCCACAACCCTGAGATCATGATCTGAGCCAAAACCAAGAGTCAGACGCTTAACCGACTGAGCCACCCAGGTGCCCCATACGCCCCTTTTCTGTTTCCTGCCCCTTCTCAGTCACTACAGCCTCCTCCTCAGGACAGATGTGTTGAGTGTAATAATACAATTTTAGCACAAGTGCAAGAACTTGCAGACAACAAACCAGTAAATTATGGGCACCTGGCACAGTCCCAGAGTCCAGATGGGTCCAGATCAGGAAATGAAACTCCATTTGATTGAAGATCCCTTGGACTATACTCCAAACTCGCCTTTTCCCAGACCCAGGGCATTTACCGAGCTATATAACTGATTCCTTCTTACTTCTCCTGACTTTTTTTTTTTTTTTTTTAAGATTTTATTTATTTATTTGAGAGAGAGAATGAGAGACAGAGAGCACGAGAGGGACGAGGGTCAGAGGGAGAAGCAGACCCCCCGCCGAGCAGGGAGCCCGATGTGGGACTCGATCCCGGGACTCCAGGATCATGACCTGAGCCGAAGGCAGTCGCTTAACCAACTGAGCCACCCAGGCGCCCTTCTCCTGACTTTTTAATGCTTTTAAAAATTATTGTTCACTAGTCTTTCCTGCACTCCACCTCTAGATTCCAGCATGTCTTCCATTTATTGTTTTGCCTCCTGACAGCCAGTTCTCCAGGTCAGTGGCTCCACCACACATTTGTTTATATAGAAGATAAAGCAGCGGCTTCCTTTCCTATCAAGGAAGAGGAATAAAAAGGAAAGGAAGGAAGAAAGGAAGGGAAGGAGGGAGGGAGGGAAGAAGATGTATGTATTCTTTTATAAAATGTTTTCTTTCCCCTTTCCACTGCCCCATGTACAAGTCTGGCTGAGGCTCAGGAAAGATGTGAATCAACAAACTTGTTGAGAATAACACGCCCTGCTTGAGGGGCTGTGTAGCATCATCTGATGCCGCTCATTCAGTAAGGCTGATCAACTTGACCAGCTCTTCCTGAATCAGACTTTTAGGGTGGCTTTCTTGTTTCATTTCAAGTGTTGTGAATTCTCAGATTGTACCCAGACGCACTGGAATGTCAGTATAAACACACATCACAAAGCCCAATGTAAACGATGGTTACCTTATGTATCATTTTGGTTTATCCAAGTGATTGCTGGGCTAAGCAGTGAGTGGCCCAAGTAATTGAAAATGGATTGCATAAAGGTCATATAACCAAAAGCCAGCTGGTGTCTGGAAAATTGGGAAGAGCTGATTGACCTTGGATAAGTCCATTTCCCCTCTTGTGGCTTCTTTTACCCTTACTGGTAAAAGGTGGGGGGTCTGACTAGATGATCTCTGAGGGCTTTGGAGCTCTGACATTCCGTGACCTGTGAACAGTTAACAAAATCATGCATTATCCTTCTGCTGACACAGGTAATCCCGGCTTTTTGCCCCATTATACTTTGTCTTCACCCATGTCTCAGTCCTTCAAAACTGACTAATTAACATCCATCTCTCATTTCCCTGTGGTCGTTATCCATTGTTTTGGAGTGGTCCATCAAGGCTGGAACACTTAAAAAAGCACAGTTGGGACACTGAGAGAAAGAGATTCCTGGAGCCCTATTTTGTGCTAATGAGCTAGTGATTTGGAAATTTTTGATGGATCTCCAATGAAGCATGAAGTGCTCTGATAGCTGTCAACAAAGTGACAAGCTGGCCCTTTGAGAGTAAAGGCAAAGAAAAATGGACATAACAACACTTACTGGCTTTCTAGTAATAGCTTTTATTTAGTCTGATACTAGCAGATACTTGCTTGGGGATTTTGAATAAACTTGGGAGATATGAGAGAGTGAAGGAAAGAAAAGTTAAATAAGGTTTAGCCTAAAAAAAATGTAGTCAGCAGGAGAAACATCATCTGCAACAATAACCAACAGGTATTGAAAGCTTATTATAATAGTGTAAGAGCCGCATTAAAAATCAATGGCGTGATTGTGAATACCTCAGCTTGCTACAAGAAATTTATTGGAAAAAACAGGCATTGACTGAAACTTTCCCGGCCAGTTCTAAGAGCCTCTGGCCAAATTACCAGCCCACACTCCTACCTCGACCAGCTTGTCTATAGTCTAAGAAGGCAAACAACAGAGTTAATTGTTTAAATTGATTTATTTTTTTGCAAATAGAAAAGGTCCACCCGGAATAGTAGTTGTATTGCTTAAAAAAACAGAACATCCTCTGAATGTCTTCTTAGCACCCTTTAAAAGATTTTCAAGTTTTTAATAACATTCTAGACACCCCTTCAGCAATTCGGTCTTTCTGGGGAATCCACTGAGAGAAAATGTAGAGAGGGAGATAAGCTGGATTTAAGAAGTCTAACTATGAGAAAGGAGGATCACCAAATAGTAGATAAAGTCTGCACTTATTCTGAAACTTAGTTTGAAATCTTAAGCAGACCACAGGTTGGGGACTGTCTGTTTCTGATCAGCCCTCTCTCCCATATTGGTATCCCTTAGAATCTGATGCTAGGAGAGATTACTCAGAGTGCCCTGGACAGGGAAGACAGAGGCTTTGAAACTTCTGCAATCTCTGCCACGGCTTTCAACAGTCTGATGCCAGGCTGCAGACATAGTGACTGCCCTAACTTCTCTGTCTTAGAAACTCTCTCCCTTCAAAATCCCTCTCGAATTTCCAAAGTAGCCTAGATTACAAAACAAGAAACTCTGCTGTTTCTCATCTTCCCTAGGTTACCCAAAGCAAAACAGAAAACAAAACCTGTCTCTTAAACAAGAATCCAAAAACAACCACCAGTTAAAAAGATGTAAGTGGGCCTGGTTCTGTGTGGTAATCCCTATATGCAGATAGCTTGAGGAGGTGGCCACCAAGGGAGGAGATACTCTTTCCCTCTACCAGCTAAGAAACAGATGCCCAAATCCTACATAAGGCTGCCCCAGAGTGTCAAGTTCTGTGGATCAGGCTCACTGATCTTGGACCAGTGGAACTATGCTATGCTCCAAAGCATGACCTATTCCTATAGACAGCGCCTTCCTCCCCAGCTGCTTAATCACCATCTAGTTAACTAATCCTCACAACAAAGGTCCTCTAAGCAGCGGATCATTAAATTTCCCTAGGGATTAGCCCAAGTCGAATGCTAAGTATCTTTGCCAAAAAATCAGTCAGTCCAGAGCCAAGCTCTGTTCTAGGAATTTGGTGATGAGGAAAGGAGTAGAGAGTCAAAAGCGCTGTACCCTACATCAGCAACCGAAAGCAAGTTACCATCAGCGACTCCTACCAAGTCTGATCATCCTGCTGTCTTCGTAAATCAAGTAAGGGAGAACAAACATCACTGTGCAAGAGTAAGCTCAGGGTTTCTTATATTATCAGTAAATATCCTCACTGGGGTCCTGTTCACACTTTGTCAACTCTAGCCATTTATTTACACTGAAGTCTTTTGCTGATATTAATATTATCAGTGTTCATCAAAAATGTCAGCTTTTGGTGGTTTAGTACAATGATCTCCAGAGTAGGGTGTATATATATCCCAGGCTATGCACAAGATGATCCACTGGAAGGGGATATATTTGAACTTCTGTTTATATTTACATTTATCTAAAATAATTTAAAAGTCAAGCATTATTAATATTTAATATTGGTGGTAGTAAATTATAACATTCACAAATAAAATTATGTGTACTGGGGACACATACTCAAAATATTTTTGCTGGTGTAAATTTTTACTAAAACATTTCTCCAAATCATAGACTTAAATGAGAGGGCTAAAACCAAAGGACTTTTGAGGGAAACATGAGAATATCTTTGTGACCTTGAGGTAGGCAAAGGTTTCTTTAAAAAAATTTTTTATCTTTTAATTTAAATTCAATTAATTAACATATAAGTATTATTAGTTTCAGAGGTAGAGGTCAGTGATTCATCAGTCTTATACCCAGTGCCTATTACATCATGTGCCCTCCTTAATGTCCATCACCCAGTTATCCCATCCCCCAACCCCCTCCCCTCCAGCCACCCTTAGTTTGTTTCCTATGATAAAGAGTCTCTTATGGTTTGTCTCCCTCTCTGATCTGTCTTATTTTATTTTTTCTTCTCTTCCCCAATGATCCTCTGTTTTGTTTCTTAAATTTCACATATGAGTGAGATCATATGATAATTGTCTCTGATTGACTTATTTCGCATAGCATAATACCCTCTAGGTCCAACCACATCGTTGCAAATGGCAAGATTTCATTTTTTTGATGGCTGAGTAGTATTCCATTGTATATATCTATACCACATCTTCTTTATCTATTCATCTGTTGATGGACATCTGGGCTCTTTCCATAGTTTGGCTATTGTGGACATTGCTGCTATAAACATTGGGGTGCAGGTGCCCCTTTGGATTGCTACATTTGTATCTTTGGGGTAAATACCTAGTAGTGCAATTGTTGGGTCATAGGGTAGTTCTATTTTCAACTTTTTGAGGAACCTCCATACTGTTTTCCAGAGTGGCTGTACCAGCTTTCATTCCCTCCAACAGTGTAAGAGGGTTCGCCTTTCTCTGTATCCTTGCCAACATCTGTCATTTCCTGACTTGTTCATTTTAGCCATTTTGACCAGTGTGAGGTGGTGTCTCATTGTCTGGGCAAATATTTCTTGGACTGGATGCAAAAAGCAATAACCATAAAAGAAAAAGTGCTATATTGGAGTTCACCAGAATAAAAAAATATATTCATCAAAAATGTCACTAAAAAGTGAAAAGACAAGTCACAGAATAGGAAAAAAATATTTATAATACATATATCTGACAAAGGATTTGTATCCAGAATATGAAAAGAACGTCTACAAATCAATAAGAAAAACACAACCAATTAACATTTGGCAAAAGACTTGAACAGGCACTTCACCAAAGATAGCCAAATGCCAAGTAGACATATGAAAAGGTGCTTAATATCATTTTTCATCAGAGAAATGCAATTTAAAATCACAGTAAAATATCAGTACACATCCACTAGAATACTTAAAAAAACTGAAAATACCATGTATTGGCAGGAACATATAACATTTGAACTCTACATTGCTGGTGGGAGTGTAAAATTGTACAGCCACTGTAGAAGTCTGTATGCCCTCTGTTGAACCCAGAAATTCCACACTTAGGGATACCCAAGAGAAAGAAGTGCAGGTGTCCACAAAAAGATGTGATAGGATATATTTTAGATTTATTTTTTTATATTTTTTATATATCTATATTTTTATTTTTTATATTTTATTTTTAGCTTTATTCATAATAGACCAAAAATAGGAACAACCCCAATGTCCGTCAAAACACACAGATTACAAGAGCTTGGGAAGATGGCAGAATAGGAGGACCCTGGGCTCATCTCATCCCACATTTACAACTAGGTATCATACGCATCCAAGTCAATAAACAGGAGAGTGATCTGAAGACTGGCAGAACAAACTCTAGGTTGTCCAATTTGTTGGCATATATTTTTCATAATATTCTCTTATGATTGACTGTATTTCTGTGGTGTTGGTTATTATTTCTCCTTTCTCATTTGTGATTTTATTTATTTGAGTTCTTTTTCTTTATTTCTTGGTAAGTCTGGATAGGGGTTTATCAGTTTTTTCAAGGAATCAGCTCCTGGTTTCATTAAGGTTCTTTTAGTTTCTGTATCATTTATTGCTGCTCTAATCTTTATTATTTCCTACCTTCTGCTGGTTTTAGGTTTTGTTTGTTGTTCTTTTCCTAGATTCTTTAGGCGTAAGGTTAGGTTGTTTATTTGAAATTTTTCTTGCTTCTTGAGATAGGCCTGTATTGCTATAAACTTCCATTTTAGAACTGCTTTTGCTGTATCCCAGAGGCTTTGGACTGTATGTTTTCATTTTCATTAGTTTCCATGTACTTTTTTTATTTTTCCTGATTTCCTGGTTGACCCATTCATTGTTTTGTAGCATGTTATTTAACCTCCATGTATTTGTGGTCTTTCCAGATTTTTTCTTGTAGTTGACTTCTAGTTTCACAGCATTATGGTGAGAAAAGGTGCATGGTATGACTTCAGTCTTCTTGAATTTGTTGAGGCTGGTTTTGTGGGCTAATATGTGATCTATTCTGGGGAATATTGCATGTGTACTTGAAAAGAATGTGTATTCTGCTGTTTTAGGATGGAATGTTCTGAATATATCTGTTAAGTTCGTCTGTTCCCATGTGTCATTCAAAGCTATTGTTTCTTGTTGATATTCTGTCTGGATGATCTGTCCATTGATGTGAATGGGGTGGTAAAGTCCCCTAGTATTATTGTATTATTATCAATTAGTTCCTTTATGTTTGTTATTAACTGTTTTATGTATTTGGGCACTCAGAATATTAGTTATCTCTGGAGTGGGTGTACTGAATGTGAAGGCACATGAGTGTTATTTCAGCAGTGCTGGAAATGTTTTACATATTGATCTGGGTGCTGATTACCTGGAACTATACATATCTAAAAATTCATCGAGATTTGTGCATTTTACTGTGTGTGCGTGTGTGTGTATATATATATGTGTATATATACACACATATATATAACATATATATACATATATACACACATATATGCAGATATATAATATATATATACATATATATATAACACATATATATATACACATATATATGTTATTCCTTAACTTAAGACTTTCAAAAATAAGGACCACTAGATTACAGATTGTATTTCTAAGGTAGAACCAGGTACTGTTTTCACATACTCATAGCTTTAATCAAGGCAGAGCATTTCACTTTAAAGGGTAATCCTTCACAATAGGGCTATAATTTATGAGTGCCCCCATTGTTCCATCTGCTTTGAGACGCTGTTCATCAAGTGAATGATTTCAGTAGGAAATGAAAATGAAGACAAACACTTCATTTTTTTCATCCGCCAACTGGTAAAGGTGAAGAGTTTTTTTTTTTTTTCCCCCACCAACTAATTTCTATCTTGACATACCATAAAAATGGAATCAATCCCTTATCTGATCTTGGAGCCATCTACTTCTGCTCCGCCTGTTTATCCCAGATATGCCTCTTGCTCGTGGTCCTCAGAGTTCCTAATACCCATTCCGAGAAGCAGAACTGATCAGGCAACGGCCACATTGGCAACTATTTCTTCTTCTGGCATCAATCATTACCTCCTCCTATTGGATTGTCTATGCTTCTTGGCTGTCTACTGAACTATGAATTTCAGTGGTACAAGTGAGCAAAGAACCTGGCAAAGTTGATGTAGTCGAGAGTTCAGGGAGGACTGGGTGCAAGAAAGTAGAGGAAAGGGTATGGTAGTACGTTAAAGACTGTTCCTGACTTCTGGAAGCAGTTGCCAGCAATGAGATTCACTGTATACAATCATGATATAAGCTTCCTCGTATGGGGTTAAAACAGTCTAAGACAAACCAGAAGGCCCATAGGACGCCCCCCAGCATTAAGACAGTGTGGCGTGCAAATCTAGTGTGTGAGCCTACATGGCTGGAAAGACCAAGAGTCTTTTTCATACCACCTAATATAAAACTGCTGGAAATAGGATATATGAACTTATTGGCATTTATGAACTGTGCATTGAATGCATGTAAGAGATGCCCCAATTAAGAGAAAAATGGGCATTAAATTCCACCAGATTACTAGAGAGAGATGGAAATAATTCTACTTGGATTAACATAACCTTTATTTCTCCAGCATCAACCCATTGTTGATGTTAAAACTATTCAAGTTGATCCAAAGCATCTTTTTCACTTTACAGCTGAATGTGAATAAGTTAGATACAGCCTTTCAGCCCAAGAGGATGTGATTAACTATCCGGAATCTGAACCATCCCAAAGCCAGGTTCACTCAATAACTCATTGCTGGTTCCCTGAAGCCATTTATTTATAACCCATTATGCAAAAAGCCAAAGACAGTTTCTAAAGAGTGCACATATCCAACATTAGTCATTTCTGACTGGAAAAAGACCAAAGGACTAACACCCTTCAGGAATGGGACAAAAGGCTGCCTTTGGAAGCCACTCAGCCTGCTCTACTGTCTGGAAACCCCTTGTCCAGCTTACTGGGCACCCGCGTGCCCTCTACCAGATGTGGACAAAGGGAAAGGGAGCTTGCTTTCTCCTTTCCACAGCTGGGCCCCTGCATTCTGCTCCCAGAACATTGTTTGCCTCTGCCCAGGCCTCCTTTCCCCAGCAGTGATTTTAATCTTTGGTCTTCGCTTAGCCCTCTGAACAGTGTTAGATGAAGAAGGGGGAAGAGGGGCATTTAATTTCCTCCCATGCTTCTGCATAACTGCTATTAAAGCAAACCATTCACACAGAAAGAATCTACCAACGTATACATGTATGTTGCAAAGGCAATAACAATAATATGCTTTACTGACCCTAGGACAGATCCAATTTTAAATTAAACTGGCACACTTGCTGTTGCTTTCACATAGTGCTGCAAATCTGGGAACAAATAAGCCATCACACTGTTCTGTTCCAAGCAACTGTCCTGTTCACATGGTGATTGAGAAGTGACACATACCTATCTCTTTCCCGCTCAGCAAGATGTGTCAAGTAACACAAAGTAAAACCGGGTTTCCACCGTTGAAAAAAAAAAGGGAAAGAAAATACACTCAGTTGTTTGTGTGTTCGCGTTGGGTAGGGACTCTTACATCAGACTGCATTTCCCTTTGCAACGGCAGGATTAGTTGGAGAAGGAAATGAAGCAGGAAATGGTGGGCATCTGAGTTCAAGATCTGGGAAATCAATAAAGGTAGAGCAGTATAGAAGCCCTTCTCCTGGTAGCAGGCTTGCTTTTCAGGTTGAGGCTGGTCGAAAAGAAAGAACCCGAGTTTTAAATTATTTGAGTACAGTTGCCGCACACCGTTACATTAGTTTCGGGTGTACAACATAGTGATTCGACAACTCTGTATGGTGTGCTGTGCTCGCAAGTGTAGCTACCATCTGTCACCATACGATGCTATTACAATAACACCGTGTTCCCTATGCTGTGCCTTTTATTCCTGTCGCTTATTCATTCCATAGCTGGAAGCCCATACCTCCCACTCCCCTTCACCCATTTTGCCCAACCCCCCACCCCCTCCTCTCTGGCAAATTTTTAGCTCCTGTCCCTGCTCATTCCCACTTTCTAATCTTAAACACAAGGATAGAACCCTGCACCTTCTCCTGTAATGGTTGACGCCTTCTGACAGCAGCCTCCACAAACCTTGGCACTGAGAGTGCTCCTCATAGCCAAGGTCACCCTGGTGCTTTCCCTCCTCCCTCTAGACTTCCTGCCTCACTCCCTAACCACCTCTCCTGAGTACACACTCTCTTCCATCCACACTTCTTTCTCCCCCAGGCATCTGAGCTTGTTTTGTCTGTCTTAGCCTCTTCCCCACCCCCCACCGGGGCCTCTTCCTGGGTTTCTTATGGGCAAACATCAAGCACCCCTATCATTAACATCTGGCACTTATGTTCACTAATTAAATCAGACAGGGAGACCAAGGAATGATTCTTACAATGTAAATAGCAGAAGATTAGAAGCACTACACAATCTGGCCATGCCTGCCTTTTTGGCCTCATTTCCTACACACACTGCAGTCATACTGAACTTTCTGTTCTTCAGAGAGGTCAAACCCATCCTCATCTAGGACCTTTGCACTTGCTGTTCTCTCTATCGAGAACATTCTTCGTCTAGGTCCTTATGTAGCTCCTTTCATCATGCAAGTGTCAGCTCAAAGGCTACCTCCTCGGAGAAGCCTTCCCTGACCACCAAGATAAAGTAGACTCCTCTCTTTCCCCAACCCTGATCCCCATCATTCTCCATCACATTATTTTATTTTCTTCATAGAAGTTATCATTTTACGTTATTGCATGTATTTCTGTATATGTTGACTTTCTGCCGGGATACTTCCATTATAGTGGTAAAGACAGTCACACTATCTTTTTAGAGCCCTGTTGCTGGCACCTAAGAAAACAAATGTCTGTATTGAGCACATGGTAGTTGCTCAATAAATATTTGTTGAAAGGAGAATTAAAAGACTTTCAGGATATCATCTTACTCATTTGCCGGATTCTGGACAAGTAACATTTTCACTTCACTGATCAGACAGCTGTGGTTCATGGATGTTATGCGACTTGCCCAAGATTGAGAATCTATTAGACTTAAGATATTTTCTTTTGTGTGGATGTGACAAAACATTTTTGTTTTCCATGGGTATACTGCTACTCATGATCCTTAACTAGCAATGCAGAGTTCTGGTTAAAGGGGCACTTTAAGGGCACCTGGGTGGCTCAGTCGTTAAGTGTCTATCTTCAGCTCAGGACATAATCCCAGGGTCCTCGGATCGAGCCCCACATCGGGGTCCCTGCTCAGTGAGAAGCCTGCTTCTCCCTCTCCCACTCCTGCTTGTGTTCCCTTCTTGCTGTGTCTCTCTGTCAAATAAATAAATAAAATCTTAGAAAAAAAATAAAGAGGCACTTTAAGTCTCCAAGCCTTTTTTTTTTTCTTTTTAGAGAGAGAGAGAGCACGAGAGCGTGAGCAAGCGGGGTGGGGGGAGAGGCAGAGGGAGAGGGAGAGAGAGAATCTTAAGCAGGCTCCACACCCAGCGCAGATGCTGATGCAGGGCTCGATCTCACGATCCTGAGATCATGACCTGAGCTGAAATCAAGAGTCCGGCGCTTAATCAACTGAGCCACCCAGGCGCCCCAAGTCTCCAAGTCTTTTAAAAAGCATTATTATTATTGGCTCAGAATATTCCAAAATAATTATGCTTTGCAATAATTTTCTCCTGTTTGTGGTGAATGCCCAGTGGGGACTGTTAGACTCTTAATGCGATGGGAGGAATGAAGCTTTTAAGTAAACTTAGGTGCATGGTAACAATACCTTATATCCATCCATATATGATTCTCCTTCATTTTTAACATTCTCAGCCTGAGGAAGTTAATTTAAAACACACACAAGCCCTTACAAACAGACCATGAACACTGGGAGATTTAACTGCTCCCAGCATCTGGGAATTCAAAGTAACATCCACTCCACCTTCTTGTGACATTACAACAGGCCCTTTCAGTCTACCATCCCTGAACATTTTAAGAGCAAATCCAGACGATAGGTTTAAACTAGATTTTAATTTGATTTAGTGCTTAGTTAACCAATTCCCTCAGACCCCTAAAAAGGTGTATGGCGGCAGGGGGTGGGGGGGCTCAACAATGTCTGAATGAGAGTTTACCCTAACCCAATTTCGTGTGACTATAGTTCCTTCCTTAAAGGCCATTTGTTTAGTGTTTAAGCGTGTAGTAGTTTAGTGTTTATCCGTTTGCGAGGCTTTTCATATAAACAAATTCACAAGTCAGGAAAAAAAAAAAAGCCTTTGTCAAGGCAGGTTTCCGGATTTGGGGCTTGGAAAATATGGCCACCCTGATATGACTAAAAAAGTTTAAGTAACTGTAGAGTACACATTTGGCACTAATGGACAATAAGTGATAGGGAAGTTTTGTCAGGTCTGATTCAGATTACCTGTGGCTGCTGTGAATTATATGGAATTACACAGAGTTTAATGGTTCTCTGGCAATTTGCCTTGGCTCAGTGCCAAGGCAGCTAATGCTTCAATCAAACTGCTGTCCCCACCCCCACCCCAAGACGATTTCTGTTCCTGTCTATGTCTTGAGTGTATCTGTAATGAAGCCTTCAACGACACCCTCATACAAATGCCAACTTCTTTTCCTCTTCTCTGTCACTTTCTTTTCCTTCTTTATGGCCGGGTACATTAACTGCTCCTGTAGCTTTGCCGAGACAAACTGCCTGGCTAGCCTTTGTGAAGAGCTTTTACGGTTTGATTAAAAAGGAGGAGCCAACAGTGAGAAGATGAGAACAGGGCAAATATGAGTTGGCCCTATCCCTTTCCTCTGCAGTGCCATTAGCTAGATCTATTTCACCCTGATTGGCCTGGGTCTTAGACCCACCCTGCAGCATGACGTCAGATAGCAGCAAATGGTTCAGGAATACATCCCACCGAAGGCAGGTAACCCACCTGACGAAGAGAATCCCATTGCATGGCAAGTGACCTCCTCTCTTTAGGAACCCAACTGGCTCCGAAGCTGGGATTCTGCCACAGATCGCTGGCCTCCCTTTCACGGAGTTGGCACAGTGGACAAAGGCCAAGAGCACAAACAAAAGCCAGACAAGTCCTCCGCAAACTTGCAAAACTGGCATGTACAACTCTGAGGTGCCATCATCCTGTAGATGGCAAACATTCTGGGTCCAGTTCCTCTCATGGATCCCTGTTCACCCCTGCCCCCCCAAAACTTCACCAGGGGCTCCAGCACTAGCGCCTCCTGCTTTTCAGCTAAGGTGATTCCTAGCCTCCATGTCCAGCTGATTCTAAAGTCACATTTACCAGCCTCACTAAGGAGAAAGCTCATTTTAAAGAGACTAGCTGCCATAGAACCAGCAGGAGGGAAGGGCAGAAACCACAGGATTCCTACTCTGCGCTGATTGCCGCTAACTCATTTCAGCTGCTAAGGGGAGGCCCTGTTGGGGGAGCCGGGAGAGGAAATGGGTTCCATGTACAGTCCACTTTAAATTGTTCACAATTGCGTGCTCAAAAATAGTCTCTACTAAACATTTAGCACGTCCATTAGCACAAGTCATAAAGCTTTAGGCTTTGCTGCACTGTTGGCCCAAACTGCCTAAGTTGCTTCCCTATGGCAAAGATCATTAAATGGTTGGCAAATCAGATACATGCAGGAAGGAAAAAGGAGCTCCAAGGATGGTTAAACCTGGGCCCAGGAAGGATGGCTTAATAGGACTTTTATGCACATAAAGAATGTAGAGGGTAAGGACCAGCTGTTCTTAATTTTGATTGAAAGCAGAGCAAGGGGGAAAGAAACTGAAATTGCAATGTGAGAGACTGATGTTAGCAAGAAGGAAGAACTTCCTGCCAGAGAAGGTAGGTAAATACTAGACTGAGTGGCTGGTCAGTGACGGTTGTGGAATTTCCTTCTTTGGAGGGGCTCTTCTGTCTGAGCTATTTCTGTGTGGTCCTTCCAGAGTGTGAGTGTGGGGGTAGGGAGGGGGAGGAAGAAAGAGAGACAGCAGTGGTCCAATTCAGTCCTTCTCAACACTCAGAATCTCGTATTTGTAATGTTCAAGGATCTATAACTGGGATCACTGAGGCTTAAAAAAAAGAGAGAAGAAAAGAAACAAGCAGCCTGTTGCTCATCTCAAATGTTTAGATTTACCCCAACTCTCCAGCCCTTTCCAAGAGCCAAGCTTTTGCCCTGGTCCCCACAATCTCAGGAAAGAAATTGAAGACTTGTGTTTGGCTCCCTAGGGCCATGCATATGGGAACAATATTTTCTGAACCCAAAAGCAGGACATGGTCTGACAATTATATTTATGGGGACAAAAGGACAGAATATGTGAAATCAGAGCTGTCCCAGGAAATGCGGGACGTATGGTCTCCATAGCTACATATTATCTCTTTCTAAGGGTCCTGACACAGGAGGGAGTTAATTAAAACTGTGTCATGTGGTTTGGGGTCTGGGTTCTTTCCTTGTCTATGGCAAGATCAGTTAGAACTGTGAAAAAAGTGAGGGTCATAATAAGCCCAGCACAAATTCTTGCTGTGCAGGTTGGAGAAAGAGGTAATGTATATATCCTCTCTGGTATCCCCAACTCTAAAACTTAGCAGAAGCAGGCACATGCTACACAGGGTGTGTCTGTTCTCACTCACTCAACTATAAATAATGCCGTAGGGTTATAGAGGGGAAGCATGTACTCTTGGGCAAGGGATCCTATTCATGCATGCATTCGTTCATTCGTTCAAGCAGTGGTTCTCAAAAGTGTGCTCCCCGAACCAGCACCATCTCCAGGGAGCTTGTTAGAAATGCAAATTTCCAGGACCCACTCTAGGTCTAATGAGTCACAAACTCTGGGGGTGGGCCCCAGCAATCTGTGTTTTAATCCACTGGGGGCGATTGTGATAAACTTTATTTTTTTTAAGATTTATTTATTTATTTATTTGAGAGAGAGAGAGAGAGAGAGAGACAGAGGTAGCGTGAGAGAGCATGAGCGGGGAGGAGAGGGAGAAGCAGGCCCTCTGCTGAGCAGGGAGCCAGCCCAACGTGGGGCTCGATACCAGGACCCCAGGATCATGACCTGAGCCGAAGAAGTCGCTTAACCGCCTGAGCCACCCAGGCGCCCCTGCGATAAACTTTAAGTTGTGAAAATCCCTAGATAAGAAGTCCTAGTGGCAATGCTCACACTGCCAACCAGCAGTGGCACCATTAACCCAAAGGACCAACGCCACAGGCATGTTTGGTAGGTCCATCGGTATCTCTGCCAATTCAGCCTATAATGCCTCTCACATTTCCCGAATCATGGAATAGCCAGATTCTTACTACATATCAAATTACTCGAAGCCTGGGTTTCCAGGAGGTAACACAGCTTATCTGGTCCAATATGCCTTTTTCAAATAGGCCAAAGGCCCTTTGGGTTATCTATATCCTACTCAGGCACACACACTCCTTTGAGTGTTCTGTGTATATTTTAGCTCTTAGCCCCGATCTGGGTTTCAATGAACTGACTGGAGCTCACCAAGCCAGGAACATTTTATGGTTAACAGCATTATTTTTATTTTTAAGCAAACACAGATGAAAGAGTCCCTGCTGAAAAGAGCAGCCATTAATGCTAGCATTTATGCATTTACTGACATTAAATTACAATAAAATAAAACAAATTCATTGTTTCACCTCAGTTCAAACTGATAAATTGCTGTAATCAACAGGCAACCCGTTCACAAATGTTTGCTTGAAAGGAGAAGAAATGCATCCAGGTGAGATTTATCAAAGTGAAGGGCCCTAAGGACCAGATCTTGTTAAGTGCCACCTGGTTCTCCCCAAGAGCATCAGTCAGTGAAGGAAAAGCTATCTCAACACAGCTTCCCAGTTAGAATCATTGACGTCTAGCTGCCAAAATAGCTGCTGGTTAAGTTAGGGAAGTGGCACAGCATTTAAGAACAACATACATGAGGTAAATTTCTGGGTTGACGGTGATCTATATATTGGTAGGGGCTTGGGATATACAAAGACACACTGAAGATTTGTAAAGTTCGTTGTATGTATGTAAATTTTACTTCAAAAGAAAAGAGAATTGTAAACAAACATCAGTGGTATGCATGCTGGAATATTTATAGGGACCTATACTGACATCAATTTACTTTGAAATGTATCAGAAAATAATAGGGATTGATGGATAGACAGAGGGAATCAATACATGAATAGATAATGTGATAAAGCAAATATAGTAAAATGTTAATAGTAGAATCTAAATGATGGGTATACGAGTGTTTAAGGTAAAATTCTTTAAGTTTTCCTGTATGTTTGAAAACTTTTGTTATAAAATATCAGAATCACAAACAGGCAAGAAAAATGCTCCTGGATTTAATTGTCTGAAAGATCTCTCATTAATTTATTCATTCCACAAACAATATACATGAGCTGAGACTCTCTGTGCTAGGCCCTAGTTCAAATCCTGGCTCCACCATTTAGTGGTATTAACCTTGGGCAAGTCACTCCACCACTCTGAAACTTGCTTCCTTATCTGTTAAATGGGGAGAACACCTTCCTCAGAGTGGTTAATTGTTGGAATTACATTTAAATGGCTGAGCTCTTAATGAGAGCTATATTGAGTAGGGAGCTCTCAATGAAGTGCGTCTTGTTCCTCACTCCCTTGAGACCCACAGGGTCTCAACCTTGGAAAATCTTTCAGGGCAACTTCAACTTAATTGCTGAGCACTTTTTGTTTCTTGGGAATTGTCTGCAGCTTGGGCCAAGACCTTAGATTATGGTGTTTGTATAGGACTCAAATGTTTTTAACTGATTCGCCTGACATTCAACCATGTTTTGGTTTGGAAACCTCCTTTTGCAAACAAATAAACAAAAAAGCTAGAAAGCAACTTTTTCCTTTGAAGGGAGTATAAAGCAAAATTTAAGAAAAATAATGAAGCTGGAATGTGGTCTAAGGTAGTTCTGCCACACCCATTTGAGCCCGTGGTCAAAATGCTTGATAGCACACTTGCTCATCATCTCCCACAGCTCTGGCATCTTTACCAGCTCCTGGATGAGTCCCAAAACAAAAGGAGCCCTACCATTTGGAGAACATGCACACCCCTTCTTGGTTTCCGTTTATTTTCTGAAAGGATTCTCTCAGCACTCTTCCACTTAATGCAGATCACATCACTAATTGGTGTGCAAGAGGGGAAGCCTTCCATTCTTCAAGGCCAGGCCCATCCAAGTGGTTGTCTCGGGCTTTTGTGAGTCCCTTAGCTGGTTTGGGGCAACGGGGGATGGCTGTGTCCCCCAGGAAAGCACTGTCAAACAGCGGGTCCCGGGAATGCAACCTGAGAACAGGCAGGTGGCTAGGTACCTCAGGAGGTAATAAAGCACAGAGTCTGCCAAAGAGCAGAAATTTGGGCCCGAGAGGCTGTCCAGGAGGGTGCTTTATGAGCCTGCTGAACAGCAATGCTCTTCATAGCACAGGAAACCATGCACCAAAAGTGCAGCAGACTCTCTAGTGGTCAAATCCAATCAGGCTCTAATTAAGACATTTTAAGAGGCAGCCGTGGGCAGCAGAGATCTCCACAGAAGAGTGATCAGAAAGACCTTTCATTAATTAATTCATTCCACAAACAACATACATGAGCTGAGACTCTACTCTGGGCTAGGCACCAATTCAAATCCTAGTTCTGCCACTTAGTAGCAGTATGACCTTGGGCAAGGTACTATCACTGGGACTCAACATCTAACCCTGAGGTTTGGTCCAAGGATTAGATTCTACAGACTTTATATACCCCATCGTCACAGCGCCACCAGCAGGGATTACACAGTTCAGGGAGCTGATGAGGTCAATGAAAACAGCACTTGAAGAAACGAAAAGGTTGCTTTATATTTAAAGTATATTTTGTCGTTTTAAAAATGCACACAAACCCTTTATAAATATAGTTTTAAAGTGTGTTCAGATGGCAGTGTATGATAGGGGATTGTAATTTTTAATCGTAGGGTATGTGAGACTCTACGGTCCTAAATAATCTTTTCTGCAAAAGCTGATACACATGCCCCAACCAGTTATCAGGGGCTTAATCTTCTGCAGTTGCCAGAGGATATGCTATGGAAGATCATGAAGGCACTAGAGGATACTGTTCTGCCAGCGAGGGTCAGTGTTCAATGACAATTTGAGACCCCATTATGCATGGAGATGCTCAGATTTCAGACTGTAGATGTGGACTGGAAGCTCTGGGGAGTATGTGTGGGTTAACCACAACATATGGAGAGAAGGGAAAAAAGAATTCATCACCCATTGTTTATTCATTGTTTTTTACAGACTCTACTCCTTAGTTTTCTCCTAAAGTACAAAGTAAGAAGGCTGTTTGGAGGTTCTGCTCTACATGTATCTACGTTATATGGTACATTTCTTATCTTCTTATTGCTTTATAAGGTCCTGACACTACCCCATTCCTTCCCCATGTAGCCTGGATAGGTCAGTAACTCCTGTGTACTCCCAAAGTACTCTGCACACACCTCTACTGTTCCATGCACTTACCACATTGTATTGAAGCTGTCTGTTCATGGGCCCATCTCCTGCTCTCCTGGAAGCTCCCTGAGGGCAGAGACTAGGTTTTTTCTCATATCTGTGTCTCCGGCACCTATGGGTGCTTAGTAGAATCTTGTTGAACTGTTTAGGGGAACTTCAGGTTATTTTTTAAGTTTTTATTTTAATTCCAGTTAGTTTACAGTGTTGTATTAGTTTCAGGTGTACAAGATAGTGATTCAACAATTCCATACATCACCGAGTGCTCATCATGACAAGTACACTCCTCAATCCCCATCACCTATTTCACCCATCCTCCCACCCACCTCCCCTCTGGTAACCATGAGTGTGTTCTCTATGGTTAAGAGACCATTTCTTGGTTTGTCTCTCTCTTTTTCCCCCCTCCCTTTGCTCATTTGTTTTGTTTCTTAAATTCTACATATGAGTGAAATCATATGGTATTTGTCTTTTTTTTTTTTTTTTGGTATTTGTCTTTCTTTGACTGCTTTATTTTACTTAGCGTTTTACTCTCTGGCTCCTCCATCCATATCATTCCAAATGGCAAGATTTCATTCTTTTTAATGGCTGAATATTACACACACACACACACACACACACACACACACTACATCTTTCTTATCCATTCATCTATCAATGGACACTTGGGCTGCTTCCATATCTTGGCTATTGTAAATAATGCTGGTATAAACATAGGGGTATGTATATATCCCTTTGAATTGATGTTTTTGTATTTGGAGGTAAATGTCAGTAGTATGATTGTTGGATCATAGGGTAGTTCTACTTTTAACTTTTTTAGGAACCTTCATACTGTTTTCCACAGTGGCTGCACCAGTTTGTATTCCCACCCATAATGCAAGAGGAGGAACCTGAGGTTATTGATGAGGTTTGATTTAACCTTGTAATCTAATAGTGCCTTGTACACAGTAGGTGTTCTGTGTACATCTTCTCTGACGATAGTAATTTAAAAAGGTCTCAAAGGTATATGGCACTTTATACAGCTTACCAAATGCTTTCACGTTAAGTCACATGATCCCCACTGCAAGCCTGTTAGGAAGAAAGTCAGATACTGTAACGATTGTCATTTGTCACATGAGGGAACTGGCTCAGAGCAGTGAATTAACTTGTGTAAGTCCACACTGTTAATATGAACTCAGTGGGTACTCTGAATCTACCCTATTGTTCTCCAGTGCTCATGTTTCTCTATTATCTATAGAGACAGAACTGGGCATATTTGACACCAATGTGGTTTCCTGGACTTACTAGTTATTTGATTCTTCTCTCTTCTGCTAGATGAGAACAAGGTAACTATTTATCCTAGTACCTGCTGACAGTCATGAGAAGCTGAACCTACCAACCTCTCCCTGGACTTCCTTTCATGTGAGATAATTTCTAGTTAGAGTCAGATTTTCAGTTACTTGCAGCCTAAGTCATGCCTGATGTATGAGGCCTGCTTCCCAAGGAAGACTGAGTTCTTTGAAGCCAGGGCTCAGCCATTCTCCCAGTCTGGGCTTCTTGAGAGAACTCACAACTTGGCTGGCTATAGTTGACTCTTCTCATGGGGATAGGAACGATGGGAAGCTTGTCCGAAAGGTTCGTGAAACAAAAGTTAACTTGTTGCTCAAGGGACCACCAGTTATGAGCCATGTTAATGAGGCAGAAGCTGGCAACCAAATCAAGAGAGATGTGATGAATATTCCCCACCCCGGCTCCACAAGCCAGTGTCTCTCCTGGCAGTGCTGGAGGAGAAGGGGCAAGAACATTTACATCACTTCCAACAGATAGTCCTCAGGTCCCCTGAGAGAGACTGTAAGCCAACAACTCCCCAGAAGTCAGCTGTCTACAATTACTCACACTAGGGCAACAGTTTTTACCCCCAAATCCCAAAGGGTTTTACAGCACTGTGGGTAAGGAAAAGTTCCAGAGACATGACTTTATGTCTCAGTTCTATTAAGCATTCATTGTGTGGTTGAGACACACTCCTGAAATATTTCCATCTCCCCAGTAATAGAATGGAAATAGTACTTTCTCTCTCTTTCAAGGATACTGGAAATGTGACGAGCATTCATGAGGTATGTATTAAGACCAGGAAGGTGCCCTGCACCAGCTACAGGTCTGGACCCTGGACTAGTTTATAAGATTACAAATAGAATGGTCCCATCTACTAGCATTCTCTGTGTTAAGAAACAAACATCAAGCATCCACTTATGTGTTGGGTCCTGAGCTGGGCTTTGGGACTACATTGATAAGGGAGCCCCTGTCCCTGCCCTCAAGGAGTTTCCAGCATAGTGAGAGAGACAGGTGTATAAATTCAGACATGGAATATGAGAATTTCAGTGTTGTTGACATCTGTGGGGAGAACTTGTCAAAGATGAGGCCAGAATGGTGAGCTGGGATGAGATGAACAATGAATGCAGAGGTAATTCTCAAACTATTTAAAACCCCAAACAGCAGGAGCACTGACCAAGCAGAATAGATGCAGGTCAACCCATGGAATAGTGTCCTCCAGGCTCCCTGCTGTGCTGGGCACTATCCCTTTAGTTGCTGGGTCCTGAGGAGGTCAAAAAGAGGTCCAGAAGTGGGGAACAGGGCAGCAGAAGGGCTCTCGAGGGGACTCAGAGGAGCAGCTGGTATCAAAGTATTCCACAATTTTAACAAGATGTGTGGTTACTTTAATGTCATGTGAATGAGCATGAATGTTACCCTTGGCATCCAGGAGCCCAGGAATCCCATGTGTGTTGGAAAGAACACGTTAGCAGCAGTGTGGTGAATGGGCTGGTTTGGAGTAGCATGAAGTCAGGGAGATAAGTAGAAAGGCTTTGCAATACACCAAGGAAGATAGATAATGGGGCTTAACGTAGTCTCAACAGGGCATGTCATTTCTATAAGAGGCCCAAAGATGCTTGCACAAATCCCCATCTCTACATATCACCTTTGTTCCTAATAGTTCTCCAGTCTTCTTGCTGTCATGGCTCCACTATCCTAGCCCAATGCAAGCTTACACACACACACACACACACACACACACACAGGTGTATACTTGTGTGACCAATCCTCTTTAAGTATGCACACTGAACTAGTGGCTGGCAGGCTATAATTATGGCAGGCAAGAGTCCTGCCAAGAAAAATTCATTCAAATACTGAGGTCATCCTATTCCCAGCTGCAGGAGAGTGGCTATAGTACAAACACCTACCTTCATAATACCAACATATGTTGTGGATAGTCCTTCCTACTTTTCCAAGCAGTCACACAATTATCTCATTTGTTTTCTTAACAATGGTCCTAGGAGGTGGGTAAGATTGGTATTATTTAGTTAGACTGTATGGCTGGGGAAACTGAGGTTCAGAGAGAAGGATCGTCCAACATCACTCACAATTAGTCAGTGGTGGTGCTAGAACTAAGATGCCTTCTGCCTCTTAGTCTTGTGTTCCCCTCAACCTTCCATATGGCCTCCTTCAGAATAATTCCAGATCATTCTTACTTCCACCTCCTGCACATGAACACTCATTCAATCCATTCTTTTTATTTTATTTTTTTATTTTATTATGTTAATCACCATACATTACATCATTAGTTTTTGATGTAGTGTTCCATGATTCATTGTTTGCGTATAACACCCAGTGCTCCATGCAGTACGTGCCCTCTTTAATACCCATCACCAGGCTAACCCATCCCCCCAACCCCCTCCCCTCTAGAACTCTCAGTTTGTTTCTCAAAGTCCATAGTCTTTCATGGTTCGTCTCCCCCTCCGATTTCCACCCCTTCATTTTTCCCTTCCTGCTATCTTCTTCTTTTTTTTTTTTTTAACATATAATATATTATTTGTTTCAGAGGTATAGGTCTGTGATTCAACAGTCTTACACAATTCACAGTACTCACCATAGCACATACCCTCCCCGATGTCTATCACCCAGCCACCCCATCCCTCCCACCCCCCACCACTCCAGCAACCCTCAGTTTGTTTCCTGAGATTAAGAATCCTCATATCAGTGAGATCAAATGATACATGTCTTTCTCTGATTGACTTATTTCGCTCAGCATTCAATCCATTCTTTTTAAAAAAGATTTTAGTTTTAAATGATCTCTACACCTGATGTGGGGCTCGAACTCACAACCCTGAGATCAAGAGTTGCATGTCACCGACTGAGCCAGCCAAGCACCCCTCATTCAATCCATTCTAATGGACATTTCTAAGAGAATACTGCAGATGACTCCAATCCTATCCTTCAAAGCCTTGCTCTGGTTTCAGCATCCCCTCCAGGAAATTTGCCCTGGGACTCCAGTTCAGTAACCCCAACCCCTTCTCCTCTAATATTTAGTCTGTATTATTGCCTTAGTGCTTTCTTTATTCTCTCCTGTTGTGTTCTGATTACTCCATCTGTGACTTCTGCTTCCCTGGCTTCTTTTCTTCTTTCTGCCTAGCACAACACTTGGCACACAAGGGAACACTTAGTAAAGTGTTGTTAATGGACGACTTGATCCAATAAAGCCTTACTCTGGCATCAGAATGCCTGAAATTCCCAGTTCACAAGAAAGCACTCTCAATGTGTGTGTGTGTGTGTGTGTGTGTGTGTGTCCATGCACAACTCATCCAGTGACCCTGAGGGTAACTAAATCAATGCTGTCAAAGTGCAGCATCAGCACATAGTTATTTTACATTCCAGTAGGAACTGAAGCAAGGAAACTTTTTGCCCTAATTTTTAAAAAATAAATACTGCTCTGGTTCCAAGTGGTATATTTTTGACATCTTGTGTACATTTCTGAAATAGAGTCCAGATGAGAAACCAGCTCATGTGCATGTCCATCCCAATCTGAGAATAGAAGATTCCAACTCATGGACATTTTCATTTCTGAAATCCCAATTGCAGGATAAAAAGACTAGGGAGGAGGTTGTAGGCCAGAGTGAGGACAACATGGGAGTGACTTGCTAGACAATCTCTTTGCAGCTTGGGGGCAAGACTAGGGCATGAGAAGAGAAGAAAGAGGTGCTAAAATTTCATCCCTCCTCCCTCATACTGCCCATACAGATTTCTAAGGAATATGAATGGGAAGGCAGCTGATAGCTGCTCCCAGGAAGGCAGGATACCCTTTAGGCATGGGTGTGGCCAAAGGCATGTGGACCCCAAGAACACAACTAGATAAAGCAGGTCCCAAAGAACACCACCCACTGGGTTGCCTGGTGAGAAAAGCCTCCTTAGACTCCCAACTAAGGATAAAGGAATCATTTTTCTATTTCTTTTACAACATGCAACATTACCTAAGTACCTAAAATGTACCAGGCACTGTGCGTGGCACTTATCAACGTGACCTCCTTTGCCCTGTTGGGAATCATATTTCCATTTTACAGATGAGGAAACTGAAGCTCAGAGATGAGATTAAGTCATTTACCCATTATCACACAGTCTGGCTGACTCCATAATCTGGGCTCTTTCCATTGCACCACTCTGCCTTTCGGAAGTATGTTCATTGAGCTCTGGCAACAAGAAGCAAGCAGCCTAAGTCATGAAAACCCTCCCCAGTAAGCCTAAGGTTTCACAGAAGCACTTGCTCTTAAATGATGAGTGGGACATATCTTAATGGAGAAAAACAGGAAAAGGTTATTCACTACTGGCTGAAGGAATAGCAGATGCAAAGGGGCTGATGCAGGCAAGAAAAAAGCAGTTCAGGAAAATGGTAAATAGTTTGGGGGGTGGTTACCTGAGGATGAAGACAGGTGATGGAACATGAGGCCAGTTTATACAGGGTCTCCTATATCATATTAAGAATTGTGGGTTTTCTCCGAAGGAGATGAGAGACTAGATGGGAGCAGAGATCGGATCTGTTTTGGAAAGATTTCTGTGGCAGCCATGTGGGCAGACAGTTCAGAAAAGGCACTCCTGGCCGCAGGGAGACCCAGTTGGAAAAGTATGGCAATAGTGAAGGCCAGGGTCAGGGTGGTAAAGCAAATGGAGGCCCAGCTCAGAAAATGCTGCCTCCAGAGCAGTCACTGCAAGTCAGCCTCAGTTTAACTTCAAAAAGCTGAGATTCCAGGCTTTGCAGCATCTACCCCCACAGCCCTGTTGCTCTGGCCTCAAGACTAGTAACAAGTCTTGCTTTGTCCTTTGGGGCCTCCCCATTTGTCTCCATCTTCTAAGCTAGCGGCTTTGTAGCTCCCCTGGGCCTAGCCTAGCCCAGCTTGCTGGGGAGGGTGGAGAGAAGTCAGGTAGGCTCCAAGCAGAAAGGGCCCTGATTAGCACATGTTTCACATTCCCCACATTGCATGGCATTTCAAAGCCAAATCCTACAGGATTGTTTTCTTAAAGATTTGGGATGGGTTTGGGGCTTCTTCTCTTTCTTTTTTTTCTTCTTCTTCTTTTTTTTCTTATTAAGTGTGTTTCTGGACTGCGGCTATTTCCTCTGTCCTTGAGTTAAGTAATAGCAGAGGGGGAGAGAAAATGAAGGTTTGTAGCAATGCAGAAAAGATGTTTCTGTAAACGTCCAGAGGAGGGAGGGAAATCCAGTGTGGGGGCCCACAGCAGTGTTCCGGGAAGGCCATGGAATGTGGCTGTTGGGGGGCAGGGCTACGGCTAGAGCGAGTGTACCTAAGGGAAGGCTGACACCCTGGCCAGCTCTAGCCCTTGGCTCCTCAGCAGTCAGCACTCAGATCGACTTTGCTCTGGTCATCAGCAGCTGCCATAGTGCCACACAAGACCAAGGTGTGGGCTCTCCCCAGTGACCGAGGAAATTAAAGCCCTGAAATGTACCAAAAGCACTTCACAGGTAAAGGCAGCCAACGATGCACTCCTGGGAAGCCCACACTCCCAAAGAACAGGAGGGTCTTACAACCACCCCCCCCCCCCCGCCAGGCTTCCCTATTTATATATCCGTACAATTCTGAAATAGAGCCCAAATGAGAAACCTGGTCATATGTATGTCTGTCCCAGTCTGAGAACAGGAGATTCCTACTCACAGACAGTTTCAGTTTTGAAATTCCAATTATAGAAGAAAGACTAGGGGAGCAGGTTCTATTTTCTATCTTGCCCCCTTTCCATCATTTCCTACATACATATACATATAGGTACACACATATATGTATGTATATATATATGTCAAAGTACAATGAAGTCTTGTGACAATGTGTAGCATTTAGGGAAACATTTATAATTTTTTAATTAACAGCTTTATTGAGATATAATTTACACACCATACAATTATACCATAAAATTCATCAATTTTAAGTGCAATTCAATGGTTTTTAGTGCATTTATAGAGTTGTGCAACCATCACCACATCTAATTTTAGAACATGTCCAACACTCTCAAAGAAACTTTGAGCTCATACACAGTCCGTGTTCCCACTCCCAGCCCTAGGCAACCACTAATCACTTTCTGTTGGTATAGATTTGCCTTTCTTATAAATGGAATCATAAAACATATGGTCTTTTATGTCTGGTTTCTTTCCCTTAGCATAATGTTTTCAAGGTTCATCCATGTTGTGGCATGTATCAGCACTTCAATTCACTTTATTGTCAAATAGTTTGCCATTGTATGGATATATCACATTTGTTTATCCATTCACCAGCTGAACGATATTTGGGACATTTCTGCATTTTGGCTATTAGGAATGATACTGCTATGAACATTCATGTACAAATTTTTGTGTGGACAATGTTTTCATTTTTTGGGGGTAGATATCTAATGAATTGCTGGATCATATGGTAATAAACCATAGATGTATGGGTTTATTGCTGGACTCTCAATTCTATTGCATATATATATATATATATATATATGCCTTTCCTTGTGCCAGTAGTACATTGTCTTGATTACTGTGGTTTTGTATTAAATTTGGAATTGAAGAGGAGTCAGTCCTCCAACTTTGTTCTTTTTCAAGATTGTTTTGGCTAAAGAGAGTACATGTAATTTAATATGGATTTCAGAATTAACATTAAAGGAATATGAATGAATGAAATGAATACCCAGCTTATCCATTTCTGCAAAAAAGGCCATTGGGATTTTGATAGGAACTGCACTGAATCTGCAGATTGCTTTGGGCAGTGTTGCCATCTTGACAATATTAAGTCTTCCGATCCATGAACATAGGGTGCCTTTCAATTTATTTAGGTTTTTCTTAATTATTTTCAACAACATCATGTAGTTTTCAGTGTACAAGTCTTGTACTTCTTTGGTTAAATTTATTCCTATTTTTTTTATAGTATTGGAAATGAAATTTTCTTAATTTCATGTGTGGATTATTAATTGCTTTTATGTAGAAATACAATTGGTAGCGGCGCCTGGGTGGCTCAGTCCTTAAGCGTCTGCCTCCAGCTCAGGTCATGATCCCGGGGTCCTGGGATCGAGCCCCGCATCGGGCTCCCTGCTCAGCAGGAAGCCTGCTTCTCTCTCTCACTCCCCCTGCTTGTGTTCCCTCTCTCGCTGTCTCTCTCTCTGTCAAATAAATAAATAAAATCTTTTTTAAAAAAGAAATACAATTGGTATTTTAAATGTTGATCATGTATCCTGCAAATTTGCTGATTTTGTTTACCATGTCTAATAGATTTTTTCTTATTGTTTAGGATTTTCTATATATTCAATCATGTCATCTGTGTATGGATGACCTCTATTTCTTTTTCTTGCCTGGTTGTCCTGGCTAAAAATTCTAGAACAATGTTGAATAAAAGTGGCAAGAGTGGACATTTTTGTCTTGTTCTTGAATAGGGTAAAGCTTTCAGTCTTTCACAATTAGGTATGATGTTACTTGTGGATTTTTCATAGATGCCCTTTTTTTCAGTGTTTTTCTCATGAAAGTTTGCTGAATTTTATCAAGTCTTTTTTAGTGCATCAATTGAGTTAATTGTATGGCTTTCTTCTTCCATGCATCATCTGGTCAAAAAATCAATTCACCATAAATGTTAGAGTTTATTTCTGAAATCTCAAATCCATTCCAGTGATCTAAATGTCTGTTCTTATGTATGTACCACAATGTCTTGTTTACAGTAGTTTTGTAGTAAGTTTTTTTTTTTTTTTTTAAGATTTTATTTATTTATTTGAGAGAGAATGAGAGAGAGCACATGAGAGGGGGGAGGGTCAGAGGGAGAAGCAGACTCCCTGCTGAGCAGGGAGCCCGATTTGGGACTCGATCCTGGGACTCCAGGATCATGACCTGAGCCGAAGGCAGTCGCCTAACCAACTGAGCCACCCAGGCGCCCTGTAGTAAGTTTTGAGATGAGTAAGTTTAAGTCCTCTAACTTTCATCTTTATCAAGATTGCTTTCACTGTTTTGTGTCTTTTTTTATTTTTTTTATTTTTTTTTTTTTTAAAGATTTTATTTATTTATTTGACAGAGAGACACAGCGAGAGAGGGAACACAAGCAGGGGGAGTGGGAGAGGGAGAAGCAGGCTTCCCGCGGAGCAGGGAGCCCGATATGGGGCTCGATCCCAGGACCCTGGGACCATGACCTGAGCCGAAGGCAGACGCTTAACGACTGAGCCACCCAGGCGCCCCTGTGTCTTTTTTTATTTTAATATGAATTTTGGTATCAACTTTTCAATATCTAAAAAAAATAAAAACTGGGATTTTGATATGGTTTGCATTGGATCTGTGAACCAAACTGTGGATTGCTGCTATCTTAACAACATTGACATTTCTCATCCATTAAATTGGGATGTGTTTCCATTTACTGAGGTTTTCTTTAATTTTTTGGCCAACATTTTGTAGTTTTCAATGTATAAGTTTTGTACTTGTTATATTTATTCATGTTTTTAATTTTTTTGATGCTACTATGAATAAAATTGTTTTAATTTTATTATTAGATTGTTCATTCCTAGTATATAGAAATACAATAGACTTTTGTACATTTACCTTGTAATTTTGTTGCTTTGCTTAACTCACTAGTTTTAGGTGTTGTTTTTTTTTTTAAGTTTTCTGTATACAAGATCATGTAATCTATGAATAGAGTTTAACCTCTTCTTTTCCAATCTGGATGCCTTTTATTTATTTTTCTTGCTCACTTACTTTGGCTAGAGCCTCCAGTACAATGTTGAATAGAAGAGATAATAGTGGACATCCTTTTCTTGTTTAATATTTGGGAGAAGCAATCTGATTTGCACTATTATCATGTTAGCTCTGGGTTTTTAATAAATGCTCTTTATCATTTTGAAGAAATTGTCTTATCTTCCTAGCTTGTTGAGGGTTTTTATCATGAGTGTTTCCCATGTTTTTCATATGCTTTTACTTCATCTATTGAGATAATGTTTTTGCCCTCTTTTCTACTAATATAATGTGTTATGTTAGTTGATTTTTGGTGTTTTTTAAGTGTTCGTGGGCCATGACTTTTCTCCTGACCATTGCTTTTTTTTTTCATTTCTATCTATCTATCTATCTATCTATCTATCTATCTATCTATCTATTACCTATCTATCATCTATTTAAAGTAAGTTATACACCCAGTGTGGGGCTTGAACTCACAACCTTGAGATCAAGATTCACATGCTCTACTGACCAAGCCAGCCAGGTGCCCACATTAGTTGATTTTTGAATGCTAAACCAGCCCTGCATTCCTGTTTATTTATATATTAAAACATAATTTTTTAAATGTGGAAAACCCAAGAATTTAGTAGTATAATGATTGCTTTGTAATCCAGTGTCTTTTGAAGAATCTAAGACAAAGAAGGAGAAAATATATGTAATGATTTTTGTATTAACATTCTTATTTACCATTTCCATTATTTTTCATTTTTTTCCTGTGCATGAAGTTACCCTCTGGTGTCATTTCCTTGCTGTAATCTAACTTCTGTCCCTTCTTCTGCCTTGTGCTGTTATTGTCAATACTACAGATATATTATGCTATTGCTTTTTAAAAATATTTTAATTCTTAGAGCAGCTTTAGGATCACAGCAAAATTGATAGAAAAGTATGATAACTTCCCATATATTCCTTGCTTACACATTCATAGCCTCCCCATTATTTACATCCCCCCAGAGTGGTACATTTGTTACAACTGATGAAACTACATTGATACATCACAATCACCCAAAGTCCATAGTATACATTAGAGTTCACTCTTAGTATTGAATTCTATGAGTTGGACAAATGTATAATGACATGTATCCATCATTATAGTATCACAGAGTATTTTCACTGCCCTAAAAATCCTCTGTGCTCTGATTATTCAACCCAATTTCACTCACCCCCAGCCCCTGGCAACCACAGATCTTTTTATTGTGTCCATAGTTTTGCCTTTCATATAGTTGGAATCATATAGCACTTAGCCTTTTCAGATTGGCTACTTTCACTTATTAATATACATTTAAGGTTCCTCCATGTCTTTTCATGGATGGATAGCTCATTTCTTTTTAGTGCTGAATAATATTCCATTGTCTGGATGTACCACGGTTTATTTATCCATTGACTTACTGAAGGACATCTTGGTTGCTTCCAAGTTTTGATAATTATGAATAAGACTACTATAAAAATCTGTGTGCATGCTTTTGTGTGGACATAAGTTTTCAGCACCTTTGGGTAGATATCAAGGAGGGCAACTGCTGGATCATATGGTTAAAAGTATATTTACTTTTGTAAGAAAATGCCAAACTGCCTTGCAAAGTGTCTGTACCATTTTGCATTCCCACAAACAATAAATAAGAACTTCTGTTGCTCCACATCCTTGCCAACATTTGGTGTTATCAGTGTTCTGGATTTGGGTCATTCTAATAGGTTTGCAGTGGTATCTCATCGTTATTTTAGTTTGCATTTCCCTGATGACATATGATGTAGAGCATCTTTTCATATGCTTGTGTGTCATCTGTATATCTTCTTTGGTGAGATGTCAAGATCTTTGGCCCATTTTTAAGCTGAGTTGTTTTCTTATTGATGAGTTTTAAGGTTCTTTGTATATTTTGGATAACAGTCTTTTATCAAATATATCCTTACAAATATTTTTTCCCAGTTTGTGACTTGTCTTCTCATTGTCTTGACAATGTCTTTCACAGAGCAGAAGTTTTTAATTTTAATGAAGTCCGGCTTATCAACTGTTTCTTTCATGAATCATGTCTTTGGTGCTATATCTGAAAATTCACTGCCTTACCCCAAGTCATCTAGGTTTTATCCTATGTTATTTTTTGGAAGTTTTATAGCTTTACATCTTACATTTAGGTTTATGATATATTTTGAGTCAATTTTTGCAGTGTAAGGTCTGTTTAAGGTCTAGATTCATTTTATTTTTTTGCATATGTTCCAACACCATTTGTTGAAAAAACTACCTTTTTTCCATTGTATTGCCTTTGCTCTTTTTTCAAAGATCAGTTGACCATATTTATGTGGATCTATTTCTAGGCTCTCCATTCTGTTTCATTGATCTAATTGTCCAGTTTTTTGCCCATACCACATTGTTTTGATTAGTAGCTTTATTGTAAGTCTTTTTTTTTTTTTTTATAAAGATTTTATTTATTTGACAGAGAGAGACACAGCGAGAGAGGGGACACAAGCAGGGGGAGTGGGAGAGGGAGAAGCAGGCTTCCCGCCGAGCAGGGAGCCCGATGCGGGGCTCGATCCCAGAACCCCGGGACCACGACCCGAGCCGAAGGCAGACGCTGAACCGACTGAGCCACCCAGGCGCCCCAGCTTTATTGTAAGTCTTAAGGTCAGATTGTGTCCGACCTCCCAACGTTGTTCTTCCTCAACATTGTGTTGGCTATTTCAGGGTCTTTTGCCTCTCCATATAATCTTTCTTTTTTTTTCTTTTTTTTTTATTATGTTATGTTAGTCACCATATAGTACATCATTAGTTTCTGATGTAGTGTTCCATGATTCATTGTTTGTGTATAATACCCACTGCTCCATGCAATATGTGCCCTCCTTAATGCCTATCCATATAATCTTTCTTTTTTTCTTTTATTATGTTATGTTAGTCACCATATAGTACATCATTAGGTTTTGACGTAGTGTTCCATGATTCATTGTTTGCATATAATACCCAGTGTTCCATATAATACGTGCCCTCCTTAATGCCTCTCCATATAATCTTTCAAATTAGTTTATCAATATCCACAGAATAACTTCCTGGGATTTTGAATAGGATTGCACTGAATCTATAAATTAAATAGGAACAAACTGACATCTTGACAATATCAAGTTTTTCTATGAACATGGAATATCTATCCATTTATTTAGTTCTTCTTTGATTTCTTTCATCAGAGGTTCTGGAGTTTTCCTCATATGGCTCTTATACATATTTTGTTTGATTTATATCTAAGTATTTCATTTTTGGGGGTGCTTACATAAATAGTATTGTGTTTCTGATTTCAAGTTCCATTTGTTCATTGCTGGTATTCAGTAAAGTAATTGACTTTTCTATATTCACCTTGTATCCTGCAACTTTGTTATAATTGTTTATTAGTTCTAGTTTTGTCAATTCTCTCAAATTTTCTACATAGATCATCATGTCATTTGCAGACAAAGACATTTTTTCTTTCTCCCACCCCAAAATGTATACCCTTCATTGTCTTAATGCATCATCTAGGACTTCCTGTGAAATTTTGAAAAGGAGTGGTAAGAGGGGACATCCTTGCACTGTTCCTGATCTTAATGGGAAGATTTTTACCATTAAATATGATGTTAGTACTATGGCTTTTTAAGTAAACTTTTATTTTAGAAGTAGTTTTAGATTTATAGACAAATTACAAATAGAGTACAGAGATTTCCCATATAGCCCCACACAATGTCCCCTATTATTAATATATTACATTAATATGACACAATTAACCAATATTGATGCATTATTATTAAGTAAAGTCCATACTATTCAGATTTCTTTAGTTTTTACTGAATGTCCTTTTTTTGTCCCAGGATGCCATCCAGGATATGACATTACATTTAGTTGGTACATCCCTTTACACTCTTCTTTCCTTTGACTCCTTTCCTTGTTTTTGATGACCTCGACAGTTTTGAGGAGTACTGATTAGTCATTTCGTAGAATGTTCCTTTGTGGGTATTTGTCTGATGTTTTTCACATGATTAAACTGGGGTTATAGGTTTTTGAAGGGAAGATCAAGAGGTGAAATTCCCTTTCATCACATCATATCAAGGGACATACTATCAACATTGACTTATCACTGTTGATGTTAACCTTCATCACCTGGCTAAGGTAGTGTTTGTCAGCTTTCCTCACTGTAAATTACTCTTTTTTTCCCCCTTTCTAAACTGTACTTTTTCAAAGAAGCCATTATGCACAGACCTTACTTAAAGAATGGGAAGTTATACTACATCTACCTGAAGGAAGAGTAGCAACATAAATTATTTGGAATTCTTCTGCATGAAAGAGTTGTCTATTCTCCCTGTTTATATGTTTATTCAATCATTTATTTCTACCTGTATAAACTCATGGATATTCATTTTATACCTAGGGATACAGTTCATTACTACTTTATTATTATCATTTTATGCTTAAGTTGTTCTAGTGTTGGCCATTGGGACCTCTTTCAGTTGACTACAGTATCCCTTTGACATATCCTCTTCATTGTAGGTGGGTTTTTTGTTTGTTTTTTGTTTTTTTAGCAGCAATTCCTTACTTTCTGGAACTACAAGATTTTCCAGGCTCATCTTACATATTTTTTTGCCTAGTTCTAGGATCAGCCATTTCTCCAAGTATTCTCCAGTTCCTTTTATTGGAAAGTGGTATAAGATCTAGGTGATAGGTGTGCACATCATTGTTTCAGTATGCTATTGCTTTTAAAAATCAACTAAGAGGGAGAAGGAATATGTAATTATACTGCCTTCTATAGTTATTACATAATTACTTTATCTGCACTGTTTGTTTTTTTTTTTTGCATGGATTCAAATTACTGCCCAATGTTGCTTGCTTTTAGCCTGAAGGATTTCTTTTAGTTTTTCTTATAAAGCAGGTCTGCAATATACATATTCTCCCCATCTTGGTTTAACTGGGAACATCTTTATTTCTCCTACATTTTTAAAAGTTAGCTTTTCCAGATATAGCATTATTGGTTAATTTTTATCACTTTGAATATGTCATCCTCCTGTCCCATGATATCCATGGTTTCTGATGACAAGTCAGTTTTCTTTTTTTCTTTCTTTCTTTTTTAAGATAAGGTTTATTTATTGTAAAAACAGTTTCAAACTTACTGGGGTTGCTTTTTATGATGGGTCATTTTTTTTCTTGCTGCCTTCAAGACTTTCTCTTTGGCTTTACATTCAACTTTTGACTATATCTCTAGGTGTGGAAGTGTTTAGTTTATCCTACTTGGAGCTCACTGAACTTCTTGGATGTTTAGATAAATGTATTTTATCATAATTGGGAACTTTTAAGCCATCATTTCTATGAATAATTTTTCTGTCCCTTTCTCTCCTCTCCTTCTGGTATTTCCATTACACATATGTTGGTGAGCTTAATTGTGTTCTACGTGTGTCTATTTTTCTTCACTCTTTTTACTTTCTCTTCCTTAGAATGTGTACTTCCTATTGATCTGTCTTCCAGTTCAGTAATTCTATATTCTACTATGTCAAGTGTATTGTTGACCCTCTCTTATTAATTTTTCACTTATGTTATATTTTTCAAATCCAGAATTTCCATGTGGTTCTCTTTTTTAAATATATTCTATCTTTTCATTTGACATTCTTTATCATTGTCATCATACTTTCCTTTAAGTCATAAAACATGGGTTTCCTTTAGTTCTTTGAATATCTCTATAATAACTGCTTATAAATCCTTATCTGACAAGTACAACATCTGGACTCCCTCAAAAGTAATTTCTATTGCCTGATTTCTTTCTTTTCCATGGTCACACTTTCCTGTTGTCTTTTTATGTTTTTTTTTTTTTTATTTGACAAGGCTCATCATTGTTGCAAACTAGGTATTTTAAATATAGTGTAGAAACTCTGGATTCTGTTTACCCACCCAGGGGGCCTGTTGCTGTTTTTCTGCTTTGTTTTGTTCAATTTGTTTAGTGACTTTCCTGGACTAATTCTCTCTGAAGTCTAGTTTCTCTGCAGTGCAGCCTCTGACATCATGCTCATTTTCCCCTTTGTTTTATTTTTAAGTTTTGCTTTCTAGGAGTCACCTCTGGTTCAGCATAGTTAGTGTTTATCCTGTGATCAAACGGGTTTTTCTTAAGCTCCTAGATCTTGTAAGGTTTCTACCCTTTCCCAGTGTATCTTTGTATGGCTTGGGAAATGCCTTCGCAGTTCAGGGAGTTTTTGATTCTACCCTGCATTCAAACAGTTTAACAGTTCACAAATAACATCTTTAATGCATGTGTTATAGCCTCCCCATCTACTAGGGATAAGTTTGATCTTAGCAGGGCTCTTCTTGATGGTTTCTTTCCTTAGGTCTCTCTGAGAAGTATCTTGCTGGTCTGCTCTTTTCTGTCTGCTATTAATATCTAATTGCTTTTCTAATTTTCATTACTATGCTCTCTATGGTTTTCAACAACACCTTTAGGCATGAGTTCCTTCATGCTCTGTTCTATAAGGAAAAAAAACTTCCATAGGCTGTGCCACTATGCTGGAGCTAGATGGGGAGAGGGTGATATGGCAGCCTGCTTCTTCTGGTGTGGCACCACTGCCCTATGAGCCCTTGAAATCCCTGTCTGACAATTGCATCTGGGCCCTGGCCCTGGGAGGGAGAAATTGGGAGCCCCCAGTCTTCTCTAAATGCCACTCACAGTTTCCTGCACCTTTCTAGGATATAGACTCCATCTTAGGAGTAGGAGCTTGGCAAAGGATGGGAGCCTTCAATCTACTTGGCCATGCCCACCCAGAATAAATCTACAACACAAAACTAGAGGGTGGAATAAGAGTCACTAGCAGCCTTCCCATCCTGAAGTACAACTATAACCCTACAATCTGGAGCTGGTGAAAAGGAGAACCTCTGTTGTTTTGGGGTTTGGGTTTTTTTTTGTTTGTTTGCACCCACCTGAAATAAATCTGTAATATAAAGCTAGGTGAGGAGTAGGAGCAAGTCCTGGCTCAAATGCCACAGATGCCAATTGTTCTTACAAACATTCCATAAATTTTCTTGAATAAATGCTTTTCAATTTGTTGCATGGTCTTAAACCAATTTCCAGATACTTTAAATGGTTGTTTTTTACAAATTTTGCCAGTTTAATGGTTATTTCATTGATGAGAGGGTCTGCTGAGCTCCTCTCACAACCATTCCAGAAACTGGTCTGTCACAATTATTTATCTCAATTCAACATATATTTATCAAGCACCTACTATTTGCCAGGTGTTATGTACACTGAATTTGTTTTAAGTAACAGCTTTATTAAAGTACTGTTGACATACATTAAACTGCATATATTTAAAGTGTACAATTTGATGAGCTTTGACATATGTATGTACCATCACCATAATCGAGATAGTGAACATCTACATTAACCCCAAAAGTTTACTTCTGCCCTTTTTACTGCTACCTACCTTTCCCTCCCTCACTTCCTCAGGCAACCACTGATCATCTTTCTGTCACTATGGGTTAGTTTTTGTGCCTATTTTTAATTTACAAAGATGGCTGGTGATGAAGTTTATCCTTCACTAAGGAACCCATCTCAGCCAGATTCTCTTTTCTGTGATCAGAATATTTTAGGGATTTTCTTTTTTCTCTAGGTCAAGATTCCTCAACAGGAAACAAATATTCCAGCCACCTCCCTCCCCTCAAAAGGGAGCCTTGGTGACTAGCTCACCAGATTCATGAATATATATTTACAGACATCTAAAAAAGGCAGCAGCATTTCACTCTTGTTTGGGTTGGTAAATTCAAAGTTTTGCAGGTAAAAAATTGTGAGCCAGAGCATAAGAGGTACCTTAACTCCCCAGGGTTCTTCTCACTGTCTTTGTCCATATGCCACCAGGGGCTATTAAGCAATCCAGTGTATTTTCATTGCCCTTCAGGAAAATGATTATAAACTTCCAGCAGAATCTGAAGGATCCACAGTGCTTCAGTTTCTTTTTTTTTTTTTTTAAGATTTTATTTATTTATTTGACAGAGAAAGCAAGAGAGCACACGCAGGGGGAACAGTAGAGGGAGAGGGAGAAGCAGGCTCCCCGCCAAGCAGGGAGCCTGATGCGGGGCTCGATCCCAGGACCCTGGGGTCATGACCTGAGCCAAAGGCAGACACTTAACCATCTGAGCCACACAGGCACCCCAGTGGTTCAGTTTCTACATGAACCCAGGAATTAAATCTGCAAATCATGGACATGATATTACTTCTTTCACTCTCCAACGAGGAAATGATACTGTAGCTCCAAGTGCTTAGCTGCTATTAACTGGAATTGATTGTATGAGCAATGATTTATTGCTTGCCTACTGTGTGCCAAGCACTGTGTTAAGTAGTACAGAATTGTTAACCTCATCTATAATACTAACAATAAGTCCTCAAGGTTGCTATGATTGTTTCCCATTTTACATAAAAGAAAGCTGAGGTAACATGAGGTCAGGGAATTTGTCCTAGATCATACAACTAGTGAATGGCAGAGATGACATCCAAACTTAGACCTAGCACCAAGACTACCCTCTGTTCATTCTACTGTAATGTCTGATTGCCAAGCTTAGGGACTTCCTTCCCCATCCCAAATTCTAGTAATATGGCCTTTTATCAGTGTGGCACTGAGTTCCATTTTGGTCTCTGTATTTTTATTGATTTTATGCAAACCTTCATCATCCTTTCAAAGGAATTAAAAGCATCAATTCAAAAAAAAATAAAAGCATCAATTCATATAAATTTTCCCCCTCCTCAAAACAATAACAACAACAACAAAAACCCCACAGGAATCATATTATCCAGAAAACCTGTGAATGAATTCAGATTCAGGCTGTGATTTTGACTGTTTTCATGACAGTGAACAACACATACTGGATTGTATCCCAAGCATCCATGATTAGCACCCTGGGATCTTATGATACTAAAAAGTTCTAACCAGTAACTATCCATGCAATACAGAACTCTAACTCAGATGTGCTGTGTCAGAAATTGGCAAAGATACTTACCACAATATTTTTACAAGGACTACTTTACAAAATTGGAGCCAGTCTGCCAGTTTGTGTAATATCTCACGCAAGATTGCCATTCTCTAAAGGGCTAAAAAGAAATTAATCGGAACAGAGCTACTTGGCTAAAACCAGAAATTCAAGTTCAAAGCAGTTACTGACTCTTCTCAGTAGAGGGCAGTGGTGGGCAGGGCAAGGATGGCAGAAAGAGAAGAGCGGGACATTAACTTCTCTATTACGCACCCACTAAGTGCTCAGGCACAGTGCTTAATGCCTTGTAGACAGGATCTAATGAATCCTGACAATGATCCTATGAAAAAGGATATTTATCACTATTTTAGTTGCAAAGAGGTTAAATGAATTGAACACAGATCTGGTGCCCTCCAATTCAACTACACCATGCTGTTTCATGAGAAGTACTATTCCAAAGTCACATAACTGAGAACTTATACTGATGAACTAAAAGAGCCAGCTTACCCAAGACATAGTAGGTCCTACATATGATGGGATCCTAAATATACAGACTGGCTGGAACAATGTGAAGCATTTAACAAGGATAACATGTAACAAATTATAAACTTTGAAGCCAGTGACAAGATGGAAATTATCTAGAAGAAGTGGTTCAAAGGACTGGAAACCTGACCTATGGGAAACTGTTGAGGGACCTGGAGAAGATTAGACCAGGGTGCCTGGCACTAGGAAGGTGCTCATAAATGTAAAAAAAATCCAAAACCCTGAATATAAAAAAAATGTCATTAAGAATCCAAAGGTCAGTTGGCTATTAAGAAGGTATAGGCTATTTTGTATGGATGGCTCCAGAGGCTAGGCTTTGGACCAGTTGGAGGCAGATTTTAGTTCCTTAAAAGGAATGGTCTTCTAAAATACAGAGAAAACTCTCTAGAAGGCAGCAACTCAAAACTGGCATGAGTTGCCTTGTGAAATTAGTTATAAAGATAACCTCCAGGAACCCTTTCAACTCTAGGAAGTTCAGATTTTGAGCTGGTCAGGATTCCCAGAATGGCTCCTTGACCCTTGTCAAGTCAAGGCCTTAATTTTTCCCCAGAAGGAACTAGTTGGTTCACAACACTTAGGAGCCAAAGCATTCAGACTATTAGAAGAACTCTACTAAGAGGAACTTGTCCACAGATCTCCTTAAAAATTAATTATAGGAGAAATTCTGAGACTGCCTCACAAGAGGGAGCCAGTGGTGTTCCCTTGGAATCTGGGCATTGGACCAATTCACCTGAAGCCTACAAATGTGTATTTTCCTCAAAGAAACAAACAAAAAAGGTCAAAAAGTTTAATCATTTCAATAAACAAGAGGTCCCTGAAATACATATACAAGGATATGATACCAAATCAAGCCTAATGATGATAGAATCCAGAAACATGTGACCCCAGCTGAATCTGAATAAATAATTCAATTACTCAATTAGAATTTACCTGGTTCAGCCTGCTGTATGCCAGTCTCTGTTCTGGCTAATGGAGATAACAGGGATAAGATATAATTTCCACCTTTGAAAGGGTCACAGCCTAACAGAGAGTGTCCTCATAGGTAATTTACTCCCTCATATGTGCAATGCTAGAATAGAGATCTATACAAAAGGCTGTGGGACCACAGAAAGGGTAAGGTGGGAATGAGGGGAAGGTATGTATACAGATGATATATCATTTGAGCAAGACCTTGAAGAAGGTTAAAGAATGGACCTTGAAGAATGGACATTCTAACAAAGGGTACAACATATGCAAAGACAAAAAAATGGGAAAGATCTTGGTATGTTGGAAGAAGATAGTTTTTCAGATATGGATTGGTTAGGGTATAGGATGTATAAGGATGTGGTTAATCAACTTCTCAGTATTCTTGCTACAGGGAGATTCTCTCTAAAACTAGACTTTCAGCCAGCTTACCAATTGCTGATACAATGACCTGCCTTCCACAGCTGATCCCAGACTGGGCCACCAGAAATCTGGTTGTTAGAAGACAGACTTCCATCATCTATCTCTTGAAGGTTATCAGAGCCACAGTGCACTAATACTGGACAACAGAGACGCTTCTTGAGAACTTTAAGTTAGTCATAAGTCACCAACAAAAAAGGACTTGCCAAGCCATTAAAACATCATTTCATATGATACTCCATATTTAACAGACTCTTTTTGAAAATTTAATTTTTTATTGAAATATAGTTGACATACAATGTTGCATTAGTTTCAGGCGTGTGGCATAGTGATTCAACAACTCTATACGTTATGCTATGTTCATCACAAGTGTAGCTGTCTTGTTCAGTAAAAGTGGGATGAGATTTTAAGACCCGCCTTCATTATCTTCACCCAAATTTTCATAAAAACATACAAACAGAAGAATGTATTTTTGGAAGCATGATAATTAAACTTATCTTTATTTATTTATAATAGGATGGTTGTTTTTATTAAGACTTACGAGGCGATAATAGAATCCTGTCACTCCAACTGAAATCATGGACTCTATGCTAAACATAGTCGAGAATACAGATGGACCCATGTGGTTCCACCACTCGGATCAACGCTGAAATTGTTGTTCCTAGGGTGATGTGACAATAGAACAAAAGAATAGTGGGACTTTTATCTTCTAGAACTATCAGGCATTGAATCTTCAGTTATAGCTCCTGAGGGAACAACAGAGGAATAGTATTTCTCCACCCACCAGTAGAAATCAGATCTAGTCTTACCCAAAGGGTGTCTCTCACTATGGTAAAATAATATTAGCTGAAGAGCGAATGATACTTTGTATATCAATAAAAGCTGGGATTCATTGTTAGATTTTGGTACAGGTTTGTTTCTGCAGTAGTTTGAGGGAGAGTTACCATAGTCATTTTCTTTAGCAACACTGGGCTGCATTGTTTATAGCCCCCTGTCCACTTTCCCTACTACCCAACACGATACTAACCAACACCATCAGGGAAATATAAAGTCTGCCCTGCCTGACCTTAGAACTGTTCCTAATCATGTCAAATATATGTTGTCTCTACTTCAATTATTAGAGTTCAATTATAATTAACATGATACTTTCCTCTGATTGTTTCTTGAGAATAGAAGTCATGTCTCCCTAGCTAAACAGTAAGATTTAAGACAGCGGTGTAGGGCAGTGGGAAGAATGGACTTTGGAATAAGGCATATCTAGGTTTGAGTCCTCTCCTCACTAGCTATAAGTCATAGACATTCTGTGGGTCTTAGAACCTATAAAGTGTAGAATATGCCATCTACCCCACAGGATGGCCTTAAGAATATGTAAAGTGTTTGGCACATCTCTGTAAATGAAAGTTACCTTCCTCTTCCCTCTCTACTATCCCTACATCTGGTAAGATAACACAGAATGTTCAGGAAATCTTGACTAAACACAGAGGATAAACATTTTATTTCATGCTTTTTGTGCCCAATATTACAAGGATTCCTTGTCCTGATCTCCCTCCAGCTTTAAACCCAGGTTTAGTCACTGCTGGCTGCACATGGTTCTTTAAGAAGCAGACTAAACCCTCTGGGAAATGTGGTCTATAAGCACTTCCTATTCTGATAGAGCAGACAGGGTAAGTCTCACTCACACCTAAATCCTAAGGAATGTGCCTTTTTTCTTCTATTTTGATGTGCTGGCTTAGAGCCACATCTTCTCCCTGGGGAAAGCAGACAACAATCTGTGATTGTGTCTGTTTTAGGGCGGCAAGATGGCCACCTGTCTTACTTCTCAGATGATTAACCCATTAGCCAGAGTACCTTTACAAGCAGTCTGAGAAAATGCCTAATGTAGCTTAGACGCTGCTGCAAAGAATCCCTCCTAAAAAGTACTGCTTTCCCATCACTCCTTTCCTTTCTACCCCAAAAGATTAAAAAAAAGAAAGAAAGAAAAAGAAACCTGCTGGGGCACATGGGTGGCTCAGTGGGTTGAGCATCTGACTCTATCCCAGCTCAGGTCTTGATCTCACGGTTGTGAGTTCCAGCCCTGTTCTGGGCTCTGCACTGGGCATGGAGCCTACTTAAAAAAAAAAAAGAAAGAAAAGAAAAGAAAAAGAAAAAAAAAGAAAAGAAAAGAAAAAGAAAAAGAAAGAAAGATAGAAACCTGCTTTCTCCAAGGGCCCTCTTTAAAAACCCATTTCTAAATCTCTAATCAAGGAAGACCTAAGACAACTCTAACAGTCCTTTATGTGAGAAAATAGATTTAAAATACTGTGTCTTCCAAAGGAGAACCCAATTTCAGTTGTGAATCCTCCTCTGTGATAGCCCCTGCAACTACAGGGAGAGTCTGTCACTGGAAATTGTCAGATGAGCTCAGGGTCTAAATTCAGGCTCCATTAACTTCTTCTTCTTTTTTTAAGATTTTATCTATTTATTTGTCAGGGGGAGAGAAAGAGAGAGCACAAGCAGCGGGGAGTGTCAGGCAGAGGGAGAAGCAGGCTCCCCGCTGAGCAAGGAGCCCGATGTGGGACTCAATCCCAGGACTCTGGGATCATGACCTGACCCGAAGGCAGACACTTAACAACTGAGCCACCCAGGCGTCCCACCATTAACTTCTGTCTCCTTAGAGGACACAAACTAGGAAGAATTTTTTTCCCTTACTTATTTCTGGATATACTTTTGGGGCTGTGAACTCACCCACCTATCCATTACTTACAAAGCTGAGCCACACAGAGTCATACACCGTCACACAGTCACTGAGTGACTTTATACCCTCACACATATAGTTACACATCCCTCCAGAGCATAGAGGAAACCCAAGGAGCCTCTGGGGGATGGAATGTCCTCGGAAAAGAGATTGAGCAATGGAAGGGTAGATAGAGAAAAGAAGGCCAGTAGTTAGTTCTTTGTTGGTCTTTTCTTTCCCTTGATCACTTGAAGGACTTGAGTGGCAGGCGCCTTTTCTCTGATGACCTTGAAGTCCCTACCTTAAATCGTTTCCTGCCTCAGTTCATGGCCACCCTGCAGAGGTCTGTGACCTCTCTGCCTTGGAAAATGTTTGCAGAATCAAAATGATGTCCTGATTTAAGAGAATTACTCTCCCAGAAGCAGTGGAAGAGACTTTGAAGGAGCTTAAAAGATTGTTAATGTTACATGGGATTTTAACCTCCTGATTTGCAGCCCATGTAGGTAATAATTGAAAGAACAGATTCCTGCTAAACGAATTATCAGACTCATTCCAGCTGATGTACCTTTCCTCATCACTTCACAGAAAGGTAGTAATACATTTCAGTGTCCATGAGAGCAAAGCCTAAAACTGGGCTGTCCAGTACAGTAGCTACCCACTAGCCATGTGTGACTATTGAGCACTTAAAAGTTACTAGTCTAGACTGAGATGTGTTTGTAAGTTCAGTATATACACCAGATATCAAAGACTTAATATGAAAGAAAAGATGTAAAATATCACATTGATATTTTTTTAAATGATTACATGTTGAAATGTTAACATTTTGGATATATTGGGTTAAATAAAATATATTATTAAAATTTATCTCACCTGTTTCTTTTTGCCTTTTTAATATGACTACTTGAACATTTACAATGGCATGTATGTAGCTCTCATTATTTTTCTTCTGGATAGCACTAGCCTAGCACCCTTCCTGCCACATAGCTGACCTTCTACAAATGTTTGTTGAAGGAACAAAAGAATAAAAATAACAATTAAAGGACAAGAACCTTAACAGAGGTATCAAGGAATGATTGGTTCAGCCCTGGGTTTAACCCTATCCCTTTCCACCTCTTTCTGAGTCTCCAAGCCCAAGATGGGGAATTTGTGCTTCTGGACTCCTTATATGACACTTGAAAGCCCCTTTTACTGGCATTAAGTATATTTGGCATGTTTGAAAGAACATTCTTGAGAGGAAAGGCTGTATTCATATGGCCCTGACTCACCTGATAGAAGGGAAGCATTTGGGGGGTGGAGCATTTCAAGTACTGAAAGCAAAAAGAAAACCTTTGGGAGTTGGGTATAATAGAGTTTATAAAACCATTGCTTGAGATTTCATTTATCTTCTGGGACTAAATAAGACACTTTCACCCCAGGGAACTTGCTGAAGCATTTGAGAAGAGGAGGGATGGTTATTTAATGACCCCTGGTAGCTCCAAATCACCAGGCAATCATAGTTATGGGAAAGAGGGGAAATGGTGTTAGAAAATAGAAATGTTTTCCAAGGCATTTCAGCAAAGCAAGATTCCCCTTTCCCTTAAGAAGATTTAATGATGTACTGTACAGTGACGAACATAATAAAATAAAATAAAATTTTTAAAAAAAGAAGATCTAAGTGTCTGGCATACAGTAGAGCTTGGGACTTAATAAATGTTCCCTGAATCAATGAATAAGTAGTAACATGGAAAAGGAGACAACGTAGTATAGTGGGACAAGTGCAGGATTAATAGTTGGGAAAAACTGGGCTTGATCACTGGCTCTTCCTCACACTAGCTGTGCAGCCTTGGGCAACCTACTTAAACTCTTCAGGTCTCAGTTTCCTCATCTGTAAAATGGGCCTAATTCAATGTCTATTTCATAAGGTCATTATGAAGATTTAATGGGTTAATGGATGTAAAGCCTTTCTCTCTCTACCTGGCACACAGTAACACTCAATAATTGGTAGCTGTTCTACTCAAAGATAGTGAAGAGGGCTTCCCAAAGCAATGTTACACATCTCATCACCCAAATGACATCATCTGTCTTTACACAACTGCTAATGGGATCCTTAGCTGGAAAAAAAAAGTGAGAAGCTTCAGTGTTGGTCTCTTAGGGATCTGGGAAAAAACTTGGTTTCAAGCAGTAGCCAAGTCTGGAAAAGAGCTACAGGCCTGGAGGCAGATCATCCATTCATCCATCCATTCATCCATCCAACATACTGAGTGTCAAGCACTGTTCTAGACAACAGGGATATAGCAATGAATAAAACAAAGATTCCTACTGTTATGGAGTTTTATTTCTAGGAAAAAATAGGCATAGACCGGTCTCTCTTCAGAAACCTGTTTCACTCATTTATACCCCCTGACTTGATTTGGAAACCACTACCTCCAAGGACGGCACTGACCTCCCAAATGGGACAGTTCTAGGCTTTGCCTGAGGCCCAAAAGGAATGTGCTGCTTCAGCATCTCTTCCACACCCCTAGAAAAGCCAGGAACTCCTAGCCATTCAATTCAGTCCCTCCTTAGACTCAAACCAATCAAAGAGTTTAGGAGTTCTCCACCCCACATCATGCATTGGTCTTCACTGCCTTCCTGGCCTGCTGCTCACAGAGAGATTACCTAACCTCCTCTAGCCAGCCCAATGCACCATAAGGGATGTACTTACACCAAATCCTCAGAAGGTGATCAATATCCAGAGCACTGACCTAGGAAATATCAAGGTTCATTTGGCATCCTAATGATCAGGATTCAAATCCTAGCTCCTGTGAAATGGGTATCTTCCACACAGGTTTATGAAAAAGAGTATTTAAAGGGCACAGTGCCTAGCACAGAGTTGGTACTGTAACAGTGTTAGTTCTCTTCTTCCCAAAGTCCCTCCAACCACGCTGGGTGGTATCTCAGGGATAGTATGAAAGTTATTCTGGTGGGGGAGAGATTAGGACTAAACAATTGCCTCTTAGTGAAGGGCTCAAACTGGCTAGCTTCCCAACTCTGCATTCAGTAATATCACATTAGTAACTTGAAACTGGCTATGGTGGGAGTATAGCCACTATGGAAATCACAAATACTACAAATCAGGTTTTATTTATTTAATTTTCCATGGAGAGCCGTGCCAGCACGCCAGTGCCTTAAACTCTAAGACACAAGGACAACTCAGGGACAAAGAGAAGGTTATACATTTGTCACTTTTATTTTTTTTAGACTTATTTGAGAGAGAGCACATGCACGGGGAGGGGTGGGAGAGAGAGAGAGAGAATCTCAAGCAGACTCCCCGCTGAGTACATAGTCCAAAGCGAGGCTTGATCCCAAGACCCTGAGATCATGACCTGAGCCAAAATCAAGAGTCGGACGCTTAACCGACTGAGCCACCCAGGCTCCCCATTTGTCACTTTTAAATAGAGACTTATTAATTGAGCAAAAATTGCCATGAAATATAGCTATTGTACTGACTTCTACAGAGAATATTTTATGTGACACAGTAAAAATGCTTATTGCTCCCCAGGTATAAGGATCAGCAACATAAGCCACCCCAGGTATCATTATGGGGTCAAGTACATAGCAGGTGCTCAGTAAATGTCAAATGTATAAACCCAAGAGAAACTATTTGCCACATTTACCAAAGAGACAGAACCAGCAGTTTGAGAAAAACACTCAGCATTTGGAAATGAAATAAACCTCAGGAGAAAAAGGCTTTAAGAGAGAAGTGAGAGTACAAACCAGAATGCTGGGGGAGAAAGAAGTTTTGAAAGGGTAAATAGGTTCAAGGCGAGTGAAAAGATGGAGCACAAAATCCAAAGGAAGAGGTCTATGGAAGGTACAGAAAGAGTACGTGGGGGAAAGTGACAAATGGAACAAGGTAACTGAAAAGGTAACAGGAATTTGAGAGTTATACCTTATCTGGGAATGGACTTTATAATTTGTTTTAGTGATCTTATTCTTTATAAAACCATCCAAATTATTATCTTAAACTGCTGCATTTTAACAGCTTTGTCGATATGTAATTTACATATGATAAATTTACCCATTTAAAATGTACAATTTGGGGCGCCTGGGTGGCTCAGTCATTAAGCATCTGCCTTCGGCTCAGCCCATGATCCTAGGGTCCTGGGATCGAGCCCTGCGTCGGGCTCCCTGCTCAGCAGAAGCCTGCTTCTCCCTCCCCCACTCCCCCTGCTTGTGTTCCTGCTCTCGCTGTGTCTATCTCTGTCAAATAAATAAATAAAAATCTTTAAAAAAATAAATAAAATGTACAATTTAATGAATGTTAGCATATTCACAGAGTTGTGCATCACTCCAATCTAACTTTAGAACATGTCTATCACCCTAAAAAATCCTTATGCCATTTACAGTCAGTTTCCATTCCCATACCTAGCCCCAGACAACCACCAATCACTTTGTCTCTATAGATATGCTTTAAAAAAAAAAAAAAAAAAACACAATCATACAGCATGTGGCCTGGTGTTTGGCTTCTTTCAATGAGCATGTGTTGGAGGTTTATTCTCATAGTAGCATATAACGGTGCTTCATTGCTTTCCATTGCTGAATAACATTCCATTGTGTAGATATACCACATTTTATTTTTCTATTCATCACCGGATGGACATTTGGGATGTTTCTGTTTGGGGGCTAGTATGAATAATGATGTTATGATCATTCGTGTACAAGTAAAGATGTTATGATCATTCATGTACAAGTTTATGATCATTTGGGGGCTAGTATGAATAATGATGTTATGATCATTCGTGTACAAGGACATATATTTTCATTTCTCTTGGGTGAATAGATATGTGGAAGTGGAATTACTAAATCACATGGTAATCCTATGTTTAACATCTTGTGGAACTGCCAAACTATTTTCCAAAGAACTGCACCATTTGTGGGGCGCCTGGGTGGCTCAGTCGTTAAGTGTCTGCCTTCGGCTCAGGTCATGATCCCAGGGTCCTGGGATCGAGCCCCGCATCGGGCTCCCTGCTCCGTGGGAGGCCTGCTTCTCCCTCTCCCTCTCTCCCCTGCTTGTGTTCCTGCTCTCGCTAACTCTCTCTCTGTCAAATAAATAAATAAAATCTTAAAAAAAAAGAACTGCACCATTTGTATCCCCAGTGTATAAAAGGGCTCCAATTTCTCCACATCCTCAGCAACACTTGTTATTGTCTTTTTTTTAAGTTAATATAGCCATTCTAGTGAGTGAAAAATGCTATCTCATTGTGGTTTTGATTTTCATTGTCCTAATGACTAATGATGTTGAATATCCATGTGTTTATAAAGCTATTTGTATATATTCTTCAGAAAAATATTTATTCAAATTCTTACCCTTTTTTTAATGGGTAATTCCTCTTTTTAGTATTGAGTTGGGAGAGGCTTTTATATATTCTGAATCCAAATATTTTATAAGATAAATGATTTATAGGTATATTCTCCCAGAGTTTGAGGTGACATTTCACTTTCAGGGTAGTATCTTTTAAAGTAAAATAATAATAATAATAATTCTGATTAAATCCAGTTGATCATTTTTTTCTTTTATCACTTGTGCTTTTGGTATCATGTCTAAAAACCTTTGTGTAACCTAAGATCATGAAAATTTACTCCTATGTTTCTTCAAGGAGTTTTATAGTTTAAGCTCTTAGGCCTATTATACATTTTGAACAAATTTTTTGTGTATGGTGTGTCAAGGACCAAATTCATTATTTTTGCATGTGATATCCTATTAGCTAAACACTATTTGGCTAAACATCAATCTTAATCAATCCTATTGGCTAACCCCTATTAGTTAAACAGAATTTCTTTCCCTTTGAACTTTCTTGGTAATTTTGTCAAAAATCAATTGATCATAAATGTAAGGGCTTATTTCTGGGATCTCAGCTGATCTCCATTTATCTATATGTTTATCATTATGCCAATACCACACTGACTTGACTACTATAGCTTTGTAGTAAGTTTTGAAATGGGCAAGTGTAGGTCCTTCAAGTTTGATCGTTTACAAGACTGTTTTGTCCCTTGTATTTCCATGTGAATTTTAAGATCAGTTTGTCGTTTTCTGCAAAAGAAAAGAAAAGTAATCTAAGATTTTGATGGAGATTGTGTAGAATCTGTAGACCCATTTGGGGAGTACTGCCATCTAAACAATAGTAAGTCTTCTAATCCATGGACATGGGATATCTATTTATTTAGGTCTTCTTTCTCATTGCTTATACTAATATTTTATAGTTTTCAGTATACAACTCTTGTACTTTTTTGTCAAGTATATTTCTATTTTATTTTTTGTGCTATTGTGAATGGAATTTTTAAAAAATTTCATTTTCAGATTATTGTTACTGTTAAAGAATACAATTGTGTTTTAATATTGATTTGTATTCTGTAAACATGATGAACTTGTTTATTAGTTCTAGTAGTTTTTAGTGGATTCCTTAGGGTCTTCTATATATAAGGTCATGCCATCTACAAATAAAGACAGATTTTTCTTGTCTAGTTACCCTGGCTAGAACCTCCAGTACGATGTTAAAAAAAAAAAAAAAAAAACTGGTGACAGCAAATATCCTTGTTTTATTCCCATCTTAAAGAGAAAGCATTCAACATTTCTCTATTAAATATGATGTTACCTGTAGGTATTCACAGATTCCCTTCATCAGCTTGAAGAGTTCCTTTCTCTTCCAAATTTGTTAAGGTGTTTTTTGTTTGTTTGTTTGTTTGTTTTAAATCACAAATGGGTGTTGGATTTTGTCAAATGCTTTTCCTGCATCTATTGAGTTGATTGTGCTTTTTGTACTTTATTCTACTAACACAATGTTCAAATTGTTTTTTTTATGTTAATTCAGCCTTGTATTTTTAGGGTGATTCCCATTTGATCATGATATGTAATCCTTTTTATGCAGTTAGATTCAGTTTGCAAATATTTTGTCCTGGATTTTTACATCTATATTCATAAAGAATATTGGTCTCTATTTTCTTTTCTTGTGATATCTTTGGCTTTGCTATCAAGGCAATACTTGTAGAATACACTGGAATTTGTTCCCTCCTCTATTTTCTGGAAGAATTCGTGAAGGATTGGTACTCTTCTTTAAGTAGAGCTGGTAAAATTCACTGGTAGAATTCACCAGTGAAGCTCTCTAGATCTGGGCTTTTCTTTGTGGAAAGATTTTTAAATACTAATCTAATCTCTTTATTTGTTAAGAATCTTTTCAAATTTTCTATTTCTTCTAAGTTATCTCATTTGCTGGCATACAGTTGTTCATAGTTTTCCCTTATGATTTTTTAGTGACTTTTCTGTAAGTTCAATAGTGATATTGCCTCTAGTGATATTCCCTCGTCAGTCTTGATATAAGTAATTTCGGTCTTCTTTTTCTCAATCAGTATATTTAAGGTTTTGTCAATTGTTATGGGCTGAATTGTATCCATCCACAATTCATTCATTGAAGCCCTAATTCCTGGTACCTCAGAATGTGACTGAATTTAGAGGTAAGGTTTTTAAAGAGGTGATTAAGTTAAAATGATGCCATTAGAGTGAGCTGGTGAGTGAGCTAATCCAATCCGACTGGTGTCCTTATAAGAGTAGGAAATTTGGACACAAAAAGAGACACCAAATACACGTACACAGAGGAAAGACCATGTGAGGACATAGTAAGAAGGAGGCCATCTGAAAGCCAAAGAGAGGAGTCTCAACGAAAACCAAACCTGTCAACACCTTGATCTTCGACTTCTAGCCTTCAGAACTGTGACATAATAAATTTCTGTTGTTTATACCACCTAGTGTATGGTATTTCATTATGACAGCCCTAGGAAACTAAAATACCATTTTTAAAAATCTTTTCAAAGAACCAACTATTGGTCTTGTTGATTCTCTATGCTATTTTCCTGTTTTCTATTTATTTCCACTCTAATCTTTATTATGTCTTTTCTTCTGCTTTCTTTGCATTTACTTTGCTCTTAATTTCCTAATTTCTAAAGGTGGAAGGTTGTTACTGATTTTTAGCTTTTTCTTCTTTTTAATATAGGTATTTATAGCTCTAAATTTCCATCTAAGTGTGGTTTTGGCCACATCCTGTATGTTTTGATATGCTATTTTCATTTTTACTCATCTCAATGTCTTTTCTAATTTCTTCTGTGATTTATTCTATGACCTATTGGTTATATAAAAGTGTGTTGTTTAATTTACACATATCTTTTAATTTCCCAAATTTCCATCTGTTGTTGATTTCTAAATTGTGGTCCGTGAATGTACTTTGTATGATTTCTATTAAGTGTTTTTGAGACTTTTAAGTGTTTTATGGCCTAGCATATGATCTACATTCTGGAAATGTTCCATATGCTCTTGAGAAGAATGTATATTCTGCTCTTGGGTGGAGTGGCCTGCAAATGTCTGTTAGGTCTAGTTGGTTTGTATAGTTATTCAAGTCCTGTATTTCCTTGTTGATTTCTAAGTATTTTATCCATTATTGAAAGTGAGATTTGGAAGTCCCCAACTATTTTTGTTGAATTGTCTATTTCTCTCTTCAATTCTATTTTTGCTTCATGTATTTTTGGGCCCTGTCATTAAGTGCATTTGTCTTTTATAGTTGTTATATCTTCCTGATGAATTGACCCTTTTATCATTATAAAATATCTATCTATAGTAACTTTTTTGTCTTAATATGTACTTTGTCTGATATTTAGTATAGCAACTCCTGCTGTCTTCTTTATTTTTACTCCTATCTTCTGATTGCAGTTTACATGATTTATATTTTTTTCATCATTTTACTCATAACCTATTTGGATTTTGAATTTGGACAGCATACAGTTAGATTTTTTTTTCTCAAGGTAGTCTTTTTATTTTTTTATTTTATTATGTTAATCACCATACATTACATCATTAGTTTTTGATGTAGTGTTCCATGATTCATTGCGTATAACACCCAGTGTTCCATGCAGTATGTGCCCTCTTTAATACCCATCACCAGGCTTAACCCATCCCCCACCCCCCTCCCCTCTAGAACCCTCAGTTTGTTTCTCAGAGTCCATAGTCTCTCATGGTTCGTCTCCCCCTTTGATTTCCCCCCCTTCATTCTTCCCTTCCTGCTAGCTTCTTCTTTTTTTTTTTTTTTAACATATAATGTATTATTTGTTTCAGTGGCTGGGTGGTAGACATTGGGGAGGGTGTGTGCTATGGTGAGCGCTGTGAATTGAGCATACAGTTAGATTTAAGTTTTTTTCTTTTTATCCAGTCTGTGAACCTCTGCCTTTTCATTGGATTTAGTTCATTCACATTTAACATTATGAATATAGTTGAATTAACATCTGCCATTTTGCTATTTGTTTTCCATATGTCACACGTCTATTTCTCTGTTCTTTCCTTACTGTCTTGTCTTGTGTTAAATGGATATTTTTTTTAAGATTTCTGTTTGAGAGAGAGAGTGCGTGTACGCTCGAGTGAGAGTGGGGGGAGGGGCAGAGGGAGAGAATCCTCAAGCAGACTCCCTGCTGAGCGCAGAGAACATGGGGCTCCATCTCAGGACCCTGTGATCATGACCTGAGCCGAAATCAAGAGTCGGATGCTCAACTGACTGAGCCACCCAGGCACCCCAGAAATTATATTATTTTATAGTTACTATATAATTACCTTTATCAGCACTCTTTGTCATGTAAATTTGAATTGCTGTGTGGTGTCCTTTCCTTTCTGCCTGAGGAACTTCCTTTAATATTTCTTGTAAGGCATGTCTGTTATCAATGAATTATCTTCATCTTTGTTTATCAGAGAATGTCAAATAAAATTTTGTCTACATTTTTTAAAGAAAGTTTTGTTGGATATAGGATTCTTGTTTGATTTTTTTCCCCCTTAAGCATTTTGAATGTCATCCCTCTACCTTCTGGTCTCCATTTTTTCTGATGAGAAGCCAGCTATTGATCTTACTGGGGTTCACTTATATGTAGTGAGTCATTTTTTCTCTTGCTGCTCCTATTATTTTTCCCTTTGGCTTTCAACATTTTAACTGATATGCCTACATGTAGCTCTTGGAGGTTTTTGCAGGCATAGATTAAGGTTTTTCATCATGTTTTGGAAGTTCTCACCCATTATATCTTTTTTTCCTGCTCCACTGACTCTCTCTGTCCAGTACTTTCATCATGTATATGTTGGACTTAATAATGTCCATCCCATAGGTTTGGGGGGCTCTGTTCATTTTCTTCATTTTTTTCTTCTATTCTTCCAAGTGTATAATCTCTAATTACTTATCAAATTCACTGACTCTTTCTTTTTCCAACTTAATTCTGGTGCTGAGCCCTTCTAGAGAATTTTTCATAAATTATTGTACTTTTCAACTCCAGAATTTTCATTTCATTGTTTCTTAAATATAATTCCTATCCCTTTACTGATATTCTCTCTTTGATGACTGTTACATCTTCCTTTCATCATTTTTTTAAACTGGCTCCTGTGTTCTTTGAAAATATTTATAATAGCTATTTTGAAGTGTTTGTCTGCTAAATGTATCATGTGCCCCCCCACCTCAAAAGTAGTCTCTATTGCCTGTTTTTTTTTCCTATACGATGGTCACATTATTTCTTTGCATCTGTTGTAATTTTTTGTTGAAAACTGGACATTTTAGATAATACTTTGTAGCAGCTCTAGACTCTGATTAGTTCCACCACCACTACGGACCTTGTTGTCTGGTGGCTTGCCTGAATTAAGTTTCCGAAGACCAATTCCTCTGCATTGTACCCCTGATGCTACTACTCAGTTTTTCTGTTAACCACCTCAGAGTGGCTCCTAGGTCAGCATAACTTAATATTCAGCTAGTGATTGGTCAGAGGCTATGCTTATGCCCCTTGAGTTGGTAAGGCCTCAAAACTTGATGCTGGATCTGTGTGTGACTTGGGAAATGCTCTGAAGTCAGCTCTATGTTCAAGCAGTGACTAGTAGCTCTCCAATGCCCACTCTGGTTGCTTTTGAGTGAATGCATGTAGTATATGTTCACAGCCTTCCTGATCTCCAGGTATAAGTATGATCTTAACAGGGCTCTTTTTACCAGTCTCTCTCTCTCTCTGGTTCTGTTAAGCTTCTGGCTGGTCTGCCATTTCATTTGTTGCTCCCAGTTTCCTGGAGCTATTAGCCTTCTACGAGTGGCTCAACATCAAGATCTCTACTGTTTTTGAGAACACCTTCAGGAATGAGTTCCTCTGTGCTCTGTTCCAAATAAGGTTAGCTCCCTCACCAAAGATGCTGAGCTGCCCATCCTCCCATCTTGCCTAACCTCCTAAGCAGAATCTCTGTACTACTTCACTGGAATGAGGCTGTGGTGGTGGCCTGATTCTCCCTGCATGACACCTTCACTCTATAAGCAAGAGCAGGAAGGTGGGAATGGTAGCCCCCACATCTTGTTAGGTCTCTCCTGGGATGTAACCTCTACCCTACAAGCAGGACCTGGGGGAGGCTGGTAGCCTGTGGTCTTCTAAGCTTGCTGCTTCTGGTGTGGAACCTCTTACCTAACACATGGGAACTGGAAGGGAACCCCAGTCTTCTTGTCCATGCCAGCCCAAAATAGAGTTTCTCAAACATGAAGCTGAGAGTGTGGGAAGAGAGATGTTGATAGACTGTTCCCTGCCCATACCCGCTGGGGTGATACCACAGCACTATAACTGGGAGCTAGAGGTAAAGGGAGCTCCATGTTCTTAGCTACACCTGCCCAGAGTAAAGCATCCATAGCAGGGGGCTGGGCAGAAGTGACAACTAGACTCCCACTGTTCTGACTGAGACTTAATAGATTTCTTTGAATAAATGTTTTACAATATATTGAATTCCCCTAGGTCAATTTCCAGAGACTTTAACTGGTTGTTTTTGGTAATTATCACCAGTTAAGTAGTTATTTCACTGGGAAGAGGGTCTGTCATGCTCCTCACACAGCCTCTCTGGAAGTCTGGGAAAGTTGTTTTTTTTTTTCCTTATCTCAGGTTTCTCACTCCTTTAAATTCTCACAGCTTCTTGCCCTTTTTAAAAAAGATTTTATTTATTTATATATTTGAAAGCAAGAGTGTGCGCACAAGTGGGGGGCGGGGAGAGAAGCAGAGGGGGAAAGAGAGGGAGAGAGAAAATCTTAAGCAGACTCCATGCTGAGTGCAGAGCCCAGCGCAGGGCTTGATCTCACAACCCTGAGATCATGACCGGAGCCAAAATCAGGGGTCAGGCGCTTAACCAACTGAGCCACCCAGGCGCCCGCCTGCTTCTTGCTTTTAAGCTCTGTAACAATACCTATCATAGTCTTTTTTGTACTGTGTTAGAATTATTTAAATATCTACCTTATTACTACCCCTGCCACCCTTCCCATCTTCACGAAAAGAGGGAAAGCAAGAAACAGACACAGGATCACACACTTGGAGAGCATGGGCTTTGCCTCATTTTTTTTTTTTTTTTAAACTTTCTTGTGGTACTTAGCACAATGTTTAGCACATAGAAGGAGTTCAAGAAATATTTTGCCAAATTGAATTGCTAAAACATTTGGATATCAGTGTGGAGACTGTACTTTAGATCCATACCTCATACCATACACTTCAATAAATTCCAGATGGGTCCAAGAATTAAACACAAAAAAGAAAAAAACACCCTGGGGGAGTGGAGAGGACAGAATCACATATTTGTCCCAGCTGTGGAGGAGTGGTAAATTTCTGAATATTGAAAAATGAAAGAAACATCACAGACAGGATAGATGGATCTGAATACATAAATGTGAAAAAGAACACTTTTGCATAGTGAAATATAATAAAGCACACATAAAAATGAACGCAATAAAATTGGAAAAATATGTGACAAATAGAGATGACAAATCTGGACTATCCAAAGTATAAGGGATGGATAAAAATATAAAAGGTCAATGGATTTCACTTGGTAAGTGCTCAAAGTGAAGAAGTAAATGGACAGCAAATTATGACATTAAGAAATGTAAAGCCTCATCAAATAAAAATTAAAACAAATGGATAGTATACTTACATACCTATTAAACTAACAAAATATTAGAAATGACAACATTTAGTGCTGCAGGACTGTGAGAAAATAGACATACTTACACAGTTTAATCTTTTGGGAGTACAATCTGGCAACATGTAACAAGAGCTCTAAAACAGCTCGTATCTTTTGACCTGGTTATCATACTTTTGGTAAAATACCAGAAAGCAATAACCCGAAACAGAATAAAGGCAATTTGTACAGAAACCATTCACCACATCACTGTTTATAAGAGTGAAAATTTTTAAATAACTTCAATCCCCAATAATAATAGGATGGCTAAGCCAAATCTGGTGTATCGATACTGCAGAAGACCACAATCTTTCATTTTTGTGTGGAAGGCTATCTACTTATTCCGTACTGCCAGGTCTTTCTTTTTGTGGTCTCTACATCTCAGGTGTCTAGTATACAACTGTCACTGTGCCTATTTCTAGGGTAAACGGCCTCCTTGAAACCCATGCACCTTGCCACCCCCAATTCTAATGTACTGCTTATATTCTGCTATAACTGAAGGAATACAGGTTTCCCGTTATCTGAAAGTAGACCGTTCCTTTGACACCTTCCATAAGCCAAAATGGTGTAAAGAAAAGAAGCACTTATTATTAATTTGCAGTTGACCCTTGAACAACGTGCATTTGAACTGCGTGGGTCCACTTATATGCAGATTTTTTCAATAAATACAGCACAGTATTGTAAATATATTTTCTCCTATGATTTTAACACTTCCTTTCCTCTAGCTTACTTTATTGTAAGACTACAGCACAGAATACTTGTAACATACAAAATATGCGATGATTGTTTATGTTACCAGTTAGGCTTCCACTCAACAGTAGGCTGTTAAGAAGTCTTCAGGGAGTCAAAGTTACACACGTATTTTTGACTACATGGGGATTGGTGCCCCAACCCCCACATTGTTCAAGGGACAGCTGTATATGTAAAAATGTTTTCGTGCTCCTAGACCCAAAATACAACCTCTCTTAGGCTTTTCTTTCTTTTTTTTTTTTTAAGATTTTATTTATTTATTTGACAGAGAGAGACGGCGAGAGAGGGAACACAAGCAGGGGGGTGGGAGAGGGAGAAGCAGGCTTCCCTCGGAGCAGGGAGCCCGATGCGGGGCTCGATCTCAGGACCCTGGGATCATGACCTGAGCCGAAGGCAGACGCTTAACGACTGAGCCACCCGCGGGGCTCAATCCCAGAACCCTGGGATCATGACCTGAGCCGAGGGCGGACGCTTAACCGACTGAGCCACCCATGCTAATGGATGCACAAAACAAGTCGAGATAAAGTACAGATGGTCACAGACCCAGTTCAACACTATGCAGCTGATGCTGAGATGCTCAGTGTACTTCCTGGGCGACGAGCTTGCTTGGGCCACTCTTGCTGCCTCTGTAGTAACTTGCTGCAAAACAAACACTGAACACTATATTCACTTTTCACCTTTTTTTGTAAAAGCAAAAATCCTCTTCGGATTTCTTTTGATTAGTGAAAATGGGTACTAATATAGATGGTTCATAAAAGCATGGTGGCACAGTGTGAACTTTTTTTTTTTTTAAGATTTTATTTATTTATTTGACAGAGAGAGAGACAGCGAGAGAGGGAACACAAGCAGGGGGAGAGGGAGATGGAGAAGCAGGCTCCCTGCTGAGCAGGGAGCCCGATGCGGGGCTCGATCCCAGGACCCTGGGACCATGACCTGAGCCGAAGGCAGACGCTTAACAACTGAGCCACCCAGGCGCCCCCAGTGTGAACTTTTGGAAAGTGGGGGGATACTTACAACAAGCTCCCATTAAATTAAGGACAGTGGATCTCTTTAAAGTCAAGTCCGGAGGGCCTCTTCATGGGCTTTGTGGCAGCTGTTTCAAAATCTTAAAGCCTTATTTTTTAAACTTATTCCTGGGATCCAGGATATGTTCTGAGCTTCCGGATAAGTGAGGCACTCCTGAAAATGGTTTTGCCTTAATTATAGGCCCTTAGTAAAACTGCATTTCATGAACACTTTTTTTGAACAAAACTCTTCTAGCTCATACTAGAAATAATTTCATATGAAAACACCTCTCATCAGCAAAGATAGCCTTAAACTCTATAGATTCTAGGTCTTCACCTGTCAGAATGGCTAACATCAAAAACACAAGAAACAAGGGTTGGAGAGAATGTGGAGAAAAAAGAACCGTCATGCACTGTTGGTGGGAATGCAAACTGGTGCAGCCACTGTGGAAAAGAGTATGGAGGTTCCTCAAAAGGTTAAAAATAGAACCACCCTATGATCCAGTAATTGCACCACTGGGTATTTATGCACAGAATACAAAAACACTAATTCAAAGGGATACATGCACCCCTGTGTTTACTTCAGCATTATTTACAATAGCCAGTGTATGGAAGCAGCCCCTGTGCCCATTGATAGACGGATGGATAAAGAAGGTGTGGTATAGATATGCAATGGAATATCATTCATCCATAAAAAGAAATCTTGTCATTTGCACTGACATGGATGGAGCTAGAGTATAATGCTAAGCAAAATAAGTTAGTCAGAGAAAGACAAATACCATATGATTTCACTCATATATGGAACTTACGAAACAAAACAAATGAGGAAAGGGGAAAAAAGAGAAAGACAAACCAAGAAACACGCTCTTAACTATAGAGAACAAACTGCTGGTTATCAGAGGGTGGGGGGGGGAAGGGGGATGAGTGAAGTAGGTGATGGGGATTAAGGAGGGCACTGGTCATGATGAGCACTGGGTAATGTATGGAAGTGTTGAATCACTCTATTGTACACCTGAAACTAATATAACACTATGTTAACTATACTGAAATTAAAATAAAATTAAAAAGTCTTAAGAATATATATGGTCATGTTATGATTAAAGAGAAACTTGGGCACAAGTAATAGCAAATTCATTCATTAGAGTCATGCTTATATGCCCATTATCAGCTAAAATACATTTATTTGAACTTAGGTTTCTTTGGTTTATTACAGCTTACTACTACTTTGAAATAATAGAAATGAATTTCACAAATATGTAAAACACAGCCTTATATTTCTCGTCAAGCACCCAATCTCAAATACTCCTCATCAAGGACCCAATCTCAAACTTATTTTTTTAAAATGTCACTACTCTGTAAGTTACAGGTTTTACTTAAAGTCATACGTGGTTGGCCTTCAAATCTGAAACCAAGGCATGGCCCAAATACAGACCCTAACATGAATATATTAGAGTCTTTTTGTGAAAGACCCGGATGCCGGTATCAAAGAAGTCAGTAGACACATTAAAAGCAATTCAAAATAAACAGAAATAAGAACATTCTGGAGTGGGAAAAGGGATTGCTGTCAATGTTAAAAGAGAATGACATCTTCCTTTTGAGCAGCACAACCAACAAAACAAGACACTTAGAAGAAATTCAAGGTATGAAAACTTGGCTGTGATGACAAGAAGACCAAAAAAAAGTGAAGTATTTCCCACCTTGGGTCTGTTCCCTGGATGGGACTAGGGATGTTAATTCTGCTTGTATAATGTTGGAAACAATAATTCTAATAGTTCTGAAAGGAATCCCTGAATGGGAGCCATTCTTTGATCTTGGTCATTCTGCAAATTGTTTTATTTCTGTAAAAACAGTGTTAGTGAATCTGTAATTTTTTTTTCTCTATCTAGGAACATGAACTGCTTAGTACTTTAGTCAGCTACAAATACTGTGTACACTCTTAATTCAGCTTTAATGGGGTCGAAAGAGTCCCATATGTTGAGCATCTGAAATAAAAAATGTAATTCAGGTTGATGGGCAGGAAAGGAAGGAAGAGCTCAAAGAACCGCAATCTCAAAGCCCACTTTCAGAATCCAAATCTACTGATGTCTAACACCAACACTCTGATACACATTTAGGTGACTTAGGTTGGCCAGTTGAGAGATTTCTTGTTACCAAAGTTTGGTTTCTTGAACTCTTAGGATGCCGGGAAGAGAATATGTGGACAACAATCATACTGGTAGTAGGCCAGGAGGGTGAGACCTGCAAGAGATATTGGCTGAGCCATTTCCTGAGTGCACCAGAAGGGAATGATTTCAATTATTGTCACATGATGAGCCAAATGCTCTGTCTTACCCAGGCCTCACTATGCTCCCCCTTCCTAGACAAAGAGGAAGGAAGGAAAGAAGAGAGGGAAAGGAGGGAGGGAGAGGGAGGAACATTACAATTAAGTCAAAGCAAGGATTAACAACTGTAAGAAATAAAGGTTACTTTTGCATAAAATGAAAATATAAAAGGTCAGTGTTCAGGAAATGTTAACACACTAGCTCAGTTACTCTCAGTTCATAGGCCTGAGTCATTAGGCTGAAGCAGGCCCAGGGAATAGTACCATAGCTTTGTCGCTTGCACTTTTATGAGGCATATCTGTGCTGGTGGCAGCTAGCAGACTGGCAGGGCTACAAACTGGCATGCCCTCAGGTCATAAACTAATTATGGCACAATTATTCACTTGTTCTAGCCATTCTGCCAATTACTTCATGAGTGCAGAGGGCGGGACCCTTGTCTAAGGCTAGCTCTGGAAACAAGACCTCCCAGGCTTAAGCCTTCCTTCCTAGGGAGTTATGTGGGACTCTGTAGGGCCATCGACAGTCTCACTAAGCCTAGTAGTCTATCCTTCTGCCTTAATAATCCATTCCCTGTTTATTAGGCATCTGTGTTGTACAAGACCCAGAGAGGAAATGCAAAAATATGAAAGAATGTACCTTCAAAGGGCTTAGAGTCTAGAGAGGGTGGGGAACTAAGAACCATTCAAACCCTTCACCTGTCTTAAGCCTACCCGCCCATTTCAAACGGCACATTTTCCTGAACAGAAGAGGTCTTTTGAATCTAGACCCTCCACTAGTCATCTGAGTCCACTCCACATGCTCTAGGGGAAAAAAATGAAGACATCTTCTTCCAGAATTAGTGTAATCTTCCATCTTTTCCCCAACAATGGGGAATAAGCTTCCCTGTTCTCTAGACCCACAATTCAATTAAGGGCTCACCAAAGTCGGCTCGTCTAAAGAAGGCCAATCACTCCCCTCCAGCGCAATACCTCTCTTGCCAAGCATGCATACCCATAAAATGCATGTGAACACATGAAAAGGTATTGTACACAGGTCTGCTTACTGAGTCCAGAGAGAAACTAAACAGATTAGGGAGGGGTGGTGAAAGTTCACAGCTCAGGGAGCTGGAGACCTGGGGAGAAAGGAAGAGGATCGAGTCCAAAATGCCCACAGGGTTGGCTTTTTCAAAACAGCAGCATCCACATAGCCAGCAGTGACAACCGATTAGCTGGGATTGGAGAGAATGGACTTGCAAAGAGAACTCAGGAAACAGTTTGAGGATCAATAGGCCCCATCGGTATGCCAGTGATTTAATAGCACGATAGTCAAGGCCCCAGAATAAATCATTTCCATGCTCATTACTGCTCATGGCAAACATCACCCAAATCAGACTTAGACATACAAAGAACCCAAGCTCTCTGAAAGGCATCACTGAAAACATTCCTGCAAGGAGCACCCTTTATAAGGTGGAGCCCGGCCAAGCAAATAGGCATCCGCTCCCCTCCATGGTCACATACTCTCCTGCTGCCTTCCACCCCTGTACAGGCCCCCCCAGTCTGTGTGCATTCCCACACCTGGCCCCACCTTCTAGCAGGGGCCAAGAGCATCATTCCTGGATGAGTGCCTAGCCTTTGAAGTCAGAGAGAATTCAGGCTGTTGGATGAGGAGATCCAGATTCAAGACTTCTCAACACACACTTCCCCCTACTCAACAATGCTTATAATAAAGTTACACTCAAGAGGCACTCTGGCTGCTAGAAAAACAGGATGCCAGAGGAGTGGGTAGGTAAGTTAGGCTCTCCAGGCTGGCCCGAGCTCTGTGGAATGTCAGGCTTGCTGAAAAGTTGAAGGTGTGACCAAGGTACCCTCAGGCTGGGCACTGACCAACCAGTTTTGCCACTGGAAAGGATTTCTCCTCAGCACCTGGCCCCCAACCACCACACATACACACAGAGTAGCTAGGCCCTCGGGCTTGGTTCTCAAGAGTCTAGCAGAGCAACTCAGGGCAGAAGCAGCTTGGGAGAACTTAAGCTTCTCTAATCAAGTGCTTTCCTAGAATTTGAGGCTGGCAGAGAATAAGTCTTAACATTTGGCTGGAAACAGCCATATTTAAAAGCAATGGTTTCAAAGAAAAAAAGAAGAAGAATGTAGCAGGAGGGGAAGAATGAAGGGGGGGAAATCGGAGGGGGAGAAGAACCATGAGAGACGATGGACTCTGAAAAACAAACTGAGGGTTCTAGAGGGGAGGGGGGTGGGGGGATGGGTTAGCCTGGTGATGGGTATTGAGGAGGGCACGTTCTGCATGGAGCACTGGGTGTTATGCACAAACAATGAATCATGGAACACTATATCTAAAACTAATGATGTAATGTATGGGGATTAACATAACAATAAAAAAAATTAAAAAAAAAAAAATAAAAGCAATGGTTTCACTTCAAGATGACAAGAGCCTTTCTTCATCTTGCCAGTTTGGGGAGGGAGTGGAGACCAAGATCCTTTAGAATAGACAGCAGCGGGCGCCTGGGTGGCTCAGTTGGTTAAGCGACTGCCTTCGGCTCAGGTCATGATCCTGGAGTCCCTGGATCGAGTCCCGCATCGGGCTCCCTGCTCGGCAGGGAGTCTGCTTCTCCCTCTGACCCTCCCCCCTCTCATGTGCTTGCTCTCTCTCATTCTCTCTCTCAAATAAATAAATAAAAAATCTTTAAAAAAAAAAATAGAATAGACAGCAGCTACCCACTTACGGGTGCATGTCGATAGAGGTACATTTCCTGTACATGTAGGTATATTTCATGTTCATGTGGGTATATTTCATGGGGGGAAATCAAGCCTTCTCCCCTCTCCCAATCCTTAAGGTCGTCAGTCTGCCACGCCTCTAACAATAACAACCACAATGCAATAACTCATACTTACACAGCCCTTGACAGTTGCAAAGCTTCTTCCCATTCAATACAGATGAATCCAGTGTGTGCTGTAATTAATGAATGGGATGATTTTAAAGTGTATTCCCTCAGGGTACCTGGGAGGCTCAGTTAAGTGAATGACTCTTGGTTTCAGTTCAGATCGTGATCTCCGGGTCATGAGATCAAGCCCTGCGTCGGGCTCTGTGCTTAGTTCAGAGTCCTCATGGGACACTCTCTCCCTCTCACTCTTCCCCTCCCTCCTGCTCTCTTTCTCTCTCAAATAAATAAATCTTTAAAAAAATTTAAAAATAAAGTGTATTCCCTTTGACCTAGCAATTCTTTCTTTTATAAATATCTCTTAAGAAAATTAGACAAGTGTGTGAGGATGTAGGTATATAAATGGCTGCTGTAGCACTGTTTATAATAGCAAATTATTAGAAGCAAATTAAATTAATATGGTACTAGCTACAATATTTATAGTATTCATATAGTCATAAAGTGTGATACTATGAAGACATTAAAATGGTTATGTAGATCTGAAAAGATTTCTGCAATGTATTGTTAGGTATAAAAAAGTGGACTATGAAACAATATATATCATACGACCTCATTTTTAATTTTTTTAAATTTATTTTTGTGAGAGTGAGTGAGCATGAATGGGGGGAGGGGCAGAAGGAGAAGCAGATCCCCGCTGAGCAGGGAGCTGGATGCGGGACTCGATCCCAGGACCCCAGGATCATGACCTGAGCTGAAGGCAGACGCTTAACCGACTGAGCCACCCAGGTGCCCCCATATGACCTCATTTTTAATATGTGTGTATAAACATAGGAAAATAAAGTGTGAGATATGCATACACCTAATTATTAATCCTGGTTATCTCTAGGCAGTAGGCATGCAGGAAATTATCATTTTCTTCTCTAAACTTTCAGGTATTGTCTAAGTTGATATTAAAACAACAAACAGTATTGCTTTTGATGACATGGAAAGCAATACAACTATATTCATTTTGAAAAGGAGAGGAGATACGGTATGGAACAACAATAGCAACTAACATTTACTGAGCAATTATTATATACCATGACTTTAAGCACACATCATATTTTAGCCCTCATAACAACACCAAGAGGTATTTAATATTGTCACAGATGAGGAGAGGAGACTGAGGCTCAGAGAGTTTAAGGGACTTCCCAAAGACACATAGCTAGAAGTGACAAAACTAGGATTTGAACTAAGGTTTCTCTTGATTCTAAATCTCATGCTCTTATTTGCTGCCCTATCAGCGTCCTTTTCAAGGGCCATTCTCCCTTGAAGTGCTCAGTGTACTAAAGCCAGTTTTTATACTTTTGAGTACTTAAGCCAGAGAGACCCCCTTAAGAGTACAACTGTTTGCAGCTCAGAGCAAAGTTTCAAGGGATATGCAGAACCATCAAAGCCTAATGCCAAAAACCCAGGGCAAACAGCGACAGCCCAAACTGAAGCCTGGTCCCTAAAATTTCACAAAGGAGAAGAGTCCTTGCTTGATTCAAGTCCTTGCTGCCTCCATCCATATATTCCTTCACTGAGTACCTATCGTTTGCCAGGAAGTGTTGGGGTACAATGATGAATAAGGCAGACTCCCTGCCTTCAGAATTACTTGAGAACAAATTCCAGGTTGAAATGCGACCAATGGCCAAGGGGCCACAGCAGGAAACTTGGAAACAGGAAGCAGGTGGCCAAAATCCTTCTTTACTACACTTTAAAAGAATAGTATGTATATGGATTCAATTACCCAAAACCAGCAAGTGTTATTGAGCAATGCCTATATACCAGGCCCTGTGTTAGGTGTTGTCACATATCTTATTAGCAGTACTATTATTACTACTAGAAAAATAGCAGCTAACATTTTATTAAGTCCCTACTGGTAACTGGCAGGAACTGGGCTAAGTGCTTTACTTACAATATAAATTTTCACAGCCACGATTCTATTAACTTGGATTAAGGCAGAAGTCTATATGAAAACAAAATGGAACAAATCCAACAAACAAAGCTTCTAGAATTCTCCACAGATCCTTTATTCATCATTAGAAATTTGATTTCTAGAGTGGTTAGAATACCCAGACAACTGGGCAAACACTTTCCATTTGTTCCTTTCTTATTTTTAATTTTGGCTGGACACAACACACATTTATCATCTCTCAGTTTCTGTGGGTCAAGAATCCAGACATGGCTTAGCTGGGCTATTTGCAAGGCTGTAATCAAGGTGTCGGTCAGGGCTGGAGTCTCATCTCAGCTCAACTGGAGAAGGATCTGCTTCCAAGCTCACACGACTGTTGACATTTTTACTTACTCATGTTAAGAAACCAACATCTGACTTGGGGACAAGTAAAAGGAGCTTTTGTTAGGAGCCAAAGTCTCTTCAAGGTGTGAGAAATGAGAGGAGCGCCCTAGTCCAGGCTAGGAGAGGCAGTGGAGGATGAGGTATTGCAAAACCCAGGCAGAAATTCCAGTCAGAAAGCAAAGGCACAATAAAATAATTTGCCCTTAACCATGGACCAAATACAATCACATTGGCATTATTATTTAAGTCTTCTTACAACAATCCTGAGACCTAAATATGATTGCCATTTAACGAAGGAGGGAACGGAGACTCGGAGTTGTTTCACAAAAATTGCCCCGGGGGCATCTGGCTAGGAAAGAAAACTTCCAGGCTTGGAACCCAGATGTCTGTGGCTCCACAACTTATAGTCTTTTGACTCAAACTTCTGCTGAACAGCGCCAGCCCTGCACAGCTAAGGAACCAAGCCCCCAAGATCAGGGATGGGAGGAAGGAGAGGAGGCGGCAACTTTCCCTTGGCAGCCTAGTACCAGAGTAAAGCTCCTTTCCTGAAGTAGGGGCCAATCAAAATTGAATTTCTAGGCTTCTTTAAAGCCCTACCTATTCTGTTGTTTCTAACTACAACTATAAATAACATATGTGTGTCTGTGTACGTAACCATGTGTGTAACACACGTTTATATTTAGAGACAACAGAAGAGGGTAGGGGTATGGCAAGATATATATGCACACATACATATTTAATTATATATGTATATTTTCACGTTTTATTTAAATAATATTCAATAATAGTAATAATAATAATAATAGGTAGTACTTATTACCTAGTAATAAGCATTACTGTGTACCAGGCACAGGATTAAGCACTTAGCGGCTTAGATCATTTCTTCACATCAGAAAATCTACATATAAATATTGTCGTTAATTCACAGGTGAAAAATTAGCCTAAAAGAGGTTCGGTAACTTGCCCAAGGTCACACAAGAAATAAAGGACAGAATTTCAGTTCATCTCTGCCTCTGGATCTATACTACATTGCCTTTCTACCTCTTCTCCATAGATACCACAGAAAATATAGATTGGCAAAAAGAGGGGGAAAATAATCACTCAAAAAAATCAGTAACATATCTTCTTTCTCTACAGACTTTCAAGCTACATAAGCTGGTGTTTTGATTCGCTCTGTTCCTTAATTATCCCACATGTGTCTGGCCTCTCTCCCCAAAGAGCTGACAAGGCCCTTGCAGGCAGGAAGTGGGCCTTCTGTTTTGTTCTCCACACCGTCTCACTCCAACTTCCGTCCAGAGCCCAATGGATAGTTATAACTGTTGCTGATGAACCAGCATGAGGAGACCCAAGATCAAGGATGATAACAGAATGCTGCAGAATTTTCCAAAACATGACTTCCTGAACCTGGGGGCCCAGCAAGAGTTCACTATGTAATCTAAGACAATTAGAGATACTTGGGTAACATCCTCAAACCCCAGACCAACCCAATCTTTTATCAAGCATTCAATCAACAAGTGGTAAATTTGTAAGCAGATTTCTAAGAGTTGATACATCTTTAGGTAAATTATCAGATGCCTGGACAAAGATGTATGTACAAAGATGCTCTCTACAATGTTATTTACAACAGCAAAAACCTGAAAACTTAAATGGCCAATTACATGGAATTAGTACATTAAATTGTCATGCATCCATATGGGGGCTATTATTATACAGTAATTTAAAATGAACTTTTCAAAACATTTCTAATGACAAGGACAAAGAAATATAATAAGTGGAAGAATCTGAGGGAAGGATACAGACAATATAGCCATGTAGTAGGATTTCAAATATATATCACCTGTATAATCAAAATATATTACTCTGTTAACGAGGAAAAAAAATCAATTTATAAAAACAAGATAATTACGACCATTTTCACAGTGTCTTTTCTCTTGCAATTAGCTTTGCCTTTCCTCAGACATGGTTTAAGCTGCTGCCACATTATCTCAGTTTCATTTGTAAAGTGGGGGTGAAAGTTTAACTACTAATCTCCCATAGTTGCTGTGTTGATAAAATGAGTTAATGGATGTGGAAGTAATTTTTTTCCCAAACATTAGAGCACTATTAACTTCTGAGCTATTATTGAGGAGATCCTAAGTGTGCTGAATTTTTGGTGATTAGCAGAAATCAATCGCTCTTGGAGCCAGGCCTTCCTGCCCATTTCCACTGGCATAATCACACTCCAGGCCTTTACCACCTCATTGCCTGAATTTCCACACCAGTCTCAGAGCCGGACCTCCTCCAGTCTCTGCCCCACTCTGTCTCCACAAAGCAATAGGAATCACCTTTCTGACCACATTAATCCTTTCCTCAGACTCCCACAGAGATTCCCAAGCACTCTTCACATAGTACAATGGTCTTTAAGCCAGTTCTTCTAGGACATTCTATCATCCCAGTCCCCATACAATCAGCTTTAAAGTCTTCAGTAGGTCTTTGCTTACCTAGCAAGCACCGTATTACATGGTAGACCTTCAATGTGCCATACCCTTCTACTCAAAGTGTGGTCTCTGGACCAGAATCATCAGCCTTACCTGGGAGTTTGTCAGACAGGCAGAACCTCTGGCTCCACCCAGGCCTATTTAATCAAAGTCTGCATTGATTAAGGATAGCAAGAGTATTCCCAGGTGATTTGTATCCACAGTAATGTTTGAGAAGCCCTGGCCTTGATGGCGTTAAAGCTATCAAGGTAAAGCAAAGTGTTGACAACTGTAATTGACAGATTTATTTACTCTTTCCAAGCTGTCCTTATGGCTCTCTCATGTGTGTGTCCATCTCCTCCCCTAGATGGTAATATTGTTAAAAAGTAGTAACTTAGATTGTTCTCTTCCTTTGCCTCAACTTCTATCATCGAGGAGTCCCCCAGCTCATCAACTAAAAATAGTTTTAAAGGCCATATTTTAAAGTCACCATGATCAAATTTATTTCACATAACAGAGAGGTTAAGAATATGGACAGCCTGACAGCCTGAGATCACAAACCAGGCTTTGCCACTTCCCAGCTGAGTAACCTTGGGCACTTTTCTTAACCTCTATGTGACTCAGTTTCCTCATCTGTGAAATGGATATACTAATAGATATTTACAAGGTTTTTGCGGGACACCTGGGTGACTCAGGTTGAGCATCCGACTCTTGATTTCGGCTCAGGTCATGATCTCAGAGTTGTGAGATTGAGCCCCGCCTTGGGCTCCGCGCTGAGCATGGAGCCTGCTTAAGATTCTCTCTCTGCCTCCCCAACCTCTCCCCTTCTCTAAAAAAAAAACAAATAAAAGTAAACGGTTTTTGCAAGAATTAAATGAGCAAAGTGATAGGAAGCTTTAAACAGCATCTGCCACAGTTACCACTACATAAATTTTAGGTATTACTCATGTTTCCTTAGAAGATCATTATGGTAAGTATTTCAAAATTTAGGCCATTAATAGTCATGACTACTGAATTATTTCCCTGAGGGACCACGTGCTGGGAATTTAACAGGCATAGTCTTACTGAATTCTCACAAGTCTTCAATGAGATTGATGGTAGTCTTATTTTAGAGAAGGCAAAGCTCACATAGCTACACTTGAACTCAGGTCCAAAGGATTTCACAGCCCACGTTCTCCAGGGTTTATAAGCAGTAGGCTTTATAGGCAATAAAGAAAAGAAATGGTTGATGGTTTTAAAAGACAATATAGAATGAGGTTAAAGTTGGTGGACTATTTTTGTTACCCTGATTTTGGAAAAGCAGAATCTAGCTTTGTAAGAGTTCATAAGCTCACTGATACAAATAATTAGTGCTGTAGATATCGCATTCAGTGACCTAAACATGAAGCATAGTTTTGTGGAGGGCAAGCCAAAGCTAATAATCTGGGCCTCTGGGATGTCTCCTTCAGTATTCCAAACCAAGAAATGGTTCATGGCAACTTCTCTGCACCCCCGGCTACCTAGACCGACCCTGGACAGGAATTTGGCACAGATATTTCTATGCTGGAATTAGGGAGTCTGGAATACACGGGAAGAAGAGAGGCCTACAATATGCTTCCAGCACTACTCTCCTGGACATTGCTACCCCTGGTTCTTCTTTCTTGCCCCAGGGATTCCCCCAGTCACCATCATCATCACCACCACCACCACCCTTAAGCAAACCACACACTGCTCTTAAGAGAGATCACAGGGAGGGGCGCCTGGGTGGCTCAGTCAGTAAAGCATCTGCCTTCGGCTCAGGTTATAATCCCAGGGTCCTGGGATTGAGCCCCGCATTGGGCTCCCTGCTCAGTGGGGAGTCTGCTTCTCCCTCTCCTCTGTACCCCACCCCCTCCGGCTCCTGCTTTCTACCTCTTGCTGTCTCTCATTCAAATAAATAAAATCTTAAAAAAAAGAGAGAGATGTCACAGGGAGATAATGCCTGGGATTAGGGGCAGAGCTAGGAAAGTAGTATAATGTCCCCTCCCTGCTAAGAAGACTGGAAAGTGAGTGGTGGCCTTTGGGAATCTTCCAAAGTCATAGCAAGCAGCAGCATCTTGTGAAGAGAAAAGGCCCCGGAGCCAGTGGCATAGCTTTGGAGCTCCCGGTATGGTGTCTGGCACATGGGGGAGGACCTCTCTGCATGGCTGTTAAGTAATAAATCCCTTGGATAAGGAAGTATGCAAAAAAGAGTTCTGAGTCACCCCCATGTATACCAAGGGCAGGAAAACAGACACTGAATTCTCTGTGCATACAGATGAGAGACTATTTAGCCATCTAAATGAATAATTTTTAAGTCAACCAGAAAGTAGGCAGAGATCATGAGACCTAGAATCAACCATAGAGTATACCAAACAAAGGGTAAGACAGGAAGAAGGAACAATGATTGAATTGCAAAATCAAAGAATTCTGCAGCTGAAAATGAGTCAGTGACTGCAGTGATAATATCTGATTGGAAAACTCAAATGTAAAGAGTCAGAAAAACAAGCAAAATTGAGTCCTCCCTGTAAAGGACATTATGAAAAGAGCTATTAATGAAATCACATAACATCTAAGCACTGCATAAGGTCCCCACACTGAGGGAACAAAGGGGAACCTGGGCTCTACTTACCAAGCCTGGTGCCTCTCTGCAGGGCTGGATGCACGTGAAGAAAGGAGAGTCTCTTTATAAATGGCATAAAAGCACCATCTGGGTTAGTGGGAGCTCAGAAGTCTGTGTTTTCAGGGGCTTTCATATTGATAAAATTCATGATTATACAGACATATTAATGTGTTAACTCCAAATAGATCCAGCAATTTCATCTCTAACTCACTTGATGTCTTTAAAAACATAAAGCTGACAAACGAGCACAGGAGAAAAAAGAGAGGCAAACCAAGAAACAGACTCCTAACTATAGAGAACAAACTGCTGGTTACCAGAGGGAGGGGGGCTGGGGTGGGGGGGAAGGAAATGGGCAAAACAGGTGATGGGGATTAAGGAGGGCACTTGTCCTGATGAGCACCGGGTGTGTATGGAAGTGTTGAATCAGTATATTGCACACCTGAAACTAATATAGCACTGTGTTAACTTACTGAAATTTAAATAAAAACTTTAAAAAAATAAAAATCAATAAAAACATAAAGCTGGATGAGAGTTTTACTTGATTGCCTGAAAAGCAAAACTCCTAACACAGTTAAGATTCAAATAGGTAGTTAAAATTAGTTTTTAACCTAAAACAAAACCACCACCATCACAACTTAAAATATTTCTTTGCAAAAGAAAGAAGGGAAAGAAAGGTTGGGATCAGAATTTTGCAGACTGAAAGTGGTCCTTAGTGTCCTTAGTTTAGGTTCTTCCCTTCACAGATGGAGGAAATGAGACCGAGAGAATGGTAGCAGTTTGTCCAAGGTAACAGAGCATGGAAGGAATAATCTCAACTGTACACTGTAGGGAATCTTGTTTTACATGACCTAAAAACCTGGTGAAGGTAGGGAGGGATGGGATAAAGTTTCCTGAAGTCCTGGACCATGCATGTTCTCCATTTCCAGTTCTCTACTTGAGATTAATTGAATAAACCTCTCCAGTAGTCACTTTGCCAAGCCAAGCACGCCCAAAGCAAACAAATAAACAAACTGGCAGAGAAGGAAATAACCTAGATTTCAAAAATGGAAGCCTTACACATAACAGATGGCAAACCATGTTTAGTGAATGCATATGTAGTTTTGGGGAAAGTAAATTAGGAGACAGGGGCCTACCTGTGTAGGTACAAAAGCACTGGGGGCAATTTAAATAGCCAGGCTACTCGGATTCCTCTTGTCCTCCCCACAGTAAAGTCGCAAATGCCTGCGCACCATCCTCCTTCCCTCATTTCCACCCCCACCCCACCCCCTCCAACTATCAGAGTTAATTTGAAATGATCTGGGTGTGTTCTCTTCTCTGGCACAAGAATCGTCAAACTATACCAAGTTAAGCTGCAAAAATTTCCTTCATTTTGATCTTTAGGTTTTAAGATAGACCAGGATTATAACAGAAGGCAAACATGAAAGGACAGTGTGGTATAAGCATCTTATCTTCATTTTTCCAAACCAAAATCCTTATTTTGCTCCACACTGGTCATGTAAATAGAGCTGAAGCCCACTGCAGGTTGGGGCAGGCAGGGAATATTGGCAGGCAGTTCTATAAATATGCATATATTTCCAGTGAGTGCTCTTGGTTAGAAGAGCAGAGATGGGAGTGCAATGGGAGGTGGGGAGTTTGGACACTTTCAAGAAGGCTTTTGTCTGATCCTGGCTACCCATACTTGCATGCCAGGAGACCAAGAGACCTCCTAGCTACTCCAGATACAGTCTCAACAGGGACAAGGTAATATATTTTTCTTTTTTAGTATAGGGTTCAGCCTCTGGGAATGTGAATGCCAAGCTATCAGCTCTGAACAAGGAAAGGGATCTGGAAATCACTGTAGACTGTCTCCTGAAGACACCAGTTTAGTTTGCTGTGTTAGTGAAAATAATAATTGGTCTAGGCCTGTCAGGAACAGAATACAAAAGAAGATGCTCCCTTCCCTCACTCCCTCACCTCACCCTGCCCCCAATTTATTCTTCTTGGTTTGCCTTCACCTGGGATACTGTGTGCAGGTCTGGTCACCACATCTCAGGGACAATAGCATCAAGCTAGAGAAGGCCCAGAAAAAGGCTTAACAATGGTAAATTTACAACAAATAAAATGAAGTCTTACCATATGTCATACAATTCAAACTTCATACAATTAGTATACCAATAAAACACATCACTCCCTAAAGTTTAGAACAGCCTGACAATATAAATGTGGGGTTTTTTTAAGGTTTGGATAAATTCATTGATGACAGATATTCAAAAGGAAATTAATGTTTGGAGGGCATCCCTTACTATGGATGTTGACTTTGTGAAATAGGAGGAGGACCCAGAAGATGAGCATTTAGGGGCCATATATTCTACCAAGTCCTGTACTGTAACATTATTTACATTACCTTATTGAGTCCTCACAATAACCCTATGAGCAGGTACTCTTATTAAGATCCCCTTATTATCGAGGAGGAAATGGAAGTTTAAGAGAAGTTACATAATACATCTAACCTACACACTGCTGGTTAAAACCAAGTTTGGATATGAATTGGAAAGGAAGTGAAGTCATCTTTATTCATAGACCATATGATCAGCTAGGTGAAAAATTCTAAGGAATCTATGTAAAGGCTACTAGAACTACTAAGTGAGATTAGTATGGCTGCAGGACCCAAAAACCAATAGACATAAATCAATCATATTTTTATATACTAGCAATCAACAATCAAAAAGTGAAATTTTAAAATATAAACCACTTATGAAAGCATCACAAATATGAAATACTTAGAGATAAAGTTGACCCAAGATGTCTAAGAAGCTGTAGACTGAAAGTACAAAACATGGCTGAGATAAACTAAAGAAGATCTAAATAAATAGAGATATATACTTTGTTCCTAGATAAGAAGAGTCAGTACTGTTAAGGTGTTAACTCTCTCCAGATTGATCTACAGACACAGCGTAACCTCAATCAAAATCCCAGCAGGCTTTTTAAATAGAAATTGACAAGTTGATTTTAAACTTTGTATGAAAATTCAAACAACTAAGAATAGCCAAAACGCTTTTGAAAAAGAACAAAGTTGGAGGGCTTACCCTACTTGATCTCAAGATATTATAAAGATACAGTAATCACAACAATGAGATTTTGGCATAAAGATAAACATATAGGTCAATGATACATAACAGAGTGTTCAAAAATAGACCCATGTGTATAGGGTCAATTGAATTTTGACAAAGGTGCCAAAGCAATTAAATGAAAAAAGGATAGTTTTTTCAACAAATGGTGCTGGAACAATTGAATGTTCATATGCAAAACAGACAAATAAGCAAAAAAAAAAAGAAAAAAAAGGGCAAACAAAAAAACCTTGGTCCTTACCTCACACAACATACAAAAATTGACCCAAAATGGATCCTAGACCCAAGTGCAAGAGCTAAAACTACATAACTTCCAGAAGAATATACAGGAGAAAAATCATAGTTACCTTGGGTAAGGCAAATATTTCTTAAAAAGGACACAAAAAGATGAAACTATAAAATAAGTCATTACGTTGGATTTCATCAAAATTAAAACCTTTTACTTTTCAAAAGATGCTGTTAAGAAATGGAAAGACAAGCCCAGACTGGGAGAAAATGTTTGCAAGTCACATATATCCAACAAAGGACTTGTATCTAGAATATATAAAGAACTCTTATACCTCAATATTAGAAGACAAAAACAAATAAAAATGGACAAAATATTTAAGTAGATACTTCACTAAAGAAGATAATACGTATGGTAAATAAGCACATGAAAAGGTGCTCAACATCACTAGTCATCAGAAAAATATAAACTAAAAAGCACAAAAAAATACCAATACAGACCTACTAGCATCACTGAAATTTTTTAAAAACTGACCATAATAAGTATTGGTGAGGATGTCGAGGAAAGAAACTCTCTTATACTGCTGGTGTAAGATATTTACAACCACTTTGGAAAATAATTTGGCAGCCTTTAAAAATGATAAAGATATACCTACAATATGACCCAGTCATTTCACTTGTAGATTTAACCAAGAAAAATCAAAGTATATGTTCACACACAGACTTATAATGTTCATAGCAGTTTTATTCATAATAGTCAAAACTGTTCTTAATAGCCAGAAACAATCCAAATGTTAAACAATAACTGAATAGATAAGCAAACTTGGTACATCCATGCAATGGAATATCACTCAACAATAACAAGGAACAAACTGTTGATACATGAAGAGTGTGAACAAATGTAAAAATACATATGTTGAACGAAAGATATAATAATATTATATTGTTATATGTATAATAGCATGTTACTCTATTGATATAAAATTCCAGAAAATGCAAACTAATCTATAGCAATAGAAAAGCAGATATATCAGTGGTTATCTGGGGAGTGTAGGGGTGGATTGTAAAGGGGTACAAAGAAGCTTTTGGGGTGATGGATAGGTTTATTATCTTTATTGTGATGATGGTTTCACAGGCATCGTCAAAGCTCATGAAATTGTATATGCAGTTATATATGTATAAGACATCAATTATATTTCAATAAAGCTATAAAATATAAAATTAATTCAACTTTGCCTCAACACCATAGTGAATATGTCTGTAAAACAGGGACTGATTTCCCAAGCAAATAAAAATCAGTATTCTTATTTTGTAGTCAAACTTTACACAGTATGCACAGTTCATTCTGGAAAAAGAGACTAAATAATGACTCCCAGACCCTTCTAATCCAAAAGATTGTTAGTAAAAACAATAAGGGGTCATGAAGGCTGCACACTAATGTATATTGCAGTAACTGGTATCCCCCTCCTGTAGAACAGATTTCAGGTGTTAGCTGAAAGAAAAAAGAAGGGCTATTAACTTTGCCTTTATGAGATGATGAAATTAAGGCAGGGCTACTTGGTAATAAGTTTTTCAATAGTTAAAAACTAGCCTTGTTTTTTTTAAATCATTTAAGAAGACATAACCATTATTCAAGAACATAGAAGAAGAAAAAAATAAGACGTGTGGTTCCCATATGGTTCAGTAATAATCACAACCAGTCTATAACTCCCTTAGAGTCTGATGAAATATATGAAGGGAGAAAAAAGGGGGCCCAGTGAAAGGTGTATGGGATGGAGGGGGGGTTGACAAAGATATTATGGGGCCAGGGAGAGATCAAGAGCACATTTTTACTCCACAAAACCAACTTAGAGACCCTTAGGTAGGTGGCTTATACTCATGTAAAATACCAGCCAATCCATCAACAGATTTTTTTTAAAGTACCCACTAGTGATTTATAGTTAATGCTTAGTGAACTGTAACACTGCAACTGGAACTACTTAAATTTTTCTGACTTCTGAAATGTAATTAAATTGGTACACACAGGGAATTAGCAACAGTATCATGATCCTTTAGAGAACAATGTGTTACCCATTGAATTAGTCTGTCTGTCTGGGTAGTAAATCATGTTCTTGTCTGACATGCTAGATAAGCATATCTCACTCAACCAAAGAGCTTGGAAACTTCAGATGGAAATCATTTACAAAATACAAATGGGAAACCACAATCACTACCAAAAGAAGGGAGGAAATAGAGAAGAGGAGAGAAAGGAGAGAGAAAGGAAGGGGGACAAGTTCTGTAGGATTGTAGCATTTTAAAAGGTCTTTCTTAGCACAGAAGACTAGGAACCCTTCTACTCCAAAAGAACCACTCCCCAACCACCCAAGCACCACCACTACCACCACCACCACATCTCTGTCTTTCTGTCTCTCTCTCTCATGCATACACACACACACACACACACACACAAAAATTCACAATCTCTAGGTCAGGTGGTGAGGTATCTATCCATCCATCTATGTAAGAAAGCAAAATTCATATTAGTTTGTAGAGAGTGCAGCAATAAATGTTAAGGTCAAGGGAGAGGGAAAATGAGAAGTAATAAACATTAAGCTAAAAGCTTTTCCTCTAAGATCAGGAACGTGATGAGGAAGCCCACTCTTGAGAATTCTATTCCACATAGCACTGGAACTCCTAGCCAGAGCTAGTAGGCAAGAAAAAGAAATAAAAGACATCCAAATTGGAAATGAAGTAAAATTATCTCTGTGGCAGATGACATGATCATATATCATATATATATGGAGAGAGAGAACTATCACAGATACAGACACACACACATACACTGGAATATTATTAAGCTATAAAAAGAAGGAAATCTTGCCATTTGTGACAATACAGATGAACCTGGAGGACATTATGTTAAAGGAAATAAGCCAGACACAGAAAGACAAATACTGTGTGGTATTACTTATATGTGGAATCTAAAAAAATAAAAAAGGAAGGAAAGTTGAACTCATAAAAACAAAGAGTAGAATGATGGTCATTGACAGGGGCAGGGAAAATGGGGAGATGTCGGTTAAAGGGTTCAAATTTTTCAGTTATACGATGACTAAGTTCTGAGGAGCTAATGTACAGCATGGTGACTATAGTTAATAATACTATATTATACATTTGAAATTTGCCAAGAGTAGATCCTAAGGGTTCTCACTAGAAAAGTATACATATATCAAATCATCACACTGTACACTTTAAATATGTACAATTTTACTTGTCAATCATACCTCGATAAAGCTGGGGGAAAACAATAAAAGGGTTTTTCTTAGCACAGAAGATGAGGAACCTTTCCATTCCCAAAGAACCACCTACCTCCAAACATCCAATCACCCCCCCAACCACTACCACCTACTCCCCCACCCTCCTACACACCCTCACACACACACACACACACACACACAAATTCACAATCTCTAGATTTAAATGTGAAGTATCTAGCCATCCACCCATCCATTGATATAAGTAAGCAAAATTTATACCAGTTTTTAGAGAGCATAGCAATAAATGTTAAGGGCAAGAGAAAGGGGAGATGAGAAGTCATAAATATTAAGGCAGTCAGATTGGGGATAGAGGCTCTAATAAAATTTCTCCTTCATTTTTAGGTTGTTCCTCATTCAGCTCCTGAGTTAAGTTATATACATATATTTATATATTTAAAAATATATTTATACATGCATAAATACACATTTATAAGATATATTAAAATATATTTATTATAAATATAATTACATTTAAATATATAAGTATACATAATTATAATATATAATAAATATAAAAGTAGTAAGTATATAATGTACACAATATAATATAAATTATATTATTATGGATAGCAATGCTTGAACTGTTTGGTTTTTGTCCCTGTCAACTGATGGTACCCGGGTACACATGGGCAAACCACAGGGCAATGCTGGAAATGAAATTTAGGGCCTAGGAAAGAAGCCAGATTCAGAAAGAAAAGATTCATGCAAACTCAAAATATGAAAAGAAATCTACTTTGTGAGAGATCTAAAACAAGTTCACACTACTCATTAGAAAGAACATGATGAGCTCTGGAGGAGAGGTGGAGAAAGCTGTAATGATTCTGTAAGGTAAGGGAAAGAATGGAAGGATAGAAGACAGGGTAGAATGGAACCAGAAAGAAGTATAATTTGTGATGGGTCTCAACGAATAGGCAGGATTTAGTCAGGTAGATAGGACTACAAAGGTGTTAAGGGAAGATGATCAACGAAGCACCAGGCATGTTTAGGAAACTGAGTTTTCACATTTGGGGCTGATAGTATATGGCAGGGATCATGGACATAGGCTCTTGAGACAGCCTTTCTGGATTAAAATCCTAGCACTACCTTGTACTAGCTACAAGACATGGTAAATCATTTGGATTTCCATATGCCTCATTTTCCTCCTCTGTAAAATGGGGAAGAATAATAGAAGCTTATACGGTTACTGTGTGGATTAAATGAGGTAATACATGTAAAATGCCTTCGAACAGTGTCTGACATCCAGTAAGTGCTCAATCAATGTTAGACATTTTTTATTTGGATGAAGTGCCAAGGAAATATCCAGGATTTAAGGGTGGAAGAGAAGGTAGGAGTCATATTATGGACTTGAGTGGTCGGTACTTAAATCGACATGAAGGAAGCTTTGAATAACAGAGTGTCACAAAGACAGACAAATTGGTGTCAGTTTGTGGTAGATTTATAACAACTCTAGCTACCTGGCAATGCAAAGGGCTGGCTTATGAGAGAGTTGTTACCATCGAAGGAAGGGTTCAAGCACAGCCTGGTCAACCAAATTCAAGGGTGTCATAAATGGTAGTCAGGCAGTAGGGCAGTGCTGGCCAAACTGAATGGCCTCTAAGATTCCTTTCAACTGTAAGTTGGTTTAGGAGAAAGAAACTAGGGAAGACTTGTGCAAGGCACAACTAGGAGCATGGAGCCATAGCAACTATTCAAGTAAGAGAGGGAAGTGCAGGGGTAGCAATGGCGGGAGTTGGGAACACACTGTTTAGGAAGACTACCGGCCTAGAATGTCAGAGCTGGAAAGGACTGCAGAAATCAACCAGTCGGTCCAGCTTCCTCGTTGTACAGACAGGAAAACTAAAATTCTCAGATTGAGGAAGTGACTTACAGGGTAAATTTAAAAGGGGTGAGCCTAGAGGCAGGCGAGCCGGCCAGGAATCCAGAAATCCAGAAATAAAGTAATATGAGATTTGAAAAGGGGGGAAGTAGCAGGAATTGAAAGGAAAGGAGTAGACACGAGGGCTATTTTGAAGGAAGAAACACCACAGGGGTGGTAATTGATTGGATATAGGGGATGAATAAGCAGTGTGACTCCAAGATTTCAACACTAGTTTAGTGGGAGGCAGAAGGCTAAGGGCAGAGCCTGTTTGGCAAAGGGAAAATAACAAGTTCCATTTTAGACATACTGGGGTTTGAGATTGAAAAATAATTCAAATAGACATTGTCCATCAGACGACTGAAGAGCCTAGAGCCCTGATGGAAAGGTGAAGGTGAGAGATTTGGGAGTCATGAGATCTCATTAGTGTTCTTTCTTGAGGGAAACAGGAGAGAGAGGCAGAGAGAGAGAGAGACTGGAGAAAGGCAAAGAGAGCAAGCAGGGGGCTGCTCTCTGAGCCTTGAGGGATGCCCACAAGATGGGGATGGGAGAGGCAGTTGAGTCACAAAGGAGAACAGAGAAACAGTGAGAGAGGGTAGAGAAACAAGATAGTTCAGCACCACAGAAGCCATGCTGGCCGCAGGGCTTGGATAACACCAGAATGGTACCTTGGAAACAATGACTAGCGATACTAAAGATTGGTTAAATAAATCAATATAATATCGCTGTTAAAAAATGAAGCAGCCTTGTACATACTGACAAAGAAAGATCTCCAGTATACGTAAGTAAAAGAGAAGAGCAGAAGATTGCTTTAATATGTGTAAAAAGCAAGATAAAGAATCCATATCAGATTTGTCTGTGTGTGTATAGAGAGACTCTGGAAAGATGCATTAAAAAAAAAAAAATCTAAGCACAGTAGGGGGTGGTGAATCCTGGGCCAATGAAGGACAACAAAGAGCAGGACACTATTCTCTGTCTACCTTTTCATACTAACTGGCTTTTGAACCATAGGACTAGGTTATCTATTCAACACACAATTTGAAATATAAAACAGTTGTGTAAAGAAGACAAGGAGGATGACAACAATGAAAAGGCCAGTAAATCTGGCCCTTGCGAAGACCTGAATAGAAGCCAGATTGGAGAGGATCAAGGAATACACAGGCTGTGAGGAAATAGAAACAGAGTGTGCAAGTATTCAAGCATATGCTACACACTTATATATATATAACGCATGGGAGGGTAAAGGAGGAATTGGTAACAATGGTTGCCTCCGGGAAGAGAAATTAGGGGTTAAGAACTGGTTGCCCACCTATATAATTGTAATTTTGTTCCATGAACATTTATCACCTATCCCCAAAATAACAACTTAAACAAATAAACTGTGTTAGGAAGAGGGGAAGGAGGGAAGGAAGGAAGGAGGGAAGGATGGAAGGCAAGCAGGAAGGCAGGCCACTCCTCACTTAACAAAATTTGGTGGCAATGAGGGCAGGTTAAGACAGGTAGGTTTTGTAGGGGCCAAGAGGATCGAGTTGGATTTTTTGTTTATCAATTCCCCCCATCCCAGGGTAAGAGTCAACAGGGACATTGGGAAGAACAAGCACTCTAATATGTGATAAACCAGGGGCGCCTGGGTGGCTCAGTCAGTTAAGCGTCCGCCTTTGGCTAAGGTCATGATCTCAGGGTCGTGGGATTGAGTCCCACAGGGGTCCCTGCTCAGGGGGGGAACCTGCTTCTCCCTCTTCCTCTGCCTGCCGTTCCCCCTGCTTGTGCTCTCTCTGTCAAATAAATAAAATCTTTAAAAAATAATAAAATGTGATAAACTGAATTTTGAATACCAGCTCTACCACCTACTGGTCCCATGAATTTTAGAAAGTTACTGAACCCTCAGCTTCAATTTCTGCATCTTAGAATAAGGACACTACTAAGTACAGCTCATACATTAGATTATGCAATCCTGAGTCTAATCCAACATGAGGGTTAGGGGCACCGAACCCCTGCACGATCAAAAATCTGTGTATAACTTCTGACTCCCTCAAAACTAACTACTAATAGCCTACTGTTGACTGGAAGCCTTCCAATAACATAAACAGTAAATGAACATATATCATGTATATTATGTGTATTATATATTGTATTCTTACAATAAAGTAAGCTAGAGAAAAGAATGTTATTAAGAAAATCATATGGAAGAGAAAAATACATTTACAGTACTGTGTATATATATTTATTGAAAAAAATCCTCGTATAAGTGGTCCCACATAATTCAAGCCCATTTTGTTCAAGGGTCAGCTGTATTTAACAAGCTTCCTAGGAAAGCTTGGGAATGAGCGGGCTTTTCTCTAATGCTGTGGCACAAAGAACATGGTCAAAGGAATAGTTAATATTAGTATAAGAAAGAGAATGTGAGGGGCGCCTGGGTGGCTCAGTTGGTTGAGCGTCTGACTCTTGATTTTGGCTCAGGTCATGATCTCGGGGTTGTGAGATCAAGCCCCGTGTTGGGCTCTGAGCTCAGCACAGAGTCTGCTTGAGATTCTCTCTCTCCCTCTCCTTCTGCCCCTCCCTCCCTGTGCACTCTCTCTCAAAAATAATAAATAAGAAAATCTTTAAAAGAAAAAAGAAAGAAAACATGAGAGGCACAAAAAGAGGATTTTGACACCAAATTCCAAAGTATAGTGGGACAAGCTTAGGATTTGGGGTCAGGTAGAGCTGTTACTTTGAGAATGTTGTTTGGCCCCTCCGAGCCTTTTTTTTTTTTTTTTTTTGGTCATCTGTAAAAGAGAAATACTATCACCTAATTTACAGTAGTGATGAAAAGATCAGAGATTATGCATCTAAAACTCCCAGAACATAATTGGCATTTAGTTATGGTGACTTTCATCGTCTGAGCCCAGAGTTGAGGCTCCTAAGCACACAAAAACAGCAATGCCAATTTCCTACTGTGCACTGCCATTCCCTTGTCCCTTCAAACCAGCACTCAAAAAATAAATAAGTAAATAAAAGCACATCAGCTATCCCTTTGATTTTTCAAGCACCTATAAGGTCTCCCAAAGAATTCCCTCCTGCCCTTTGAACTTTTAATTCATTCTCAAATGATTTACTGGCTGCCTGGCCTCCAAATGACCATACTAGCAGTCATGTCCTTCCTCTCTGAAGCTCTGTCCCTTTGATAACAACAGTGCCCCGATGGGCCTTACCATTCCCACATTCTAGGAGCATGCTTCCAAAACAAAACTTTCAGCTTCGGAAGGACGTTAACAGAAAGAGCAGTAAGGAGCGAGCTACCGTTCTCTGCTTCTTCCACCAATGCCTTCGAAGGCTGAATCATCGCCTCTCAGACTTTCTCAGACTGGGTGTATTCCTTTCAGGCTTACTATGTGATCCTGATAAGGACAAACACTTCCTGGGGTCCCCTTGAGCACTGTTCCTAAAGTTGGCTCCAGTGATTCAAACTCTGCAGCAGTAGTCTGGGCAGGAACGAACCAAGAGAAGGCCCCACAGTGTGTCTTTTCAACTGTCACAGTACTGCCACTATGAGCTTCAGTCTGTTCCCTTTAGTGCCCTGACATGACCTAATGGACTTCCACAGAGACAGCCACCAATTAGATTAGACCCCATTAGGAAGGAGAACAGAGATGGTTCTTCTGGGCCCTTTTCAACATTTTCAGCTTTGAATAAAATAGTGAGAAAAGGAATGTCATGGTCAAATAGTGAGGACACTTAAGGCACTGGGTATAAACACCAGACGATGACTCACATCCAAGGCTAGTCAGACAGAACACGTTCGGGCTTGCTTCAGCCAAAGTGGAAACACACACACACAGTTTGTTCACGTGAATCTCCCTCCTTTGGGCTGAAGCAGTGAAACCCTTGAGACAGACGGAAGACTCACACTCGGCCTTCCCCAAGCACACAGCAAAACAGCACTGCCCAACAGCAAAGGCGATGCTGTGATCATCAGCCAGCAGGCCTCTCTCACAGGCAAGCCTCAGGAGCACGGCTCACACACAAGAGCTGCAGCAGCAAGAAACCCCGCTGTTGCAAACCAAACTCCAGGCAGCTCGGAGACAAGCAGGTAACCACCCCCAGCCCCCACTGCCATCATCGTCCCTCTCATCCAAGGTTGCATCGGGGAGCCTTCTCAACTCCCACCTGCACTACCATTTCCTTCTCTGTGCTCCCCCCGTCCCTAGCTCTCACACACACACACACACACACACACACACACGCGCGTGTGTCATTCAAGGCTCACCCTGTTCACTAGGTATCACCGAAAGACTAGAACACTTGGCTAGTATATCCAGCTCTTGCAGTCATCTCCTCTTTTGAATTTGGGATTGGAAGTGGAAAGGGGAAAATGACCAATTATTGAGTACAAAATTTGTGCTTGACTCCTCCAGCAAACCATTGTGGAGAGACTATTTTGTGCTCTGTGCTGAGGATGATGATGAAGATACAGAAGATTCAACCTTTGTCCACTAGAAGATTTCGGTCCAGCAAGCCAGATACAAGGCAGCCAAGGTACCCACAGGTTTCTACTGGAAAATCAGAGCTCCAGCATTCCAAAGAGGGCGAGATGACTTCCATCAGGAGCAGACTGAGACGATGCCCTTGTGGCTGAGAGCGAGGGCTTGAAGGTTAGGCCCAAATGGAAGGGACAGAGATGAGGAGAGAAAAGCCAAGGCACTCGAGGAACATCAGGATGGGGAATTTAGAGGCCAGAGTTTCCCCAGTGTGTTTGCGGGGCAGAGAGGAAACTATCCTGCCTGAAAACCTGGGTCCTGGAAGGAATGTTACAAGTAAGACTAGAGCCAGATGGAGAATGGTCCACACACCAAGCTAAAGTAGTTTGGGCTCCATTTTACAGGTAGCAGGGAACCATTAAATAACTTTAAGTGGGGGAGGGGAATGATCAAAAGGATGGAAACCACTAGGGAGGCCACTACATTAGTATAGTTGTTCCAGAAGGAGGCTTCTTCCTGCCTGTCCCAGCTCTTGCAAGATCCTCCTTCAAAGCTGCCCTCTGTCTGAGCTCACTAATTCAGAGCTCATTACTATGCATCTCTTTTAAGTTGGGTGAGATATGAATGGCATTTCTTATTCTGAGTGAGACTCCTAATGTTGTACTGAAGTTGGGTCAGGGACTGGAGTAGAAGTAAAAAGTCGAAGCTTCATCCATCCAAGTCTTCCAGCTTAGAAGAAAGGAACTATGATACAGCATTTCCATGTCTGTGATAGCATTGGGTGGCTTGGCTCCCCAGGGTCACTGGTCTCGTATACAATCCCACCAGAAAAGAGGGGGCAGGGAGAGAGGGAGAGAGGGAGAGAGAGAGAGAGAGAGGCAGGAGAGAACTGCCAACATAGGGCAAAACCTGATTGTCAAGTGCTTTTCTGGGGCCTGTTCCAGATCACTGTCACTTATAGGCTTAGACTAGAGCTCAGCCCTAAAGTAGGGCTCCAGCCTAGAAGTCGGGATGGGAGGTGGAAGGGCCCCACCTGGGTCTTAGCAGTGGGAATTAACTCTCCCTGATGCTTAATTCTTTTGGCTTTTATTAGTGGCTGGATGTAACCTGAACCCTAATGCAGCTGAGAAGGGCCAAGAGCCAAAAACCCTCCTTAAGCAGATACAGTATGTGCAGGGCCTGGGCAGGTTTCAGAACACTGCACATTTCTCCAGCCAAAGCACAGGAAAATATGAAAATTACATATTTAACCCTTTACATCCAGAAGGGGGAGAGTATCTTCTTCCTACCAGAACTCATAAGCAAGCTGGCTCTTGTAAAAGCCAGGGCACTCAAGTAGTCTTTTTCACAAAAATACCCCCCAGCAGCTAGATACTCAAGTCAACTTCAAATATAAATTATAAGCTATTTCACCTTGACAGAAGAGTTAGGTAAAATAACCCATGTGCCCACTGGCCCTTAGCAGGAAGTGAGTTCCGTCTACATGGAGGGAGGGAAGAAGGGAGGGAGAGAGGGAGCAGACCAAGTTCTGGAGCACAAGCATCTTTGAAACATTCTGACTTTTAGTTCTTCACCATGCAGAAAAGTGGGTAGCACTACACAAAAGTAATGGATCTTGGAAGCAAATCTCGGGAAAGATGAGGCAGAAGACGGATGGGTCAGGCCCATATGCACACAAAATTAACCTTTCCTGAGAATTTCACGAAAGTATACATAGCCTCAGGGCTAGGGTTTGGGTCAAATAATCACTCTAAATTGGCAGAAGTCTCTTAATAATAAAGTGGCGTTTTCTAGCCAGATTTGCAGTAAATGAGTTTTTGAAGCAACACTCCATTTCCTCCTTACTTTTTTTTTAAAGATTTTATTTATTTATTTGCCAGAGAGAGAGAGAGAGGGAACACAAGCAGGGGGAGCGGCAGGCAGAGGGAGAAGATGTGAGACTCGATCCCAGGACCCTGGGATCATGATGTAAGCCGAAGGCAGACGCTTAACCGACTGAGCCAGCCAGGCGTCCCTGTCTTCCTTATTTTAACATAAGAATCAGGATGAGAGTATGGTAAGGACACGACTGAAGGCAGTCGAATCATACCAGCAAGCTTAACAATGCTTTTTCGAAGGTCACATTTAATGACCAATACTACTGTAGAAATATTAAGAATGATAATATTCACAGGTTAATAACATTACACTCTGCAGAATATAAAACTGCTAACAACAAAAATGCAATACAGACTTGAAACTCCAGAGGTTTGAGGTTTGCTTTACTATGTCTCCACATTCTGTTTTTCATATAGAGAAAACAATCCTTAAACCTCTTGGCAAGTCAACTGATGTTTTTTAACAGCCTCAAACCTTTTAACATTTCAAGCTTCATGTCTGAAGTTTGGCGTTTTGACAGTTTCTTCTATTTTTTGTTTGTTTGATTTGTGGACTTTCCCATCACTTGAAAGTCCGAAGTTAGACAGGAGGAAGTCCGGCCAGTAACACCTCAGGTGACCAGGCATCCCACAGATCGGAGGAGATAAGACAAAGCTATGACCAGAAAAGCCCATTAAATAACAATGCAGGCCTGTTCCAATGTCTGTTGGAGCATGAGATTGTCTGGCAATTAACTAATTTCCAAAACAATCAGCAGATTGGTAAATTGTCTATGTTAACCATTACGTTGCTAAAATAACGATTTGCTGTTTTAACTGATCAGGGGCCTTAAATAAATAAATTCTTTCTTTCTTTTTTTTTTTTTTCCCCAAACTGTCTATGGAACTTCTTAACTGGCTAGGCCTACAGACACCTGGGTCTTGGAAGACCCAAAACTGAACAAAAATTGGATGGCCCTCCTAATCCCCATCACCAATTTGAGACTTCTAGCTTAGTTATACTGGATTCATCTCTAACCTCCACCTCTCCTTCATTTCTTCAGATCCAAATGGTGTGTATTACCACTAACCTCTGGCAACTTGCTAATGTATAACAACAGCACATCGCTAAGATGGCTGATTCCCTTGAAATGTCCCTCTGTATTGTTCAGTTTTGGTCTTTCTTCATTCAAACGCTTAGGTGGCTGGTCCTCTGCCAGGTGCTTTACCTTTAATACATTAACTCTGATCCTCCAAAACAACAAAATGGCTACACACTTCCAATCCGAATCTATTCTATAGCCCAGTTTTCTGGGTTCTTCAGAATAACTGGCTTGAATCCATTCACCTTTACATTCCACCAATCTGCAACAGTCCAGCAGATCTCCATTGACTCATTTATCTCACCACACAAACAGTATGACATTGGGCAAGTTAACTAACCTCTCTATGCCTCAGTTTTCTCATCTGTAGAATGGTATTGATAAGAGTTCCTAAGCGTTAAATTGGAAAGCCACTGTCTGGCCCGGGGTATGCACCATGAAAGTATTTCCTAGAAAAGAAATACAAATGACCTTTATGGAGCTCTGAGCTGGTTTCATAGGCTATAGGAAGACTAGCTCAGTTCCTAGAAGAAACACTCAATAAATTTAATGAATGAGTGAACAGGTGGTGAATAAATGAACAAACAACACACACTCTGTCCTTGGGGAGCTCACGTTGTTAGTTCACCGTGGGGTGAGCAAACTGACCTCAGTCTCCTGTCTGTGTCTTTAGGACACATAGCATGTATACTAACTGGAATGAATGCCTTTCTTCCTCCCTAACCTACCTAAATCCTTTCTATCCCACAAGGCCTAGCTCCAATTCTTCTTCCCTTTTCCACAAAGCTCCCTGACCACATCAGCCCACAGTGAAATCTCTTTCCACTGAATAAATGTTGGTCTTAGATCCTATCCCATGGTTTTGGCACTTAAAGGTTTTTGTTTCCTGAGCTTGCAGTAGTGGCTCTCCTCAACAAAACTGTCCCTTCCAGGGGACAGATCTTCTGCGGTGGCTATCTCTTGTATTCTCTCGTTTAGAGCTAGGCACTTTACAAAGTACTCAACAAATAACGTGTTGACTGGTTGGTTGATTGACTGATTGATTGATTGGAGGCTTAGCTGAGAGCTCTTAGGTAGGAGCCAAACAAGGTTTAGCACAGACTTTCAAATTGCTGGCTGTTCAGACATTAGCCAGAAATCATGTCTGGTCTTCCAACTTCTGGCAGCAGAAGACATCCCATTAAAGGTGTCCTGCCACTTTGCATCTTCCCAAAGATTCCATAGCTGCATACAATTCACTTTTTAAGTTCAAAATTCTCTTAGGAGAATTTTTGTTTAATAAGAGACACCTGTGGAATGCTTTTTCTTTCTTAAATCACATACGCATCTAGTATTTATATGAGATAAAGGATAAAATCCATCTCCCTCCCTCTTGGAAAAAAAGTGTGAGTTTTACTATTTTCATTTTGCAAAAGAGGAAAGTGAGACACGGGGAAATGACTTGCCCAAGGATACACAACTTGAGTGGCAAAGCAAAGGCTGAACTTCAGGCCTTCTGAATACAAGCCTGTACCCCTTACCCCTGATTTGAGCTTTAAAACAAAACAGAACAGAATCCTGCCTTTCACCCTGATCCCCGAGGGGCATGTGTTGGTAATGTTGTTGGTTTTTGCACAAAATTACATTTCTCTCATTTCTTTCTCCCTCCCTTTCTCTCTCCCTCTCTCCCCCACCCCTGCTCATTTTTCTCTTTCATTTCTAATTTCTCTATTTCATTTCTTTCCCCCAACACCTCCCCCCAGCCTCATATTCTTATCCAGTTCTTTTTTCTTTCTCTTTCGTCCATTCACCTATGTAAACATGGTATCATGGAAAGACTCTGGGATTTGGAGTCAGACAGAAGTGAATTTCAGTGTCAGCTTTTCCACTTATAGTGTGTCTTAGACTCTATTACTTCACTTCCCCGAGCCTCGGTCCCCTCATCTGCACAATGGAGACATCAGTATCTACCTCAAAGAGTTACTGCAAAAATTAAATGGAAAAACATGTAGAACACCTAGAAGCAGAAGGATTTGTGACACAGCGGGTCTATTACCTCTCTTGATGCACCATGTCTAGGCCTTGACTCCCCTTTGGGTTCAAGAGGTTGTTGAGATCCAACCAAACTACACGGCCTCCACCCAGGGAGGCACACGCACGCCGGTGGAGTATCCAGGGCCTCCCCTGGTCCACTTTTCAGCCTGTTGTCTTGATACTTCCTGACTGCAAACTCAAATTAACACAGAGCTCCAAACTCTCAGTCAAGCCCTCCAAAGAACATGAGAATCAAGACCTTGTTACTCACCTCTGAGGCTCCAAGATGTCATCACTCACCCTCTCAGTCAGATAAGATGCCATCAAAAGCTGCCTACCTGCAGAAGTTTTCACGGGAGCTTTTACTTACATCAAACACAAGCCAAAAGAAATGGAAAACAGCAAGGCAGCTCAACAAAGACAAGGCTTTAGCTTGTCATCTTCTCAGAAGCAAAGACGGGGCTGCAGCCATGAGACTCTAACCCCTTTCCAGAAGAACTAGTTGAACCAGCTTTACTCCCAGGTCTACCTCATATCACCCCCAACCCCCATCCCCAAAAGAAAAAATCAATTTCTGATGGACCGTGAAAAGCAGTATAGGAGAACCATTCAAAACTTCCCTGCCAGAGGCTCAGGACGAGAGCCTAGCCTACAGCTGGGAATCTGCTGAGCGGCATTAGGGTGGGGGGCAGAAGACGCCACAAAGGGTCTGTCCATCACTGGGCTTAACCCTTGATCTTGTCAAATTAGTCCCACCTCTCGCATTCCTCACAGATGTAACATTAAAAGACCTGAGTGAAAGTTAACAGACCATGCCACATGCCATCCCTGAGAACATACCAGGAAACGGCCACTTCTGGGAAGGTAGGAAGCCGTAGTGTGGAGAACGTCAGCGCACAGTAATAACGGCCTGCTGTCGGTCGGCCTTCACACTTCCACGGCCCAGACCAGGCAAGGATCCTGGAGCCCTTCACAACCCTTCAATAAAGCAGAGGCTCGCCCCACAGAGAGTCTGAGAAGAAACAGGAGGGTACAGAGAGCTGAAGCAGCATGCCAAGATTACTCTGCAAGTGGACAAAAGGGTATCAGCAAGGCGACAAACGGCCAGTCCTCCACTGAAACAGGATAGAGAGAGACACAGGGTGAGAAACTATCCCTCTGATCCAGCTATCAATTTGCTGAGTGTCTTCAAACTTTATCAACCTTAACTCTGTGAGCTTCTCTTACCCCCGCGTGCGCCGCCAGCCAGCACCCCCCTCCCCACCGCCCCACCAGAAGCACGGCTGAGCCAAGAGGGACAAAGTTGGTACAGCAGACTAGAAGGGCCCTCTGTGACCAAAGAAGAAAAAAAGTTGGGTTTTGGACAGAGGGCAGAGCAGCCAATGAATGAACAAAGAGGCAATGGCACTTGAATGAGCCCGTCCAAAACGTAGGCCTCAAGCAACTGGTGCTGATGGCTGGGGGCTGGGAAGCAAAGACTGGACAGGAAAGAAGGGCAGCCTGGATGCCCGGAAAATGTGTCTGCTGCTACTAGGCAGTGCTCACTCTGTGACCCAGTATAGTCATAGACTTACGCTGAATGAGGAGGGAGTGGAGGTGAAGTCAAAGGGGAGGGGTTAGTCACTTGGAGAAACCAAGTCATCTTGATCTTTGCAACTTTAGTGCCCAACCAGGATGGCTATGTGCCCAAGTAAACATGCCAGGGTGATGTGAGGAAGAACAGATCAACCCTTGCAAAACTAATTCCTAAGACAATCTTTCCACTCGGCCTGTTTACACTGGATGTGGCAAAGGGCCGTAAGGAGATGAACCTCTACCCCATCCTGGTCCTTGGAACACAGTCTTTAGCCAGGAAAAAGAAAGATCTCAACTTATTCATTAGTGACTTAGTTGAAGTCCGTCTGAAAGGAATTTTTCAGGAGAGCGCCAGGAGACAAAAATACTGGCTGCACAGAAATTAAGTGAAAGTGATCTAGGTACCAACCTAAGCAATCGCTGGTTGCAAGGTAACAGGTAAGCCTGGGGTTCAACTTCGGAGATAAGTTGAACCATAAATACACTGTGTACACGCCTCTGGTCCCAGCATCAGGAATAGGAACACACTGGGCGCTGATAGTAGTAGAAACCTCAAACCCACCCAGGTCTGTGTAACAGAGATTCTAGAGCACTTGCCCCTAGCTCATGAATAAATTGTTCTCCAAGAATCCTTTTTGTAAATAAACAGCTTGGAGCTTTGGATAGTTTCCTGTAGGCAGAGTATTATCAATGGTGGTTAGGTTCTGTAATTTCATCAGTCATACCCCATGGATTAAATAGGCCCCTCCGGGGCGCCTGGGTGGCTCAGTCGGCTAGGCATCTGCCTTCGGCTCGGGTCATGATCCCAGGGTCCTGGGCTCCTTGCCCAGTGGGGAGCCTGCTTCTCCCTCAGCCTGCCGCTCCCCCTGCTTGTGCTCTCTCTCTGTCTCTCTCTGACAAATAAATAGAATCTTTAAATCGCCCTCTCTGGAACTGCTGTGAACCTAGCTACTATCAAAAACACTGTGTCAGAAAGACATGTGTCCTAGCCTTCCACTGTCTCATCTCTAGGCCTCTCATCCTTCCATAATAATGAGGATTAAGCTCCATTCCAATATAGTCCCGGATCAGGGCTTTAGGAGCAGGAAAAAATATTTGCCCAACCTAGGTGACAAACTGGTGGATGTGAGGGGCCTGCGGAGACAAGGCTGTGGGTGCAAGGCCTCATGCAGAAGTGACTCTTCTCTTATAGACAGAAGACCTCAGAACCCAGGGATGGCAGCAACAGCAGGAGCTTTGCACTCCATGCCCATGGCGCTATGCAGGGAGATGAATATCTGACAGGGAGTTGCGACGCGGACCACTAAATTCCTACGTAGGGGCTCTGTAAGTTGGAGACTATATGTCACATAGGCAGCATCTCCAATCTTGGAGATAACCGACTTTTCTCAGAAGGAGAAAATTCAGCTCAGAGAGGTTATTCCTACAAATTCCAAGCCAAAACCTGATAAAAAATAAAATAAATCTGATGTTCTCAAGTTCTGATTTGGACACTCTTCATTAAACGCCACTTCCTTCTTCTATTATACAACTTCCTTCTCTGTAACTTTTCATATAAACATGTATGTTCCTTGAGGTCAGAGCTTGTATCCTCTCTCTCATCTCCCTTAGAACACTTCTCTCAACACTAGCCTGGGCTAGGCGTAGGGCCAGGGCAACTCTAAAGAAACAGTAAGAGATGAAATGTGTCCCTCCCAAATCTATTACATGGCTGTCTCAGATGCCTATGTAGAGGCCTTTGCCAGGTATGGCTTAGCAGCAGCAAAGCTCACCCACTAAAAGGTTCTGCTTGACACAGGGTCTTTGTACGGCATGGACATAACAGAAAGAGCCAAAGTGGTCTTCAGCCGTATTTTTTTTTTTTTTTTTTTTAAAGAAGGGTCCTACTCAACCTTGGTCAGACTCTTCTCAGTTATTGTATTCAGCTGCGGGCTCCATAACTCAAGAGGAACAGGGACAGGCTAGAGCGCATCCAGAGTGGGAGGAGGAAAAAGGAGAGGAGGCTGGAGCTCAGATACCAGTAAGGAATAGCTGAAATTGCTAGGGCTCTTTAGCCTAGAAAAGTGAGACGAGGGGGCATAGTCTGTGTCTTTGGATCTGACAAGGAGAAAGCATTCTTGTTTTGTGTGGTCCCAGAAGGTAGGGCTAGGACCCATGGATAGAAGGTAGAGGGATGATGATTGCCACTCAACATATGAAAAAGTCGTCTACAGTCAAAACTTTCCAACCAGGAAATGGACTGGCTAAGAAGGGCGTGAACTCCCCACATGAGCACAGGACAACCAGCTCAGAGCTACTAGATAGAAGGCAAATGGACTGGTTAAGATTAAGACCAGGTGACCTCCAAAAGGCCCTCTTGACTCTGAGAATCTGTGATTCTAGGCCTCCTCCAAGAACAGCATTAGATTAGCAGCCCTGAGGCAAGGCTGTCCTTTGGTGCCTGATGGGAGTGGGGAAGTGATTCACTTTCCTCAGATGGGTCAGCATCTTTTTCCCCCCTGGTTCTGAAGAAGCCTAACAACAAAAACTGTGATGTTCCCTCTAGATAAATCACTCCATAAACTCCAATCTCAAGCCCGAGTCTCTCTTTCCTCTTAAAAAAAGAAATTCCTGGGAGGGGGTTGGGGAGAGCAAAAGGGGAAATCATTTTCATTTTTTTTTTTTAAAGGGACAACGCTCAAGTGTCTTCCAGCTGGAGTTGAATTATTTTCTTTGTCTGAGGTTTTGGAGAGGGGAAAATCCTCTAACAGGCTTGGCCTTTTTCACTTTAGGGAGCACATGTGTGGATCTCAATAGGGTACCAGGTGTATTATGACAGCCCAGCAGGCCCCGAAATAGTGTGTACCCAAAGCTCAGCCAAGAGTTACCAGACATACCACCTGCCCTTCTTGCTCTACCTCCCTCCAACCTTCTTTGTGGCTTTCTGGATGGATTCCTACTCCAGGTCTCCAAATGCCTTCTACTCTCTGGGAGAGTTGGGGGACTGAGGCCCTCGATACCTTTGCTGATTCTAGAGGCAGATGAAGAGGGGATTCATGTATGTACCCAGGCTGGACTAAGCTCCCAAGAAGCACGCCCCATGAAGGTCCCTTTGTGAATGTCAAGCTCTGGTCTAGGGTGGGCCCAGCCCGTAACACAACTATGAAGCCTTCATAGGAACTGCTGGTTCTCATATTCCAGCAAGAACTCAAACTCGCAGCCAAATTTACTGCCAGCCACAAGACGGCCTCAATCTGACTTAACCCACGTCCTCTTGAAATCTCAACTGCCTCTTTGTGTGCTTCTTCTAGAAATAAGGTCGTGGTGGGGGTGGGGGGGGGGTGCGGTGGGGAGGGAGCTAAAAACAACTTAAAGAGCATGTCCTGCCATCTTCCTAGGCTAAAGATGGCAAACAGTATGAGAGTTTTCCCAGTTCATTCTCACATCATCTTTGATAATGAAGATGGGACAGGTATGCCCACCCCCATGTAGCAAATAGACATTTGGGTCTAGAGAGGGTAAAATGATATAGCAACAGCAATGCACAGTCAGTGGAAGAGGTGAAATTTCCTTCTCCTCCAAGCTACTCCCCCACCCCACCCTACTTTGTTCCAGGGCAGTAACTAGCCCCCACTTGCTTCACTGTGCCTGATGGAGACTGCCACGAAAAATGGGCCAGGAATAGGGCAAATATGTAGGATAAGCCTGTCTTCTCCGCCCCAATTTTTCTCCTTCTCCTGCGTCCCCACTGGTCTCCACCCCTTCTTTTCCCCACCCTCAGCCAACCTCAGGACACATTTCCAAAGACTCACAATCAGTATAGGAACGTCACGCTACAGGTCAATAACTCTTGTCTCTGTCGGTCTGTCCATATGTCTGTCTGTCTGTCTCTCTTTCTATCTACCTCACACACACACACACACATGCCACAAGAGGATACACTTTGAATCTCTGAGGCCTCTGAGAATTCCTCTTTGATGCAGAATTATTGCTGCCAGAACCTTGGAAAGGTCACCCATCCCCATAGAAGATCTTTTCCAGTACAGGGAGCCAACTTCATGGATGACTGTCTACACTGCAGAGGGGGACCCCTAGGTAGCAAATCAGATAAATATGATTAGAAGAGAATCTCCACTTTATCCAAACAGGCCTCCTGGGCCAATGAGGTAGTATAAGACGCTAACCAAAGGAATTAATAACACCAAGGTCATGGGCCCAAGTCCCTTGTGGGTTATGTTTCTTTGGAAACATCACAATGCATAGGGAAATCATAAGCCATCCCTTAACACTTGGGATAATCAATAGCAGGTTTATTTTTTTCAAACATTTCCTCTTTCTTTCTCACTGAATTGTGAGAAGACTACACCAGTCTCCTAAAACTTGGGCAACTGAATTCCCCACATTCAAGGAAATCACAGGAGCCAGTAGGCATCAACCATTTCCCAACCTGATCGTTTCCCGGTCCAAAGGTTCTCCCATGACAAATATGAGATGGCCTTTCACACTCTAGGCGATCTTTTCCCACTAATCACCCTTTCTCAAATCCCTCCACTCCCGAGATGTCTCCACAAGCTATCTCCAAGCATGTACGCCACACCAGACCCCAACTGGTTTTTTTTTCCATGACACCAAAGGAGGTTCTCCAGCATTTCCCACCATGGTTCTTGCACCTTACCTCTCTCTCTGCCTGACCTGAGATCATCACAGTGATTTGGAGGCACTAAAACAGTCCTCTCCTACCCCTGAGCCCAGACTTCAGCAAGGAGTGTCCACAACCCAGTTCCTCACCTACTGTGGAACCACACGCTGGCATGGGAAGAGTCACTGGGGGAGCTGTCAAGACTAGATATACCCCTGAATGGCCCTGCCCCATGCCCCTTCACAAACGGCAGTACTACCAGAAGAATCAAGAAACTCTCCAAGTAGTAGAAAATAGGATAGACTTGGAGCCTCCCACTGACTCACTGTGTGGCAGACCTAGACAAGCCACTCAGCGCATGGTGGCCTCAGGTTTTCCATCCACTTCTCCACAACCTTCCCTGACTGCCTCACAGGGTGGCTGGAAGAGGCTAACGAAATAAGGGATATGGAAACACCGTATAAACAGTAACACTGTACACAAGTGGAACAAAGCCTCACCTTCTTCAGTCCACAACCCTTGGGAGGAGGAAAGGGCCAGAGCTAGCATAAAAGATTGCCAACTGGGCTGTCATAGTCTTATTTGAAGACCCCCCACTCGAACCTCCTTATAGACATGGGGACACCTAAGCCCAGGGAGGGTAAGTGATGCACTCAGGATCCCAAAGCTAATGAGCGGCAGAGCAAGGACTAGAACCCAAGGTTCCCATCTGCCAATACAATTCTCTTTCTACGGCCTTCCATCCCATCCGCACCAGTGTGTGCCGACTGAGGTTATTTTTGAGAAGAAAACTGTATTGTTCTGAAGCATAAGGGGAAACAAAACTAAGTTAGAAAAATGAAAAGGGGACTAATGAACTATGCCACAGCATGTCTTGGCAAGAAAAAAAAAACAGGCAATCATTGCACTTAAAAAAAAAAAAAAACTATGGCCCCTTTATATAATGTTGGGGCTAACCAGGTTATATACAACTGGCTTTTACTGTAAGGTGCCAGGCTAGTTGGGAGGGATGGGATAAATGATTTTACCCCTGCATATCCAAATGTGTGTAATAATGAGTTTTCCTATAATAGGGGTCAACTGTGTGTTCAGCGGAAAGGGAATCATTAAAAGGCACCCTGCCTCTCAACACACGAGTCACTTCCTCAACAGCTCGGCCAAGGAAACCCTCATCTACCCTCAAATAATCCCCCAGCCAGACCACAAATTGCTGGCTGCCCCATACTTAGTAACACCCCCCGCTATGCTCAGCACTGGCTCACAAAACAATCCAGGGCCATAGCAGTAAGCACTCTCTGGGGCGCTTCTCAGGATGGTTCAGCCCTGGGCAGAGGTGAAAAATGACCTCTCCAAGATAGGTTGTCCGGGCAAACTGGAAATTCTGTGGGTGGTGTAAGGAGAAAAAAGAAAGGGAGGAACTGCCAGACTACTGAGGGGTGCATAGCCCATTCTGACGTTGGTGGAAAGAGGGAAGAGAGGAGTCTGATTAGAAGAAATTCCTGAAGGTCAGGATTCCCCTCCCCAAAATGGTTGTTTGAGAGTGTTCTTGTTTTCTTTGGTTTTTCGAAAAAAGCTTATTAACTCCCTCCATAGAATATTGGAGGGAGAGTGCTTTAAGAGGGGATGTGACAGTGGGTGACAAAGGCATCTCAGGCTGGTTCGAAATACATGACCAGTGTGGGGAAGAGAGAGCCGGATGGAGATATGGGCTGGTTATTGGCGTTTGGGGAGGCCAAAGATCCCAGGTTTCCCCGACAGCTCCTCAAAGTTTTGCCTCAGGTACCTGAGACTGCTCAAGCTGATTGGTACACCCCATGGCAATACCCCACGGTGGCTAAGAGTGTGGGCCCCAAGGCCTGAAGGACCTCTCCACTACAAGTTAACCAGCACGTCCAATGCAAGGGGGAAATGAGCACAGGTTGGGGGGGGGGGGGGGTGGTAGGGCATTGGCCACCTCCTGCTGAGACGTGACCTCCCTTACAAAGCCAAAAAAATAGTGACATTTGTTCCCTGCTGAGAAGCCACATCTTTCTATCTCTAGCCCAAACCCACATCTACAACCTCAACTGCTATTTGAGTGGGTTGGAAGGAGAAGAGCTTTTCAGATTTGAGCATTTAAGAGAAACAAAAACAAAAAAACAAAACGGGATGAAGTTCGTGAAGTTCCTTCCCTTGGCAATCTGGCGCCTCAAGGTGATTGGCCCTACAAATCTCTCTTCCCGGTAACAGCCCCCGCGGCCCCCACACCCCCTCACCCCTACTGGGGACGGCTCGTTTGGGGGGTTCTGGAGCACTCCGGAGAGCTCCTCTCCCCTGTCCTCGGCGGCAACTTGGCTTCCAGCAGATCACAGCCTCCTAAAACAAACAAACCCTGGCGGCGGCAGCCGCAGCTCCAGCACAGCTGCGCTCCATGGCGCAAAAGTTTCCTCCACACTTCTCAACGTGCAGGAAATCTCGCCGGCGCTGGGGCAGGACTCCGGAGGGAGGGAAAGGCCGAGCCGAACCGGCAGGAGCAACGCCTCGCCAGCTGAATGGATGTGCGCGCGTCCGGCCGTGGGAAGTGAGGCTGACGAAAGCCACCAGTGCCTCATCTCCGTTCCCACACCAGACCCTCGCCCTGCAACCTGCCCCGGCGGCACGACCCGCTGCTCGGCGGAGGGACCAACGCTGCTAAGAGAGCTGCCAAGCGGCGCTGTCTGTCCCGCAGGGGCGCGGGAACTTCCAAGGAGAAACCCCCAACAGCCACCACTTCCTCCAGCTCAAACTGAGGGGCGCAGCCGCCCCGACGTGGGGGAGCAAAAAACTGCCCCCCAGAGCCTCCCGAGTGTGTGCGCGCAGGGCTCTTAGCCCCGGGCCAGCAATGCTCCCATCCCGTGCTCCCGCCACCCGTCATGGGTGTCTGCGCCCGGGCTGGTGGCAAGACCCCTCCGTTCCGCTAATGCTCCACAGGAGGGCTTTCACCCCCAGCCCGGACCAAGTTTCAAAGTCGGTCGGAGGGCCGCGTCCCGCGGCAAGCCTGCGCACCCGCTTGCCCATTCAAAGTCGGGCACCGCTGGGACAGAGGCGCCAGTTCTTACCTTAGACACCGTGAGCGGTTCGCAGTGTTCCAGACCCCCCTTAAGGGTGAAGCCCCAGGGCGCCCCCCCTTGCAGCTGCACAGGGACGTACTGGAAGGACCCAGGCCGGTTCTCCATCCTCGGCTCGGCTCAGGCGCCGCGGGGCTCCTTTTCCGCGGGGGCTACGTTGCCTCCGCCCCCAGCAGCTCCGCCACCATCGCCCTCCAGCGCTACGCCACCCCGCACCGCCCTGCTCCGCCTACTCTCCCGGCTGGAGACGCTCGGGCAGCGGGCGAGCGCGAGGAGGAAATGACACGGAGCTGGAGAAAGGGGGAGAGAGGGGGGGAAAGGAGAAGGAAAAAAAAAAAAAAGAGAGAAAAGAAAAGAAAGAAGGAGAGGCGGAGGGATAGGGCGTAATGGACAAGAAAACGGAGCAATGAGGAGGGGCAGTCAGTGGGACCTCGCCTATAGGATCGCTGGGGAGCGGGCGCGAGGCAAGGCCTCACATCAATTGTTACATTGTTTCATTCAAGCTGCTCCCCCCCTTTGGTCCTCCTCCTTACGGCCGGGTTCCCCGCCCCTCCAGCCAGCCGAGGCGAGGGGAGGTGAAAGTCGTTAGTGTGGATAGCCCGCGTGGCCGAGTGGGCTGAAACGCTGGCTTCCCGGTTAGCGCGTTCATGTTTCTCTGACTGCCTTTTTCTTCTGAAGGTCCCAAAACCGGGTCCTGGGAGGGTTACAAGGCTGCTAATTTGTGGACCTTGCCTAGAGGGATGGAAAGTAAAGCAAAGCAGGCCAGCGAACACAGTGGGGCTGTGTGTGTAGGCTGCTCTGTGTGTATGCACTAGGTGTGTGGGGTCATTATGAAACATTGCCCCGGAGCATAGTTTAAATAAAGAAGCACTTTGAGGATGCCCCCTGCCCGGGTTTAGCCGCACCCTGGCTCAGCGCTGGCGTCTGTGGGTAGCACTGTGCTTGTGTATGTTCCAGTCATCTGGAGTTCCTGGCACGGCCTTGCACTTGCCCCACTGAGATGACCAAGCCAGGAATCAGCAAACTGCTAGCAGACTAGTAGTATTGTTTCCACTCCTAAACAAACCTACAGAAAAGAGCATCCATTGATAAACTGGCCAATTAACAATGTTGTGCCTTTTGGAAGAATCCGTTTTTAGACAAGGGTCCAGAACATTTCTGCTCATCCGTTCATGCTCGAGGCTGTAGTTTTTGAGCCGGGCTTTTGGACCAGACCAAACACACACACACGCGCGCGCAAACACCCACAGTAATAGTCTCAAAAAGTGAATCTCTTATTAAATCTTATGCTGATTTCTCAGTCTTGACCTAGACAAGTTACTTACCCTCCCTGAGGTATTGTCTCTAGAGCCACATGCAGGCAGTAAGTTTTTTTTAAAGGGCCTCCCACTGGCAGGGGAAGTTTTGACAACTCCGTTGTGACTCAAGAGGACCTTCCACCGCCTCTTGTCTGTTCAGTCTCTTGCCCTCTTCTTGTGGAGCTTGTTCCTCATCACCAAGGAACACACTATGGCTCCCTGCCTTCCACAGTCAGCTTTCTGCAGACAAGGTTTCCACTCTCTGCTTCCGTTCCCTCACCTGTCACTGACTCTTCCCCTTGCCTGCTGTGTACTGCAGCAGGGCCAGTGAAACGTCTCTCACAGACCTCCCTCCCTCCCCCAATCCTTTCTTCTCAACCTTCTAAACTGCCTGCATTATATGATGCTGACCTGACTTTTCTTTAATAAAACTGCAATTTGGCTGTTTATAGCCTCCCTTTTTTAAAGTCCTTAGAGATGATTCACCGAGGAAACCACCTTAATCTTTTAGACTTCTAGACCTACAAAAACCATTTCGATCATGTTCACTGTTTTGTGTTTCCCCTCCTAGAAAGCAGAAAGCTTGAGAAAATGGCACCTCAATTTCTTGACTCTCAATTGTGTGTCAACCTGTGACATTCATTTGAAACTGAATTGAAACTGATTTTTTTCTTCTTTTTGTGCTAAGACTCTGATCTTCATGATTATTGCTTGGTGGAACTCAGCATGCTTCAGTCTCAACATATTGAAATCTGCAAAGTTCAGTTCACAGGATATGTAGTCATCACTCAAGGTCTACTAGAATTATGTGTCTAGACTAGAGGAAGAAGTTTGGAAGCAGGAGACACACATATGAGCCCTGGCCTTGTCAATAACTAGATAGGTGACCTTGGGCAAATCACTGAACTGTTTTTAGTCTCATTTTCTTCATTTGTAAACTTCAGCTAGTAAGCCCTGACCTACCTACCTTCCAGGCCTGTTGAAGCCTAAAATAAAATAATGCATATGAAAACACCATGTCTTCTTGCACTCTTCAGTTTATCCTTTGTATCATTACTGCAGAAGAACATAAATTACCTAGCCCCTGGTGCAAACAGCTCCTAAGTAGACATTTTGAACATCAGATGGCCAGATAATGTCACTTCTTTACTGATAAAAATTACTGCTAGTAGCAGGGATCTTATTCTTCCTTCCAGTTAGTGGGAGCATGATTATGTAGTGGAAAAGGTACTGGGTAGAACTTGAGATGCCTGGATTCCAAGCTGGTTCTGCTGTTAAATTGCTGTGTGATATTAAAAAGATCATACCCCCTCTCTGTAAATTGAAGGGATTAAGCTACTTGATTTCTTAAGTTTCTCTACAGTTGGCAAATTCTATGACTACTTCCTGGCAAGGGTGCTAAAAAGAGCATATGTGCAAACAAAGGCTTGATGGTGGAGATGAACCAAGTGAAAATAATGCAATGGAGAAGAATCCAGGAATGTTTTTCTGTGTGTGGGCGCTTGTGCACACATGGTGTGTCCGACCGACAGATAATGAATGCACTCTAAAGTATGTTAAACTGCCTGTGGAAAAATAAGGTGGAAAGTCCAGTAGGCAGGTAAAAATAGGAAACTGCATTATAAGAGAGGGGTGGTGATTGATAATACACATTTGGATTATAGTTGAAGCCATTTGGAGTGGATAATCTCACCCAGGGTACCACAATGATAAAAAAAAGCTCGATTTAAATGGAATCTTGGATTATGCTAATATTTAAAAGTCAAGAAGGATCACAAAGGATCTAAAAAGGAACAGACAGAGGAGGTGGGCAAAAGGCCAATCAGCAGAAACAGGGAGAGAAATTAAAAACAGGCTGTTTACTTCCACCTCATTAAAAAAAATCCTCACAAGTCTTTTCTTCATTAGAAATCTATTGACCAGTTTATCTTTTTGGAAGGAAGAAGACTAAAATAGCAGTCCTTCCCTGAACTTCTTTTTTTTAAAACTTCCTTAGCTCCATCTTTTGTAAACTTGATTTTGAATACAATTTCCCTCATAGCAGTGCCTCTAAATCCTTTCTAAATTAAGGATTCTTTTGAGCTTCTAGTGAAATCTATGCATTCCCTCCCCTAGAGAGCTACACATCATCATGCAATGTTATACTCAATTTGGGCTGAGACTTACAGACCATAGCTTCAGAATCCTTGCTCTAATAAAATATAAGATTTTTTATTGTGGTAAAAAAAAAAAAAAAAAACCATAACATGAAATCTACCCTCTTAACAAATTTTTATTTATTTATTTTTCCTCTTAACAAATTTTTAAATATACAGTATGGTATTGTTAAGTATATGCACAATGTTGTATGGTGAATCTCTAGAACATTTTCATCTTGCATGACTGAAACTTTATACCCATTGAACAGCAACACCCATTTCCACCTCTCCCCAGCCCCTGGCAACCACCATTCTACTTTCTACTTCTGTGAATTTGGTGACTACTTTAGATAACTCATATAAATGGAATCACGCAGTATTTGTCCTTTTGTGACTAGCTTATTTCACTTAGTCTAATGTTCTCAAGGTTCATCCATGTTGTAGTTTATGACAATATTTCCTTTCCTTTAAAAGGCTGAATAACATTCTATTGTATGCACGTACCACATTTTCTTTAGCCATTTATCAGTCAGTGGGTGTTTAGGTTGTTTCCACCTTTTGGCTATTGTGAATAATGATTCAGTGAACACGGGAGTGCAAATATCTCAAGATCCTGTCTTAAATTCTTTTGGATAAATACCCACATGTGGGATTGCTGGCTCATTTGCTAGTTCTATTATTCATTTTTTCAAGAAACTTCATACTGTTTTCCACAGTGGCTACCCCATTTTTACATTCCCACCAATAGTACACAAAGATTACAGTTTCTCCACTTCTTCACCAACACTTGTTGATATAGATTTCTTTTTTTTTTCAACAGTGGCCATCCTAACAGGTGTGATGTGATATGCATTGCGTTTCCCTGATGATTAGTGATATTGAACATCTTTTCATATACCTGTTGGATATTTGTATGTGTTCTTTGGATAAATATCTATTCAAATCCTTTGCCCATTTTTTAGTCAAGTTGTTTGTTTTTTTGATTTTTGGGGTTTTTTTTCTTTTTTTTGCTATTGAGTTGCAGAAGTTCCTTATATATTTTGGATATTAAGCCCTTATGAGATATATGGTTTGCAAATGTTTTCTCTCATTCTGTAGGTTGCTTATCATTTTGTTCTTTTTGTTTGTTTGTTTTGCTCTGCAGAAGCTTTTTATTTGATGTAGTCCGAATTGTTTACTTTTGCTTTTTTTGCCTATGCTTTTGGTGTCATATCTAAGAAATCATTATCAAGACCAATGTCATGAAGATTTTCCCCTATGTTTTCTTCTAGGAATTTATGGTTTCAAGTCTTACATTTAAGTCTTTCATCCATTTTGAGGTCATTTTTGTGGGTGGTGTAAGATAGGGGTCCAGTTTCATTCTTTTGCATGTGAATATCCAATTTTCCAACAACATTTATTAAAGAGACTATCTTTTCCCCATAGTGTATTCTTGGTGCCCTTGTTCAAGATTAGTTGACCACATATGCTTGGATTTAATTTCTGGGGTTTCTATTCTATTCCATTGATTTATTTGTCTGTTTTTATACCAGTATTATACTGTTTTGATTACTATAGCTTTGTAATATAGTTTGAAATTAGGAAGTGTGATGCCTCCAGCTTTATTCTTCTTTCTCAAGATTGCATGGGCTATTCGAGGTCTTTTGTAGCTCCATACAAATTTTAGGACTGTTTTTTCTCTTTCTGTGAAAAATGCCATTGGAATTTTGATAGAGATTGCATTGTCTATAGATTGCTTTTGGTTATATGCACATAACATGTGTTTATTTAAAGAGCTCACATATATTATTGAAATAATGTCTCAACAGAAAATGTAGCAATTCATTCATTCAGTGAGTTTAATTTGCCCTAGTTTGAGAGAACAACAGCTAAATGCTAGGCATTCTGCAAGGACTTTCCATACATTATTTGCAATGATTACAATGACCTGCAAAGTAGGTGTTTTTAACTGTTTTCCAAATGAGAAGTGAGTGAGTTTCCAACTGAGCCAGGAAGTGGTAAAACCAGGATTACAAGGCAAGGAGGCTGGAGAAGCATCCTGTGATAACTTTTTAAATCATGTCTCTGTTGTATTTTCCTCTTTTGCAAGGGAGGCAAGTGATTGGAATCCTCCATTCCGCTCTCTTCATGTTTCTACTTGGGAGAACTTCTGCTAGAATAACTCACTTGGCCTGTTTCTCCACCCCTGGGGGAGTTAGAAATTCTGTCTAGTTAAGTGAGAAGAGTATTAGGAAGCCTATTATTATTGCCTATATATTCCCTATCCACCAATCCAGCTTTTAACAGTAATAAACAGGTATTTTTCCTCTCTGCCTGTTTTCTGTGTTTCTGTTTGTTCTGAACTTGAGAGTAGATGAGATAGGTGTTATTTCTACATAGTTTGTGTGTCCTCCGTCCACTTATATATTCCATACTGTCTCCTGAATGTCTATATGGGCCTATTTCTGTTTTTTTTTTTTTTTTTTAAGAATTTATTTATTTATTTATTTATTTGAGAGGGAGCAGGGGGAGGGGCAGAGGGAGAAGGACAAGCAGACTCCCTGCTGAGTGGGGCTCCTTGCTGACATGAGGCTCAATCCCAGGACCCTAACTGACTGAGCCACCCAGGCAACCCTATATGGGCCTATTAACACAGCACTGATTGAATAAACATCTCTCTGTGTGCACATCCGTCTCCAAAGAAGACATCCAGATGGCCAACAGACACATGAAAAGATGCTCAACATCACTCATCATCAAGGAAATGCAAATCAAAACCACAATGAGATAACACCTCACACCTGTCAGAATGGCTAAAATAAAAAACTCAAGAAACAACAAGTGTTGGCAAGGTTGTAGAGGAAAAGGAACCCTCCTGCACTGTTGGTGGGAATGCAAGCTGGTGCAGCCACTGTGGAAAACAGTATGGAGGTTCCTCAAAAAGTTAAAAATAGAACTACCGTATGATCCAGTAATTCCACTACTGGGTATTTACTCAAAAAAATATAAAAACATTAATTAAAAAAGATATATACACTCCTATGTTTATTTACAATAGCTATTTTATGGAAGCAGCCCCAGTGTCCACTGATAGATGAATGGACAAAGAAGATGTGATATAAACACACACACACACACACACACACACACACACACACACACACACCCAGACTGGAATATTACTCAGCCATAAAAAAGAATGAAATCTTTCCATTTGCAACAACATGGATGGAGCTAGAGAGTATAATGCTAAGTGAAATAAGTCAGTCAGAGAAAGACAAATACCATATGATTTCACTCATATGTGGAATTTAAGGGGAAAAATGAACAAAAGAAAAAAAGAGAGAGAAACCAAGAAACAGACTCTTAACACTAGAGAACAAACTAGTGGTTACTAGAGGGTAGGTGGGTGAGGGGAATGGGTGAGATAGGTGATGGGGATTAAGGATTGCACTGGTCATGATGAGCACTGAGTAATGTATAGAACTGTTGAAGCACTATCTTGTACACCTGAAACTAATATAACAGTGTCTATTAATTAAATGGAATTAAAATTAGAAAAATAAAATAAAACAGGATGGGAAAAATTTTTTTAAAAGAAAGTATGTGTGGGTATTAGGCCCAAGTTCCATATGATCCTGAAGGGAGTTTGATCTGAGTGTCTTCAGGAAAGAGACAGAGAGAGAATGAAGAACACTCCTTGAATTAGGCTTTGAGGCCATCTTCCCATAGTTATATCACAATGATTGTTGCCCTTCTCCCCTCGAAGCAGGCTCTACCTGGAAAGGCTGCTTAATCCCATTTCTGTACCTTTTCTTCCACCTGGAGCCACAGACTTCCCTCTTTCTGTGTGTGTACTAGCAGTCACCATTTAAGAAACCATTTCTGTTCTGGCTCAAAGAGTGTTTACGGATTATTTACTGACTAGGGAAGTTCTCATTTGTCATAGGCAAATTATCACATTAGAGAAATCTAACCTGTGTTTTGTAATTGTTACCTAGTGTTTTATGGCACGTACTCAGTGAATTTTTACCAAGTCATCTTCTTTATTTCATCACAGCCTTGGGAAAAATAAGGTAAGAGAGTAAAAGTCACCATTTTATAGGTGAAACCAATGGGAAAATAGATTCATTGCTTTACTAATCAACCATCCATGCTTCCCTGGAAAATTGAATATTGGTGGGCCCCAAATATTCCTGGACCAGGGGACCCACAGGCAAAAGGGGACCCAGAGCATTTTTTTAATGAAAGAGATTTTTTCATAAATAATATCAAAAGCTGTCCATTTTTAATCTCATCAATTAGATCTTCTGGACTATTCTTCTTGGATTTCTATGGCTCCTCTTCCTTCCCTTCCCCATTTATCCCCACCCTCCCCAACAATTACCTTAGCTCTTCTGAATGTTTCTCACAGAGGAGAGATCTGGGGCAATGATAATTATCAGTGGAGAGGGAAACAAAGTCTAATGTTTTAGGTATTATTCATATACAGATTACATGAAAACAATAGCAAGCTCCTCCCTCCAACCTAGCTCTACATCTAAGGGCGTGTTGGGGGAGTACAACAAAGGACAATTTTAAGTAGACTATTCTACTAAAGAGTCTGATTCCCGCAGAATTTTACGTAGGGCTAGGGAAAGATTTTATGGTTAAGGCCTGTTTCTTTTGCATTAAAGCTACTATAAAATTAGTATACAAAGTACTATAGCTTTATTTAACTATTTTAGTTAAATAATTCCTTGTAAGTACATGATGTTAAAGAAATACGGAGTTTTAGTTTCTCCTTGGGTAACTTTATAAAGATTCCTCCTATTGCCAAGGTATCCCATTCGGATCATGCTATGCTTTTATCCACCCAGAAAAAAATATCAATTGTCTCATGGAATCTCAGAATCTTGGCATGGTCTTTTGTTTGAGACTAGAGAGTAGAGCCTCTTCATCCTTGAGGTGACAAATCTGGACAGCTCGTGTGTGTGTGTGTGTGTGTGTGTCTGTGTGTGTGTGCGCGCACGCGCGTGCACGTAAGAGACTGCCATCTGTGGTGGTTGGTGCTCTCTGGGAAGGCTTGTTGGAGCAGGAGTTGGTTTGTTTGTGTTCTAAGTTCACATTAATGTCAGCCCAATTGGAAAACCTCAATTTGCCATTGGCAAAATCAGTCATCTGGTACAGGTTCAGCTGAGCTGTAATGAATGTTTGCCATTGCTCTAGAGGAGTTTCAGCCAGGGATTGATTCCTTCATATCAAGAAGGTGAAAATCAGATGAACTGCTCAGACCCAACATGTGGGCTCGAATGTGACCCCTTCTTGGTACCCAGCTCAGACAGGGGTCACCCCTTGCTTTGAGTTGTGGGTTAGCCCATCTGTTTTATTTCTCAAATGCTGTTTTCTGTGAGCCATTCATTGCTCCTTGGTCATTAATAAAATAATATTTTTGGTACATATTAAGCTCTTACCTCAACTCTTCCATCTATGGAAGGAAAAAATCACGTGCACAAACATTCAAAACCCAGCCTTTTTGCTTTCAGAAAGTTTCCATCATTTTGCTCTCCTCTAGATGCAGAGGAGGTACATCAATTCAGTGTGCATTTGAGCAAAACAAAGAGCCCACTACAGTTTTGATGAAGCTCTGGAGAAGTACGCAGCAGACACTCAAAATATCGATTTAGATATGCTTATTTTCTTTCTTTCATAGTTTATTTCTACTTCAGACTAAGTAAAAATAAACCCCATTTATGAAATATTAGCTAAAGAGGGAACCATCTTGTTTTGGCGTGAATCTAAAATGACCTAGCCCAAAGAGGAAAGAACAACCAACTGCCTTTGTCCAGGAGTATCAGATGGGCTTCTGAAAAAGATTCATTTCTCCAACTACTTTGTTTGGGGGAGATAGTTCCAGGCAGGTGTACATGTGCCTAGATGTGTACACATACAAACCTCCATTCATATAGAGACATGAACAAAGCCACACAAAAGAACCAATGTTCAAATTTGGGAATGCCTGGCTCCTTTCTCTGAGGGTCTGGCAGCTCAGATTGCTAAAGAAAGAGTATTCTGGAACAACTCTTAGGAACCTGACAGTTACTTGATGTTCTAATACATAGGGCACTTTTGGTGTTTTCTCTTTCACAGGTTTAGATCAAACTTCAGAAACCTGGCCATCATACTTAACTCCCTCTTTCTTCCCACATCACTGACAACCACTCAGTCATGGAGCCCTGTCATTTCTAGTCCTAAAATAGCTCTCAAATCCATCCACTCTCTCCATGTTTACTGCCACTCCATCATCATCTCACACCTAGACCACTAGAACAGCTTCCTAACTGGGCTCTCTGATGCCTGCAGTTCTGCCCAGATGCCTCCAATTCATTCTCTGTTTTGTAGCACTTTGCAGCCAGGGCACTCTTTCTAAAGCACAAACTCTATGTCACTCCTCTATTTAATTTTTTTTCAATGGTTTCCCATTGTTTACTGAATTAAATCTAAGTCCCTTGACTAAGATCCTTCTTATGTGGCTCCTGCCTACATAGCTGGCACCCCAACCCTGTCCCAACCTCCCCCCCCACACACACTTGCATCTCCAGAGATACCAAATTATGGGTAGTTATTCCAAGCGCAACCTGTTCTCTTGTACTTCTATGCCTTTCCACAAACTTTTCTTCCTGCCTGGAAGACCCTCCATTTCATCCTTGTCCATTTGGCAAATCCCTACTCTTTCTTCAAGTCAGTTTAAAAGTTATGCTTATAGAAGAAATGTTCCTTGATACCTTTAAGCTATTCTTTCTTGATGTTCACACTGCCCCCTTTATATCACTCCATTGTGGCCCTGATCATATTTGATCATAATTATCTCCTCCCCTGGCCTGGATGTTCCTTGAGGGCATAAACCATGTCTGATTCTTCAGTTTTCTCCCCAGTGTTTAGCATAGGGCATGAACATAGTTGATGTTTGATCCTCATTGACATGTGACCCTGGGCCTGAAAGACCAAAGGCATTTTTGGCCATATGAGAAAGAACTTTCTGTTGCTCTCTTGATATATCTCCTTTTTAATTGAGGCATAATTGACATGTAACATTGTATTAGTTTCAGGTGTACAATATAATGATTGACCCTTTGTATCAGTGAGAAATGATTGCCACAATAAGTCTAGTTACCATCCACCACCATACATAGTTACAATTTTTTTTCCTGTAATAAGAACTCTTAGGATTTTACTCTTAGTAAATATGCAATACAGTATTATTAACTATAGTCACCATGCTGTACATTACATCCCCATGACTTATTTATTTTATAACTAGAGGTTTGTACCTTTGATTTCTTTCACCCATTTCATTCAGCCCACCCCACCTCTCCTCTGGCAACCACCTGGATATACCTCTTAATCATGGAATGGAAGATAAGGATTGCCTCCCCTAGAGCAGCCAGCAAATAGGACACCACAAAGAGGGTCCTCTAGTGATTCAGAACCAAAAAGAACCCTGAGACTGACCAAATTCCAAGCCCATAAAGCTTTTTACATTGATGCTGTTTGTTGGTACATGTTACTGAAGAACTAATAATAAGAAGAGGAAAAAAATGTAAAAATGTGGCTGCACTATAGAAAAGGAATATATGGAATACTAATTGCCATCTTCTTAACATAGCATTCCAGATGCTCCAAAAACTGGCCCCGGTCCTGCTCTCCAGCTTTGCCTCTCCCTCCTCTCTTATTTTACCCTCTGGCCATACCAAACCCTATCCCCACTACCCTCATTTTGTGGTATATCTTACCTCCATAATTTTACTCATACCGTCTCTCTACCTAGCTTACATTTGCCTTTGCTTTAGGCAACTTCTACCAACACTTTAAGATTTAGCAGAGGCCTTACTTCTTCCAGGAAGCCTTCCTCAACTAACCAACATGCACACATGTGTGCATGCATGCACTTACACACACACATACACACAGTCTAGATATACGTCCGTATAAATCAGGACTCTTTTGCTCACAAGTAACAGAAATATAACATAAATAAAACTTAAGCTAAAAAAGGAGTTACTGATACTAATTGAAAAGCACAGGAGTAATTTTAGGCATAGCTAGATCAGGTGCTCAAATAATGTCATCAGCAATCTGTTTCTCTTAGTTCTGATGTTCTCCATGTTGACTCAGTTCTCCAGTAGGCTCTCCCTACATGGTGGCCAAGATAGCCACAAAGAGCTACAGATTTGCATTTTGCCACTTAGCAACCCCAGTAGAAGCATAGACCCACTTTCTCAATAGTCCCAGCAAAACTTCCAGAATTAAGTCCATTCCTGAACCAGTAACCAGAGAAGGAGAATTCTCCAAGTAGCCAGGTGTATTAGGGTTCTCCAGAGAAACAGAGAGGCGAGAAGTCCCATGGTCTATCTGCTGCCAGGAAAGCTGGCAGTGTAATTCAGTCCAAGCCAGAAGGTCTGACAACCAGGAGCACTGATGTCCAAAGACAGGAGTAAATAGTGATATCCCAGCTCAGTCAATAGCAAATTTGCCCTTCCTCTGCCTTTTTGTTTTATTCAGACCCTTAACAGGTTGGTTGATACCCATAGGCATTGGTGAGGGTGATCTTTATTCAGTCTACTGATAAAAAATGCTAATCTCTTCCAGAGACAACCTCTCAGACACACACAGAAATATGTTTTACCAGCTATTTGGGCATTAAGTTGACATATAAAATGGGTGATATACCCATCTAGGTGCGATAAGATCTGTTACCAGAAGAAGACATTTGGGGCAGCAAAAGCACTATATGTTCACACTTAGTTTTCCTCTTACGCTCTTCCAGTTTCTCTCCCTTTCAGTGCTTCTGATCAGATAGTATCATTTGTATTTCTATATATGTATGTCTCTTCCACTAGACTGTGAGTTCCCGTGCCTATCTCTGTATTGCTAGAGATCACATGGGGGCTTGGTTTCTAGGAGGTATTCTCAGTCAATGAAGGATGAATGAATGGCCTTGCTGTGCATTTTGAAAATATGATTAAATTACATGGAGCCATACTGAAGGCTAATCCAGGCAAATAGTTTAATTTGATAATTAGATTAATAGTATAAGTCTAATTTATTTGATTAAATGCACAATTATTACTGGGTTGCATGGTAAAGAGGCATAAATAGTGAACAGTTCATTCACCATTCCAAAATTATATAATAAATGCTTTCTATGTGTCAGGCACTGTGCTAGAGGTTAAGATTAGCTTCTCCCTATTAATTAGCCCTTTAGCATTAATGAGAGTCAGTAGTGTATATTGATTGTATGTGTGGGCTCTAGGGCCCTGGATTAAATAAAATCCTAGCACTTGCATTTACTAGTTAAGTGCCCTTAGCCAGTTACTTAACCACTGTGCCTAGTTTCTTCCTCTATCAAGTAGGAATAGAACCCACCATAGAGGTTTATTGTGAAGATTAAATGTAGAAATGAATGTGAAGAGTTGAGAATAGTACCTAAACATTTTTAAGTGCTTAATAAGTGTTAATTCATGATTAGTTATTAGCAGAATCTTTTCTCCACTGAAATATTGCTTTACTCATTATGCTTGATCTGAGGCAAGACTCTAGGTTAGGGATTTAAAATTGAGCCTAAATACAACTTCCGGGCTTCAAGAAAGGAAAATAGAACAGAAGAAAAGCTTCTCTCAGCCCTGGCAGAATTATATTTGGACATAGAACAGAGGCTTTCTTAGTGTGAAATTACTATTTCCCGGTGAGCCACTAGTCCAAGCTTAATGGATATAGAGAAGGATGAAGTGGTCTTTTCTTTTGGGGAAAAGGTGGTGTTCCACAAGAGCTAGGAGATGAGTCTTAAACCCCAACATTGCCACTGCATATGGCTCACTAGGAGAATCAGAGTATAAGCAAACAGTTTGGATGGCTCAACAGGGTTTCCTAGCAACATATACAAGTTCTAAGTGGGCTCTTTGATTTAATGAAGAGAGGATGTATGGTGGACAGCAAACCTGGGTTAAAAATCCAAGTTCTTCTCTTTATTTACTATGGCCTCTTGGGAAATAATAATGATCACACCTCAGACATTTTGAGTGCTTACTATGTGTCAGTAACTATGCAAAGCACCTTGTCTATATTGTTTTCTTCAATCCTTGCAAACAACCTTATAAGGTAGGTTCTTCTATCACTATCTTCTTTTTTTTAATTATTTTAGAAATATTTATTTTTAATTATAAGAGTAATAGAAAATCCTTGTGAAAGAAATGTAAACAGTACAGAAATCCTCATATCCCCACCCAACCCCACCCTGAAGTAAATGTGAAAACATTTTGTTCTATATCCTTTCCAGACCTGTTTCTATGAATACACAAACATATATAGATACCTATCTTTAGGGAAAAAAGAAACACATAAACACTCTTCTACAATTTGCTTTTTTGATTTTGTGATATATCATGGACATCTTTTCATGTCAGTACATTTGGATCTATCTTATTCTTTTTAATGGGTATAGAGTATTCCATTATTTGGCTGTACAATAATTTAATAACTAGCCCAATATGGATGGACATTTAAGCTTCCAATTATTTATATTGCAAACTATGCTGCAACAAACACTTTCATACTTACATTTTAGGATACTTTTATTTATAGTGCTTTAAGATAGGATAAATTTATAGAGATATGAGAATGCTGGGTCACAAATATACACACTTAATATTTTGATCAAGGCTGTCAAATTGGTCTCCAAAAGTCCATCATTCTTTTTATGTTTTTGAGTAACATCTAGTTAAAATATAATGAATTGCTGAAGAACTATTTAAATATGACAAATTTCCTAGGTTGTTCAGTATAGCTACCTAGTTTTCCAGTGGATCTTAAATAATTATTAATAAAGTCACAGTAATATCATCTTGATTAAACTTTTCAAAGGAATGAATGGAGAAGTAGTGTTTTGAATTTTTAAGGTTATTTTATTTTTATTTTTTATGATTCAACAATTCTATACATTACTCAGAGCTCATCACAAGAAGTATACTCTTAATCCCCTTTATATATTTTACCTATTCACCCCAGAGATCTGCCCTCTGGTAACCACCTATTTGTTCTCTGTATTTAAGAGTCTGGTGGGGTTTTTTGTTTCTCTTTTTCTCTTTGTTTGTTCATTTGTTTTTTTTTTTTTAATTCTACATATGAGTGAAATCATATGGTATTTGTCTTTCTCTGTCTGACTTACTTCGCTTAGCAGTATACCCTGTAGGTCCATACATGTTGTTGCAAATGACAAGATTTCATTCTTTTTGATGGCTTAGTAATATTTCAATATATCTATATATCTATATCTATATATCACACCTTCTTTATCCATTCATTAATTGATGTACACTTGGGCTGCTTCCATATCTTAGCTATTATAAATTGTGCTGCAGTAAACATAGGGGTGCATGTATCTTTTTGAATTAGTGTTTTCATTTCCTTTGGGTAAATACCCAGTAGTGGAATTACTGGATCATATGGCATTTCTATTTTTAATTTTTTTTGAGGAATCTCTATACTGTTTTCCACAGTGGCTGCACCAATTTACATTCCCACCAACAGTGCATGGAGGTTTTTTCTTCTTCTTTTATAAGCAGAAGAAACTGAAAGGCAGGCAAGTTAAGTAACATGCCTAATATCACATACCTAGTAAATGGGGAAGCCAGGTTTCCAACCCGGACACTCTAGCTCTAGAACTTATGCTATCAACCTCTCTGAGCCTCGGATTCCTCATCTAAAAAGTTGGCTTAATTTTACCCACCTCCTAGGGTTGCTGTGAGGATTAGAGATGAACTGGGGGAAGCATTTTACACAATACTGGGCACATGGAAGGAGCTGTCTAAATAAGAGTTGTTATTATTCTGTCTTCCATTTTTCCTAGGAGCAGCAGGTCTGGACTTTCCTTCTATGTTGCCAGTACTACTTCTTGATTCTAATTAGTCTGACTACAAATTAGTTTCTGTATGAGGGAGGTACTACTGGGCCAATTACAGAATAAAGGAAACTGGTGCCAATGGTCTTCTCAGTTCATCATCAAACTGTGATTCTGCCTTCTATGTCCTGATTACATGTGCCACGCACCAAGTCTCGCAACACTGCTGATGTCTTTCCCCACTCTCCATTTTACCTTCCCAACTGGGACACCTGCCAGGTTGGCCATATTTCCACTTATCATCTCATTATGGAAAAGTGCATCTGAAAAGAACTGAAAAGCCGGCCTGCTGTGAGACCCTCATGGACACGAATATCCCTAAAGGGATTTTATTTTATTTTTTGTTATTGTAAGTATTATTTTTATTGAGGTACAATTGACATACAATATTATATTAATTTCAGATGTACAACATAGTGATTTGACATTCATATACATTGTGAAATGATCATTGCAATAAATCTAGTTATCATCTGTCAACATACAAAGTTAATACAATATTATTGAGTGTATTCCCCATGCTGTACATTACATACCCATGACATTTATTTTATAACTGCAAGTTTTTACTTCTTGGGCCCTTTCACTCAACCCCCCCCCTCTCTGGCAACCACCGATCCGTTCTCTGTATTTGTGAATCTGGATTCTGTTTTATTTTGTTTGTTCCATTTTCTGGATTTCACATATAAGTGAAATCGCATGATATTTGTCTTTCTCTGTCTGACTTACTTCACTTAGCATAATACCTTCAAGGTCCATCCATGTTGTTGCAAATGGCAAGATTTCATTCTTTTTTTTTGGATGTATAGTATTCCATTGTGTATATGTGTATATATATACACATATATATGTGTGTGTGTATTCCATTGTGTATATGTGTGTGTGTGTATATATATATATATATATATATATATATATATATATCTCCATTGTATATATGTGTGTATATACTTCTTTATCCATTTATCCATTGATGGACACTTAGTTTGCTTCCATATCTTGGCTATTGTAAATAATGGCACAATGAACATAGGGGTGCATATATCTTTTCAAATTAGTGTTTTCATTTTCTTCAGATAGATATTCAGTAGTGGAATTGTTGGATCATATGGTAGTTCTATTTTTTCATTTTTTAAATTGAAGTGTAATTGACATACAATGTTATATTAGTTTCAGGTGTACAACATATTGATTTGACAATTCTATACACTGTTTTTAAAGATTTTATTTATTTGAGAGAGAGAGAGTGCACAAGTTGGGGGGAGGGGCAGAGGAAGAGGGAGAAGCAGACTCTCCACTGAGCAGGGATTCCCGCATGAGGGGCTCAATCCCAGGAATCTGGAATCATGACCTGAGCTGAAGGCAGATGTTTGACTGAGCCACCCAGGCACTCCTATAAATTATTTTTAATTTTTTGAAGAGCTTCCATACTTTTTCCCATTTTATATTTATAAATGTAAATATATTCACCAATTTATATTCCCACAAACAGTGCACATGGGGATTCCTTTTTCTCCACATCCTCACCCAACATTTGTTATTTCTTGTGTTTTTATTTTAGCCATTCTGCAGGTGTAAAGTGTTATTTCATTGTGGTTTTAATCTGCATTTCCCTGATGATTAGTGATGTTGAGCATCTTTTCATGTATTTGTTGGCCATCTGTTTTTCTTCTTTGGAAAAATGTCTATTTAGATCCTCTGTCCACTTTTTAATCAAATTTTTATTTTTTCTATTGTTATTGAGTTATATGAGATCTTTATATATTTTGGATATTAAGCCCTGAAAGGGATTTTAAATTGTGGCCAGTTATTTCATTCCTTATTTGTAACTTTTATTTTACTGCCACTTTCACACTATCTTGAGTATGTATCTAATCATAGAAACAATAAAGATTAAGACTAAATTTAAAACATGGAAAGAAAAATTGCAACTAAAAAACCTGTCTGCCAGTGATGAGCTTGCACTCTTACAACTGCAATGCAAATAGGTCTGATCCTTTGGGAAAACAATTTGGTAATTTGCATCAAGAGCCATAATTATGTTCCTGCCCTTTGACACTGCAGTGCCTCTCTGGGAATTCTATCCTAAAGACAGACTTCAGTAGAAGGAAAACAAGAGTCTATAGACACAGAGATTGTCAGGGCAGTATTACTTTAACTAGTGAAAAACTGGAAATAATTTTAATGCTGAACAACTTGATGTATGCTCGGGTCTACCAATAAATGAAACAAGAATGATGAAATGTTCAATTCATAATGTTAAATGAATAAAGCAAAATACAAAATAGTTACAACCAGGTAAAATTGACTTAATATGGACACAGCCTAGAAAGGACTATAGAAAATGAAAATTCTTGCATTAGGACAGTGGGCCATATTATAGTGTTTTCCTCCCACTTCAATGTGATTATTGACTTCGGAAGTTTTTTTGGCTTTTTTTAAAGACTTTATTTATTTATCTGACACAGAGAGAGAGAGCGAGCACAAGCAGGGAGAGCGGCAGGCAGGCAGAGGGAGAGGGAGAAGCAGGCTCCCCGCTGAGCAAGGAGCCCGATGTGGGGCTTGATCCCAGGACCCTGAGATCATGACCTGAGCTGAAGGCAGCCACTTAACTGACTGAGCCACCCAGGCACCCCTTGACTTCAGAAGTTTTAACATGTGTTTGGTTTGGGGGTGAGAAGTGGGAAGGAGTTGAGGAAAGAATTTTAAATGCCAGCCCTCTTAACTTTGTTTCCTACTCACTACCTTACAAGTCAAGCCAACTGAGAAATCAAATTAATTTTGTCTTTCAATACAAAGATATACAGCACCCTCACCTACTCATCCTATCCAATATGAGTACTCATATACTTCCACTCCTCAGCCCTTTCTTTGTCTACTGTGGCATGCAGCAGGGCATAAAAGCAAACACACTCAAAAAAGAAAGAAAAAAGCGGCAAACACACCCGTATTTCAATCCCAAATCTGCCACTATCAGCTATGTGACCTTAAGCATCTTACTTTAACTTGTCCAGAGCTTGGTTTGTTCATTTGAATAATGGGGCTAATAATGGTACTTAGATTTTCAGATGGTAGGAGAATTAAATAAGTTAATGTATACAAAGTGCTTAACACAGTACCTAGTATCATGTAAATGCTCAATAAACATTAGCTTCTGGCAACAAAACTGGGATAATACAAGCACCTACCTCATAAGGTTTATAGGGATGAAATGGAAGAATAAATCTCAAGCCCCTGGCCTAATAGGTGCTAAATGTATGGTAGCTGTCATCATCAAAAATCGTTGCACTGGGCAGTCTCATCCAGTAACAAATTATCAGATGATAGAGGGGGCATTTAATGCTCATTGTGATCCCAAGTAGACTTTTACCTGGAGAGAAATACCTGTTAAAATTCTTTCTAAGCAAGCACTATGAATCTTGGTGATCTGAAGGTCAAGGGGAGCCTGAGATGGTGACTCAGCAGGAAAACATGTGCAAAATAAAGATGAAGCTCTTTTCAAAACCATGAAGAAACTAGCAAGTAAACAGGATGATTAATGCAGATTGTAGAAATTCATGGGGCAGCTCTCAAAGGAGTATGCTAAGAGGTCAGAAGCAAGTCAGATAGAAAACCTTAAAAGCAAACTTAGGGGAGTTGAGTAGAAGCGGAGGGTGTGATCTGAGCTCAGATAAGAAAGAGGCTAAGGGACACCTGGGTGGCTCAGTTGTTAAGCATCTGCCTTTGGCTCAGGTCATGATCCCAGGGTCCTGGGATCGAGCCCCATATTGAGCCCCACATCGAGCCCCACATTGAGCCCCACATCAAGCCCCGCATCGGGCTCCCTGCTCCACGGGAGGCCTGCTTCTCCCTCGCCCCTCCCCCTGCTTGTGTTCCCTCTCTCTCTGTGTCTCTCTCTGTCACGTAAATAAATAAAATCTTTAAAAAAAAAAAAGAAAGAGGCTAATAATAATAGCTAATCTATACTTAGAATTTACAGTGTTAGGGATTGTGCTAAGCAATTCATATGCACTAGATTATTTTTATCTTCTTTATCATCTTATGAGGTAAATTTTTATTATTACCCCCATATAAAATCTGGACCCAGGTATGCCTGACTAAAAACTTTAAAGTATACCAAATCTCAAAAAAGTGTCTTCTGGAAATAAGCCACTGAATCATGTTTAGAGTGTCCAAAACTGAATTCATGATATTTTTCCAGGGAATCCATCCTTTGTTCTGTACTTCTCATTATAGCACTACCATCAACCCAAGCCAGAAACTTGGAAGCCACTCTTGAGTTTTCATTCTTTATTGAATTAGCCATTAAGGCCTTCCAGTTTTACTTCTTAAATATTTTTCAAATCCGTCTTTTCCTCTCTACCTCCTGCAATCATTCTTTCATCTTCTCTCCTACATGGACTTTTCTAGTAGTGTCCTATCTGTATTCCTTGCATCTAGGTTTGACTTCCTTGTAATCTATCCTACAAACTGCAGCCAGCATGATCTCTTCTCTTTTACTTTCTCTTTTGTACAAAGTAATCCTTCAAAAATGTAAATCTGACCACATAATTTTCCTATCCACAAACTTCTAGTTGTTCCATTGTCTTCCAGTTGTCCTCTGAGTGATATCCATGATCTGAATCTCCATGTCCTCCTGACTTGTGCCTATTTCTCTGGCTTCCTCTCCTGCCACTCTATATCCACTGAACTTCATGTAGTTCCTTCTTAATTCACCTCACTAGTCCATGGCCTCATGACTTTGCTTTGATTAATTCTTTCTGCCAAGTTCACCCTTTCCAATTCCTTTCCTCTGAGACTTTGAGTCTCAGGTTAGGCATCAGTACCTTCAGAAAGGCTTTCCTGACCATTAACTGTGCTAACTCTTGTCTACCCTCTGCCCTGCTCACCCCATGTCTGACACTTACTACAAATATTGAAATGATCCTTGTGACTATGGATTATGCCCTATTTACCATTATACCGCCAAAACCTAGTACATCCCTGATCCATAATTAGATTTTCATACATGTCTTTGAACTGCTGCAAGCACTTGAGTTCTGTATCAAAATAATGTGCTTGAAGTATAGAAACCAGAGACACCTAACAGAAATAACTACCATTTATGAAGTATCTATTGCATGGTGATCTCCAACTCTGGTACTTACTACCTGTCTTTTTTTTCTCCATATCACCTCTGTCATATTATATATTTTACTTACTTTGTTGTTTCTCAAACTTCCCTCACTATAGTATCAACTCCATACAGGTAGAAATATTTGTCTTTGTTCATTGGTGTATCCTCAATGTGTATAGCAGTATCTGGCCCATAGAAGTTCTCAGTAAATATTTTTTGAATGAATGAGGAGGGTAGACACTTTCAATGTATAATCTCATTTAGTTCTCACAACAACCCTGTAAGATTAGTATTAACGTTTCTATTTTACAGGTGAGGAAATTGAAACTCCTTATCACCCACATAGAGAATGACAGAGATTTTGAGAAAATCGTGTATTTGTTTGAGTCCGTAGATTAGAAGATGATTGATTCATAGATCAGGGTCACAAAGCCTGGGGATGCAACAAAAATATAAGCCCAATAAAATACCAGTTAATAAGTGAATCTCTGACAATCTGAGCTAAATAGAAAGACTGTATACTCGCTCCCCAGGGAGAGACTATATACTCCCACTTTCTACAAATAAAGTCAATTTTGCAACCTGAATAGCTAATTCTGTATCTGTTGTTCTAAAAAAATCTGGGGGCTTGTGAGGACTTCCATAAGAAAGTTATGAGGCAAGGCCATTAAAACAAGGGTGCAATTTTTGCAGACAAGCCCCTAAGGATTTGCAGAGAAAAGTTTGTGGTACAGAGAATTAGGGTGCCTGTTACATGGCATCTGTAGTTACAAACCACACCTACCTCCATAAAGGGAGATGAGAACCAAGCACTTTGCAAAAGGTCTTGCAAGGTTGCTTCTAGTCAGGGTCTGAGCTTTAACCATTGTGTCTAGAAATTGGCCAGTGTCAATTCAGATGACATACCTCTAGAATTTTTAAATTCTACCTCAAGTTCTGGTCTCTGTAGTCCAAGCTTAAGCTTTGGCTCCTTCCAGCCCATTGAAGACGTACTTTCAAGTTTCTGACCTATTTGTAGTCTAGATAAATTAGGAAGAGAGAAAAACACACATTTAGGACAGGCAGGGTTGTTCCTATGCGTTCTTGAAACTCTTTATTGTCTCAGAGGGGAAGAGTTTCCTGAAGTTTACTAAGTTGATCTAAAAGTAAGATTTTTGTGTCAGCCCTCCGCAAAAGAAAAATACCTGGCATTTGTATCATACTTTATACCTTATTGAGTAATTTTCACTTATACTAGGGCATTTTAATTATTACAATCATCTTATAGTGGAGGAAATGGTGGCTCAGCAAAGGCATATAGATAGTTGAAGGCCACACAGGTACAAAATGGTAGAATTTGCTTTGTGAGTCTTAAGTAATAGCAAATCCCAAACTTGTACATCCTATCTTTTTAATTTTTTTTTTACATTTATAAATTATTTTAAAGATTTTTATTTATTTCTTTGGGGGGGTGCAGAAGGAGAGTGGAAACAGACTCCCCGCTGAGTGCAGAGCCCCACGTGGTGCTCAATCTCACAACCCTGAAATAATGACCTGAGCCAAAACGAAGAGTCAGAAGCTTAACTAACTGAGCCACCCAGGCATCCTCACATTCTATCTTTTATTAGACATCTCCACTTGGATGTCCCACAGGCTCTTCAAGCTCACCATGGTGAAAACTCAACTCATCATTTCTATCCCCCACCGCCCAAATCTTGCTCTTTCTCCATTCCTTATCTCGGAGGATGGAGCCTTTATCCATTCTGGTGTTCAAGTCAGGCATCGGGAGTTAGCCTCGACTTCTACTCCCATGATGACTCTTGAATACATTCCCTCCTCAATAACACTCTGCCTCACTACTGTATCCCAGATTCTAATCTCCTCTCATCTGAACTGATGTAATGAACTCTTCATTGGTTTTCTTGCTTCTATTCTTACCCTGCTTCATTCTCCAAGCCAGAAAGACCTTTCTAAAACACAACCTAAATCAAGTCATTAGAACTTCTTAATAACTTCCCATTGCCTTTAGGCTAAAGTATGAATTCCTTAGGTTGGCATCACATCCTCCCTCCTTTATCCCTACATTCCCTGACATGAGCCCTGTATTCTATTGACAGAAACTTTTAGTTTCCTGAAAGGTATATGAACTGAGCTCAAATTTATTTGACACCTATTATGTGTCAGGTCGTAGCTACCCTAAATGTATCATTTCTTACAATTTAATTATCAGCAACTAAACTATATGGTAGATAATGTCATCATTTCCATGTAACAGATGAGGAAACTGAGACAGGGAGAATCTAATTAACTTACACAAGATCATGCAGTTAATAAGTGGCAGATTTGAGATTTGAACCCATGAAGTCTGGTTCCAGAGTCTGTGTTCTTGACTACTATCTTACCTCTTTCATTTCTTTCTATCTGCTAAGAATGTCCTTCCCCCCTTCTTATTGTCCATCAGGCTAACCCCTTTAAGGCTTAACTCAAGAATCTTCCCTGGGAAATGTTCCCTGACCTCTCCACATTCCTTTGCTACCTCTGATCCCCACACGTGGCTGAATAAGATATGCCTCTCCTGGCTTCTCCTAGAACCTGTGCATTTCTGTAATTGTAGCACTTGGCACATAGTTTACATGTCTATTTGTGAAATTCTTGAGGGCAAGAAGCTTACTTTAGTCTACCTTTTATCCCAGCATATATGTAACACAGTGCTTGGCACACAGTAAATATTTGTTGAGGAATTATTTTTCTCTTGGAAGATCTCCCACAAATAATTGGGATGAGTTCACATTTGCCAAAACATACAAATCCACAGGTGACATCCTTCAACTATTCTGAAGCCCTGAGAACCTCCACAGGGAAGGCTTATAAGGATGGGATGGATCATGAGCTATATTTTATTTTTTTATTTTATTTTATTTTATTTTATTAGAGGTCAGGAAGACCACTGCAGAAACCACCTTTATTTTTTTTTTCCTTTTTTTTATTATGTTAATCACCATACATTACATCATTAGTTTTTGATGTAGTGTTCCATGATTCATTGTTAGCATATAACACCCAGTGCTCCATGCAGTACGTGCCCTCTTTAATACCAATCACCAGGCCAACCCATTCCCCCACCCCCTTGCCTCTAGAACCCTCAGTTTCTTTCCCAGAGTCCATTGTCTCCCATGGTTCATCTCCCCCTCTGATTCCCGCCCTTCATTTTTCCCTTCCTGCTGTCTTCTTCTTTATTTTTTTTAAACATATAATGTATTATTTGTTTCAGAGGTACAGGTCTGTGATTCAACAGTCTTACACAATTCACAGAGCTCACCATAGCACATACCCTACCCAATGTCTATCACCCAGCCACCCCATTGCTCCCACTCCCCACCATTCCAGCAACCCTCAGTTTGTTTCCTGAGATTAAGAATTCCTCATATCAGTGAGATCAAATGATACATGTCTTTCTCTGATTGACCTATTTCGCTCAGCATAATACCCTCCAGTTCCATCCACATCATTGCAAATGGCAAGATTTCGTTCTTTTGATGGCTGCATAATATTCCATTGTGTATATATACCACTTCTTTATCCATTCATCTGTCGATGGACATCTTGGCTCTTTCCACAGTTTGGCTATTGTGGGCACTGCTGCTATAAACATCGGGGTGCACATACCCCTTCGGATCCCTACATTTGTATCTTTGGGGTAAATACCCAGTAGTGCAATTGCTGGGTCGTATGGTAGCTCTATTTTCAACTTTTTGAGGAACCTCCATACTGTTTTCCAGTGGCTGCACCACCTTGGATTGCCACCAACAGTGAGGAGGGTTCCCCTTTCTCCACATCCCTGCCAGCATCTGTTGTTTCCTGACTTGTTAATTTTGGCCATTCTGACTGGTGTGAGGTGGTATCTCATTGAGGTTTTGATTTGGATTTCCCTGATGCCGAGCGATGTTGAGCACTTTTTCATGTGTCTGTTGGCCATTTGGATGTCTTCTTTGGAGAAATGTCTGTTCATGTCTTCTGCCCATTTCTTGATTGGATCATTTGTTCTTTGGGTGTTGAGTTTGATAAGTTCTTTATAAATTTTGGATACTAGCCCTTTATCTGATATGTCATTTGCAAATATCTTCTCCCATTCTGTTGGTTGTCTTTTGGTTTTGTTGACTGTTCCTTTTGCTGTGCAAAAGCTTTATATCTTGATGAAGTCCCAATAGTTCATTTTTGCCCTTGCTTCCCTTGCCTTTGGCAATGTCTCTAGGAAGAAGTTGATGTGGCTGAGGTCGAAGAGGTTGCTGCCAGTGTTCTCCTTTAGGATTTTGATGGACTCCTGTCTCACACTTAGGTCTTTCAACCATTTTGAGTCTATTTTTGTGTGTGGTGTAAGGAAATGGTCCAGTTTCATTCTTCTGCATGTGGCTGTCCAATTTTCCCAACACCATCTGTTGAAGAGACTGTCTTTTCTCCATTGGATATTCTTTCCTGCTTTGTCAAAGATTAGTTGACCATAGAGTTGGGCTCTCTGTTCTGTTCCATTGATCTATGTGTCTGTTTTTGTGCCAGTACCATACTGTCTTGATGATGACAGCTTTGTAATAGAGCTTGAAGCTTGAAGTCCAGAATTGTGATGCTTTGGTTCTCTTTTTCAACATTCCTCTGGCTATTCAGGGTCTTTTCTGGTTCCATACAAATTTTAGGATTATTTGTTCCATTTCTTTGAAAAAAGTGGATGGTATTTTGATAGGGATTGCATTGAATGTGTAGATTGCTCTAGGTAGCATTGACATCTTCACAATATTTGTGCTTCCAATCCATGAACATGGAAAGTTTTTCCATTTCTTTGTGTCTTCCTCAATTTCTTTCATGACTATTTTATAGTTTTCTGAGTACAGACTCTTTGCCTCTTTGGTTAGATTTATTCCTAGGTATCTTATGGTTTTGGGTGCAATTGTAAATGGGATCGACTCCTTCATTTCTCTTTCTTCTGTCTTGTTGTTGGTGTATAGGAATGCCACTGATTTCTGTGCATTGATTTTATATCCTGCCACTTTACTAAATTCCTGTATGAGTTCTAGCAGTTTTGGGTTGGAGTCTTTTGGGTTTTCCACATCAAGTATCATATCATCTGCAAAGAGTGAGAGTTTGACTTCTTCTTTGCCAATTCGGATGCCTTTTATTTCCTTTTGTTGTCTGATTGCTGTGGCTAGGATTTCTAATACTGTGTTGAATAGCAGTGGTGATAGTGGACATTCCTGCCATGTTCCTGACCTTAGGGGGAAAGCTCTCAGTTTTTCGCCATTGAGAATGATATTCTCTGTGGGTTTTAATACATGGCTTTTATGATACTGAGGTCTGTACCCTCTATCCCTATCCTCTGAAGAGTTTTGATCAAGAAAGGATGCTGTACTTTGTCAAATGCTTTTTCTGAATCTATTGAGAGGATCATATGGTTCTTGTTCTTTCTTTTATTAATGTATTATATCACATGGATTGATTTGCAGATGTTGAACCAACCTTGCAGCCCAGGGATAAATCCTACTTGGTCGTGGTGAATAATCCTTTTAATGTACTGTTGGATCCTATTGGCTAGTATTTTGGTGAGACTTTTTGCATCCATGTTCATCAAGGATATTGGTCTGTAATTCTCCTTTTTGATGGGGTCTTTGTCTGGTTTTGGGATCAAGGTAATGGTGGCCTCATAAAACGAGTTTAGAAGTTTTCCTTCCATTTCTAATTTTTGGAACAGTTTCAGAAGAATAGGTATTAATTCTTCTTTAAATGTTTGGTAGAATTCCTCTGGGAAACCATCTGGCCCTGGTCTTTTGTGTGTTGGGATATTTTTGGTTACTGCTTCAATTTCCTTAGTGGTTATAGCTCTGCTCAGGTTTTCTATTTCTTCCTGGTTCAGTTTTGGTAGTTTATACATCTCTAGGAATGCATACATTTCTTCCAGATTATCTAATTTGCTGGCATATAGTTGTTTATATGTTCTTATAATTGTTTCTATTTCTTTGGTGTTGGTTGTGATCTCTCCTCTTTCATTCATGAGTTTATTTATTTGGGTCATTTCTCTTTTCTTTTTGATAAGTCTGGCCAGGGGTTTATCAATCTTGTTAATTCTTTCAAAGAACCAGCTCCTAGTTTCATTGATCTGTTCTACTGTTCTTTTGGTTTCTATTTCATTGATTTCTGCTCTGATCTTTATTATTTCTCTTCTCCTGCTGGGTTTAGGCTTTATTTGCTGTTCTTTCTCCAGCTCCTTTAGGTGTAGGGTTAGGTTGTGTATTTGAGACCTTTCTTGTTCTTAAGAAAGGCTTGTTTTGCTATATACATTCTTTTTAGGACTGCCTTTGCTGCATCCCAAAGATTTTGAACAGTGGTGTTTTCATTTTCATTTGTTTCCATGAATTTTTTTAATTCTTCTTTAATTTCCTGGTTGGCCCATTCATTCTTTAGTAGGATGCTCTTTAGCCTCCATGTTTTTGAGTTCTTTCCAACTTTCCTCTTGTGATTGAGTTCTAGTTTCAAAGCATTGTGGTCTGAAAATATGCAGGGAATGATCCCAATCTTTTGGCACTGGTTGAGACCTGATTTGTGACCTAGGATGTGATATATTCTGGAGAATGTTCCATGGGCACTAGAGAAGAATGTGTATTCTGTTGCTTTGGGATGGAATGTTCTGAATATATCTGTGAAGTCCACGTGGTCCAGTGTGTCAACAAAAAAGTCTTTATTTCCTTGTTGATCTTTTGCTAGGTGATCTGTCTATTTCAGTGAGGGGGGGTGTTAAAGTCTCCCACTATTATTGTATTGTTGTTGATGTGTTTCTTTGCTTTTGTTATTAATTGGCTTATATAATTGGCTGCTCCCATGTTAGGGGCATAGATATTTACAATTGTTAGATCTTCTTGTCGGATAGACCCTTTAAGTATGATATAGTGTCCTTCCTCATCTCTTATTATAGTCTTTGGTTTAAAATCTGATTTGTCTGATATAAGGATTGTTACCCCAGCTCTCTTTTGGTGTCCACTAGCATGGTAAATGGTTTTCCACCCCCTCACTTTCAATCTAGGGGTGTTTTTGGATCTAAAATGAGTCTCTTGAGGACAGCATATCGATGGGTCTTGTTTTTTTAACCAATCTGATACCCTGTTTCTTTTGATTGGGGCATTTAGCCCATTTACATTCAGGGTAACTATTGAAAGATATTAATTTAGTGCCATTGTATTGCCTGTAAGGTGACTGTTACTGTGTATTGTCTGTGTTCCTTTCTGGATTATGTTATTTTTAGGCTCTCTCTTTGCTTAGAGGACCCCTTTCAATATTTCTTGTAGGGCGGGTTTCTTGTTTGCGAATTCCTTTAGTCTTTGTTTGTCCTGGAAGCTTTTTTATCTCTCCTTCTATTTTAAATGACAGCCTAGCTGGATATAGTGTTCTTGGCCGCATATTTTTCTCGTTTAGTGCTCTGAATATATCATGCCAGTCCTTTCTGATCTGCCAGGTCTCTGTGGATAGGTCTGTTGACAATCTAATGTTTCTACCATTGTAGGTTACAGATCTCTTCTCCTGAGCTGCTTTCAGGATTTTCTCTTTGTCTCTGAGACTTGTAAGTTTTACTATTAGATGTCGGGGGGTTGACCTATTTTTATTGATTTTGAGGGGGGTTCTCCATGCCTCCTGGATTTTGATGCCTGTTTCCTTCCCCAAATTAGGGAAGTTCTCTGCTATAATTTGCTCCGATATACCTTCTGCCCCTCTCTCTCTTTCTTCTTCTTCTGGGATCCCAATTATTTTAATATTGTTTTGTCTTATGGTATCACTTATCTCTCGAATTCTGCCGTCATGATCCAGTAGTTGTTTATCTCTCTTTCTCAGCTTCTTTATTTTCCCTCATTTGGTCTTCTATATCACTAATTCTTTCTTCTGCCTCATTTATCCTAGCAGTTAGGGCCTCCATTTTTTATTGCACCTCATTAATAGCCTTTTTGATTTCAACTTGGTTAGATTTGGTTCTTTTATTTCTCCAGAAAGGGTTTCTCTAATATCTTCCTTGCTTTTTTCAAGCCCAGCTAGTATCTTTAACATGGTCATTCTGAACTCTAGTTCTGACATCTTACTAATGTCCATATTGATTAGTTCCCTGGCATTCGGTACTGCCTCTTGTTCTTTTTTTTGAGGTGATTTTTTCCATCTAGTCATTTTGTCCAGAGGAGAAAAGATGAATGAGAGAACAAAATAGTAACAGGGTAACAACGACCCCAGAAAAATATACACTAAACAAATCAGAAGAGACCTGAAACCAGGGGAAAAGAAAGGGAAAGAAAGAAAAAAGGAAAAAAAAAGAAAAAGAAAAAGATTTAAAAAACAGAATATGATCAAATATGATCAGGCTGGTACATAGATCAGTGCCACACACTAGATTTTGGGCGTATTTTAAATGGTGCGTTAGAAGAAAGTGCCTCCCAAAATTTTAAAGAAAGAAAAACTTATATATGTACAAAAATAGGGGTAAATATGATGAAGGGATGGAATAAGACTGTAGAGATGAAAATTATAAAAGATTTTATAAAAGGAACTGATAGATAAGAAGTTGGTTGAAAAAAGAAAGAAGAGGAGTTAAAAAAAAGGGAGAGAATGTGATCAGGCAGGAGACTAGAACAACCATACACTAGAGATTTAGGGTATATTTTGGTCTGTTAGAAGAAACTGTATCCAAAAATTTTAAAGAAAGAACAACTTATATATATATATATATATACCAAAAATAAGGTTAACTACTATGAAGGGATAGAATATGACTCTAGAAATGAAAAATAAGATTTTTTTAAAAAGGGATTTATAAGATGTTGGCTGAAAACGGAAAAAGAAAAATTCAAAAAAAAAAAGAAAGAAAAGAGAAAGAAAATTAAAAAAATTAACTTTAAAAGACTAAAGAATCATGGTAGAAAAGCCATGAATTCTATGTGCTGTATTCCCCTAGCGCTGGAGTTCTGCCGTTCTCATTGATCGGTAAACTTGGTCTTGGCTGGCTGTTCTCGCTGATCTTCTGGGGGAGGGGCCTGTTGCCCTAGTTCCCAAATGTCTTTGCCTGAGGCGGAATTGCCCCGCCCTTGCCCGGTCCGGGCTAAGTAATCTGCTCAGTTTTGCTTTCGGGAGTTTTTGTTCCCTGCAAGCTTTCCCTACAGCTTTGGAGGCTGAGAGTGAAAATGGCGGCCTCCCAATCTCCACCCCGGAGGAGCCAAAAACTCGGAGCCCCGCTCCTCAGTGCGTCCCCAGAGAAAAGCAGTCAGTCACTCCCATCTCCCCAGTCTCCGGCCGCACTCCGTGCTCACCCAGCCTGTGACCGAGCGTTTCTATCTCTGGCACCCGACCCCGTGTGGAGTCTCCAAACCCAGCAGATCCCTGTGGTGTGCTCCTGCGCCGCTCTTCCCAGGGGAGGAAGGTGAGTCTCTCCAGATCTGCTGCTTGTTGGGTCCCTGCTGGAAGAGCGGTGGCCCAACTGTGCCGCGGATCACGGTTTATGGCAACCCCGAGCTGAGAGCCCGCTCCTCTGCTTCGTCTCTGCAGCCGGCTTCCCCGCTCTGATACCTGGGAGCTCTGCCACACTCAGGTACCCCCGGTCTTTCTGTGACCCCGAGGGTCCTGAGACCACACTGTCCCCGCAAGGGTTCCACCCCCTGCTTAGCCACTGGAGCGAGGTCCCTCAGCGGAGCCGACTTCTAAAATTTCCGATTTTGTGCTCCGCTGCTCTATCACCTGCCAGTAGCGGCTGACGGAGGCCCCCTCCCCCGCCGTCTATCTTCCCGAATATCGCCTCAGATTCACTTCTCCCCACGTCCTACCTTCCAGAAAGTGGTCGCTTTTCTGTTCAGAGTTGCTGCTATTCTTTTCTTCGATCTCCTGTTGAGTTCGTAGGTATTCAGAATGGTTTGATCCCTATCTAGCTGAATTCCTGGGACCAGACGAAATTTAGGTCTCTTACTCCTCCATCTTGCTCCTCCCCCATGAGCTATATTTTAAAAAATGTTTTATTTGGATATATTTTCAAAATTATAGAAAAGTTGTAAGAATAAGAACAGTGCAAAGAATACTCATTTACCCTTTACTCAGATTCACCTATTATTGTTTTCTCCATTTACTCTATCATTTGCTTACTTGTTCATTCTATCTACACGTATGTGTGTGTCTATCTACCATCTTTTTAACTATCTATACATTTGACCCTTGAACAAACTGGGTTTGAACAACATGGGTCCACTTACACGTGGATTTTTTTTAACTACAGTACAGTACTGTAAATGTATTTTTTCTTCCTTATTATTTTCTTAATAACATTTTCTTCTCACTAGCTTCCTTTATTGTAGGAATACATTATGTAATACACATAACATATAAAATAGGGGTTAATTGACTATGTTATTGGTAAGGCTTTCAGGCAACAGTAGGCTATTAGTAGTTAAGCTTTGGGGGAATCAAAAATTATACTCAGACTTTTGACTTTGCAGGGGGTTGGGGGTTGGTGCTCCTAGCCCCGTGCTGTTCAAATGTCAACTGTACATATATCATAGTTGATTTTCCTGAACCATCTGAGAATATGCATATATCATGGCCCCTTTCCTCATAAATACTTCAGTATTTTCTTACATAACCACAGTACAGTTATCAACTTCATTAAATTTAATATTGATATGATACCTTAATATCTACTTTCCATATTTGATATATGTAATATTCCATATTCCAACTATGGCAATTGATTGTCCTTTTTAGCATGTTTGTTTGTTTCTGCCAGTACAGAATCCAGTCTAGGATCAGGTATTGAATTTAGTTGTCATGTATGTTTACTCTCTTTTGATCTAGAACATTTCCACAGCATTTCTTTGTATTTTATGACATTGGCATTTTTGAAGAATACAGTCTTCTCCATTTTATGCTTTAAAAAAAGTACAGTGTCTCTCACTGTATTTGCCTGATTTTCCCTCATGCTTAGATTCAGGATATATATATTCCAGGCTAGAATACCACATAGATGATACTATGTCCTTCTTAGGGAATCACATATGAAGGCAGATAACATCCATCTGCCCCTTTATTATTCATATTAATTTTGATCACCCAGTTAAGATGTCACCCAATACTTTCACTGTATAGTTACTATTTAATCTCTTGAAATCTGTGAGAAGACACACTAAAAGCCTGCAAATAACTTGCTTCTCATTAAAAATGTCCCAAGATTTAGTATCCATTGATCCCTGCCTGAACCAGTCTTTACCATGATAATTGCAAAATGATGATTTTTTTCAACTCTAGTACTTTCTCCACATATACCAGTCAGTCCTTAGTATTCTACTATAAGCATGAGCTCTCTCTTCTCCTCCTTTATATGTTTATCTGTTATTACCATTAGCTCATGGCTTCCTGTTTTTTAAAATATATTTTTATTTAAATTAAATTAATTAACATGTAACATATTATTGGTTTCAGAGGTACAGGTCAGTGATTCATCAGTCTTATATAACACCCAGTGTTCATTACATCACATGCTCTCCTTAATGTCCATCACCCAGTTACCCCATCCTGCTAACTCCTCTCCCCTCCAGTAACCCTCAGTTTGTTTCCTATGATTAGTCTCTTATGGTTTGTTTCCCTCTCTGGTTTTGTCTTGTTTTAATTTTTCCTCCCTTCTCCTATGATCCTCTGTTTGGTTTCTTAAAATCCACACATCAGCAAGATCATATGATAATTGTCTTTCTCTGATTGACTTATTTCGCTTAGCATAATACCCTCTAGTTCCATCCACGTCATTGCAAAGGGCAAGATTTCATTTTTTGAAGGCTGTGTAATATTCCATTGTATATATATACCACATCTTCTTCATCCATTCATCTGTTGATGGACATCTGGGCTCTTTCCATAGTTTGGCTATTGTGGACATTGCTGCTATAAACATTGGGGTGCAGGTGCCCCTTCAGATCACTACATTTGTATCTTTGGGGTAAATACCCAGTAGTGTAATTGCTGGGTCTTAGGGTAGCTCTATTTTCAACTTTTTGAGGAACCTCCATACTGTTTTCCAGAGTGGCTGCACAGGCTTGCATTGCCACCAACAGTGTTGGAGGGTTTCCCTTTGTCTGCATCCTCGCCAACATCTGTCATTTCCTGATTTGTTAATTTTAGCCATTCTGACTGCTGTGAGGTGGTATCTCATTGTGTTTTTTACTTGTATTTCCCTGATGCCGAGTGATGTTGAGCATTTTTTCGTGTCTGTTGGCCATTTGGATGTCTTCTTTGGAGAAATGTCTGTTCATGTGTTCTGCCCATTTTTTGATTGGATTATTTGATCTTTGTTGAGTTTGATAAATTTTTTATAGATTTTGGATACTAGCCCTTTATCTGATATGTCATTTTCAAATATCTTCTCCCATTCTGTTGCTTGCTTTTGGTTTTGTCAACTGTTTCCTTTCCTGTGCAAAAGCTTTTTATCTTGATGAAGTCCCAATAGTTCATTTTTGTCTTTGTTTCCCTTGCCTTTGGAGATGTGTCTAGCGAGAAGTTGCTGTGGCTGAGGTCGATGAGGTTGCTGCCTGTGTTCTTCTAGGATTTTGATGGATTCCTGTCTCACATGTAGGTCTTTTATCCATTTTAAGTCTATTTTTGTGTAGGGTGTAAGGGAATGGTCCAGTTTCATTCATCTGCATGTGGCTGGCCAATTTTCCCAACACCATTTGTTGAAGAGACGTTTTTCCATTGGATATTCTTTCCTGCTTTGTCAAAGATTAGTTGACCATAGAGTTGAGGGTCCATTTCTGGGTTGTCTATTCTGTTCCATTGATCTATGTGTCTGTTTTTGTGCCAGTACCATACTGTCTTGATGATGACAGCTTTGTAATAGAGCTTGAAGCTTGAAGTCCAGAATTGTGATGCTTTGGTTCTCTTTTTCAACATTCCTCTGGCTATTCGGGGTCTTTTCTGGTTCCATACAAATTTTAGGATTATTTGTTCCATTTCTTTGAAAAAAGTGGATGGTATTTTGATAGAGATTGCATTAAATGTGTAGATTACTCTAGGTAGCATAGACATTTTAACAATATTTGTTCTTCCAGTCCATGAGCATGGAACGTTTTTCCATTTCTTTGTGTCTTTCTCAATTTCTCTCATGAGTGTTCAAAATTTTTTGAGTACAGATCTTTTGCCTTTTTTTTAGGTTTATTCCTAGGTATCTTATGGTTTTGGATGCAATTGTAAATGGGATCTACTCCTTAATTTCTCTTTCTTCTGTCTCATTGATAGTGTATAGAAATGTAACTGACTTCTGTGCATTGATTTTATATCCTGCGACTTTGGTGAATTTCTGTGTATGAGTTCTAGCAATTGTGGGGTGGAGTGTTTTGGGTTTTTCTCATTGAGTATCATGTCATGTGCAAAGAATGAGAGTTTGACTTCTTTGCTGATTTGGAGGCCTTCTGTTTCCCTGCCATGTTCCTGACCTTAGGGGGAAAGCTCTCAGTTTTTCTCCAATGAGAATGATATTCACTGTGGGCTTTTCATATATGGCTTTTATGATATTGAGGTATGTTCTCTCTATCCCTATGCTGAAGAGTTTTAATCAAGAAAGGATGCTGTACTTTGTCAAATGCTTTTTCTGTATCTATTGCGAGGATCATATGGTTCTTGTCCATTCTTTTATTTATGTAGTGTATCACATTGATTGATTTGTAGATGTTGAACCACCCTTGCATCCCAGGAAATTATCCCACTTGGTTGTGGTGAATAATCCTTTTAATGTACTGTTGGATCCTATTGGCTAGTACTTTAGTGAGAATTTTTGGATCCATGTTCATCTGGGATATTGGTCTGTAATTCTCCTTTTTGATGGGGTCTTTGGTTTTGGGATCAAGGTAATGCTGGCCTCATAAAATGAGTTTGGAAGTTTTCCTTCCATTTCTATTTTTTGGAACAGTTTCAGAAGAATAGGTATTAATTCTTCTTTAAATGTTTGGTAGAATTCCCCCGGGAAGCCATCTGGTCCTTGGTTCTTGTTTGTTGGGAGATTTTTGATTATTGCTTCTTTCCTTACTGGTTATGGGTCTGTTCAGATTTTCTATTTCTTCCTGGTTCAGTTTTGGTAGTTTATACATCTCTAGGAATGCATCCATTTCTTACAGATTATCTAATTTGCTGGCATATAGTTGCTCATATGTTCTTATAATTGTTTATATTTCTTTGGTGTTTGTTGTGATCTCTCCTCTTTCATTCATGATTTTATTTATTTGGGTCATTTTTCTTTTTGATAAGTCTGGCCAGGAGTTTATCAATCTTATTAATTCTTTCAAAGAACCAGCTCCTAGTTTCATTGATCTGTTCTACTGTTCTTTTGGTTTCTATTTCATTGATTTCTGCTCTGATCTTTATTATTTCTCTTCTCCTGCTGGGTTTAGGCTTTATTTGCTGTTCTCTCTCCAGCTCCTTTAGGTGTAGGGTTAGGTTGTGTATTTGAGACCTTTCTTGTTCTTGAGAAAGCCTTGTTTTGCTATATACATTCCTCTTAGGACCGCCTTTGCTGCATCCCAAAGATTTTGAACAGTGGTGTTTTCATTTTCATTTGTTTCCATGAATTTTTTTAATTCTTCTTTAATTTCCTGGTTGGCCCATTCATTCTTTAGTAGGATGCTCTTTAGCCTCCATGTTTTTGAGTTCTTTCCAACTTTCCTCTTGTGATTGAGTTCTAGTTTCAAAGCATTGTGGTCTGAAAATATGCAGGGAATGATCCCAACCTTTTGGTACCATTTAAGACCTGATTTGTGACCCAGGATGTGATCTATTCTGGAGAATGTTCCATGGGCACTCAAGAGAATGTGTGTTCTGTTGCTTTGGGATGGAATGTTCTGAATATATCTGTGAAGTCCATGTGGTCCAGTGTGTCATTTAAAGTCTTTGTTTCCTTGTTGATCTTTTGCTTAGAGGATCTGTCCATTTCAGTGAGGGGAGTGTTAAAGTCCCCTACTATTATTGTATTATTGTCGATGTGTTTCTTTGATTTTGTTATTAATTGGCTTATATAATTGGTTGCTCCCTTGTTAAGGGAATAGATATTTAAAATTGTTAGATCTTCTTGTCGGATAGACCCTTTAAGTATGATATAGTGTCCTTCTTCATCTCTTATTATAGTCTTTGGTTTAAAATCTATTTTGTCTGATATAAGGATTGCCACCCTAGCTTTCTTTTGATGTCCATTAGCATGATAAATGATTCTCCACCCCTCACTTTAAATCTGGAGGTGTCTTTGGGTCTAAAATGAGTCTCTTGCAGACAGCATATCGATGGGTCTTGTTTTTTTTATCCAATCTGATACCCTGTGTCTTTTGATTGGGGCATTTAGCCCATTTACATTCAGAGTAACTATTGAAAGATATTAATTTAGTGCCATTGTATTGCCTGTAAAGTGACTGTTACTGTACATTGTCTCTATTCCTTTCTGGTCTATGTTACTTTTGGGCTTTGTCTTTGCTTAGAGGATCCCTTTTAATATTTCTTGTAGGGCTGGTTTGGTGATCACAAATTCTTTAGTTTCTGTCTGTCCTGGAATCTTTTTATCACTCCTTCCATTTTGAATTACATCCTAGCAGGATAAGGTATTCTTGGCTGCATATTTTTCTCATTTAGCACCCTGAATATATCATGCCAGTCCTTTCTGATCTGCCAGGCCTCTGTGGATAGGTCTGTTGCCAATCTAATGTTTCTACCCTTGTAGGTTACAGACCTCTTGTCCCAAGCTGCTTTCATGATTTTCTCTTTGTCTTTGAGATTTGTAAGTTTCACTACTATATGTCGGGGTGTTGACCTACTTGTATTGATTTTGAGGGGGGTTCTCTGTGCCTCTTGGATTTTGATGCATGTTTCCTTCCCCAGGTTAAAGAAGTTCTCCACTATAATTTGCTCCAATATACCTTCTGCCCCCCCCTTTCTCTTTCCTCTTCTTCTGGGATCCCAGTTATTCTAATATTGTTCTGCCTTATGGTATCACTTACCTCTCAAAATCTTGCCTTGTGATCCAGTAGTTGTTTATCTCTCTTTTTCTCAGCTTCTTTATTCTCCATCATTTGGTCTTCTATATCACGAATTCCCTCTTCTGCCTCATTTATCCTAGCAGTTAGAGCCTCCATTTTTTTTATTGCATCTCTTTAATCACTTTTTTGAGTTCAGCTTGGTTAGATTTTAGTTCTTTCATTTATCCAGAAATGGATTCTCTAGTGTCCTCTATGCTTTTTTCAAGTCCAGCTAGTATCTTCATAATCAGTATTCTGAACTCTAATTCTGACATCCTATGTCCATACTGATTAGGTCCCTGGTAATCAGTACTGCCTCTTGTTCTCTTTTTTGAGGTGAGATTTTTTGTCTTGTCATTCTGTCCAGAAAAGAATAGATGAACATGAGAACAAAATACTAAAATGACAACAATGACAACCAAGAAATATACACTAAGCAAATCAGAAGAGACCCGACACCAGGAAAAAAAAAAGAGAATATAATCAGGCAGGTGAGCAGACTACAGCAGTACACTGGATTCTGTGTGTATTTTGGTCTATCTTTTAGAAAACTAGATCCCAAAATTGTAAATATATGTACAAAAATATAATTAAATACAATGAAAGGATTGAATGTAACTGTAAAAATGGAAATTAAAAGACAAGAAAAAAACAACAACAACAAAAAAGGAAGAGATATAAACAGACAGGTGAACAGAACAGAGCAATAGACTCTCTCCTGAGTGTATTTTGGTCAGTTTGTTAGAAGAAACTACATCTCAGAATTGCATAGAAAAAAAAAACATATATACAAAGATAAAAGTAAATACAATGAAAGAATAGAATGCAACTGTAAAGATGGAAATTAAAAAAGATTTTAACAAAACAAACAAAAAGAAGGAAGAAGAAGAAAAAAAAACCCAAACAAACAAAAAAGAGAATATGATCAGTCAGGTGAATAGAATAGAGCCATACACTAGATTTTGGGTGTATTTTGGTCTGTTAGAAGAAATTGCATCTCAAAATTGTAAAGAAAGAAAAACTTATATATATATATATACACAAAAATGAGATTAAATATAATGGATAGAATGTAATTGTAAAAAATTAAATTAAAAAAGATTTAAAAAGAGTTGATAAAATAAGAAATTGATTGAATAAGGAAAGAAAAAATTTTTAAAAATTAAAGTTGAAAGACTAAAGAATCATGGGAAAAAAGCCATGAATTCTATGTGCTGTATTCCCCTAGCACTGGAGTTTTACAGTTCTCATTGATCGGTAAACTTGGTCTTGGCTGGATGTTCTTGCTGATATTCTGGGAGAGGGGCCTGTTGAGTTGATTCTCAAGTGTACTTGCCCCAGGCGAATTGCCCTGCACTTGCCAGGGGGCCTGGCTAAGTAATCTGGTCCAGTTTGCTCTATGTGGGTTTTGTTTCCTGATGGCTTTCCACGCAGCTTCAGGGGATGAGAATGAAAATAGTGGCCTCCCAATCTCTGGCTTCAGAGCCAAAAGCTCAGGGCCCCACTCTTCAGTGATCCTTCAGAGAAAAGCAGTCAATCACTCCTGTCTCCCTGGTCTCTGGCTGCACTCCGTGCTCACCCAGCCTGTGCCTGAGCATTTCTATCTCAGGCATATGACCCCGTTTCGAGTCTCCAAACCTTGCAGACTCCTGTGGTGTGCTCCCACCCTACTCCTCCCAGGGGAGGAAGGGGGGTTCTCATGGTTCTGCCACTTTTTGGGCCCCTGCTAAGAGAGGAGTCACCTGACTGGTTTATGGCAACCCTGAGCTGAGAGCCCACTCCTGGGCTCACTCTTTGCAGCCAGCTTCCCTGCTCCAATGTCTGGAAGCTCTGTCACACTCAGGCACCCCCGGTCTTCCTGTGAGCCCAAGGATCCTGAGACCACAGTGTCCCAGCTAGGGTTCCACCCCCACTTAGCCACCTGAGTAATGTTCCTCACCGGAGCAGACTTCTAAAAGTTCTGATTTTGTGCTTCATTTCTATATTACTTGCCAGTAGCTGGCTTATGGAGGCTCCCTCTCCCCATGATTTATCTTCCCATATATTGCCTCAGATTCACTTCTCTGCACCTCCTACCTTGCAGAAAGTGGTTGCTTTTCTATTTGTAGAGTTGCAGCTATTCTTTTCTATCTCTGGTTGAGTTCACAGGTGTGCAGAATGATTTGATAGCTATCTACCTGAATTTCTGGGACCAGATAAAATTAAGTTCTCCTACTCCTCCACCTTGGACTCCTCAGCCCTCATGGATTCCTATTTTTCATCAATGGTTTATAATTCATTTCTGCCCTTAATTATATTGATGCTTAAATTGTTCTATATTTGGACAGTGGGAACCCCCTCAATCTGGTTCCTGTGTTCCTGTGATACATTCTATCATTTTTTTTCAGCATTTCCTTACTTTCTGGAATAATAAGATGTTCCAGGCTCATCTTGTACCTACACTGCTCCAACTGTATAATCATCCATTTCCCCCAAAGAGCTCTGACTTCTTTTAGTGGGAAATGATATTAGAGATGAAGATCTGGGCACTAGGTTGAGTTGAATGACAGAAAGCATTATGGAACCTGGCCAGATGGACAACAGCTGTCCTAGCCATGAGGAAAAGAGGGGAGAATAGGGGTTAGAAAATGTTCTCAAGGGTATGTTCAGCTACCATGGCAAACATTGTAGGTCGCTCACATGACAGCCCCACATGCTAAAGAAAAACTCAGAGTTGTTCTTTGCCCAGCCCTGGGAGATGAATCATTATTAGTTTAAGCTAATCATGGCAATCCCATTCCCATTTGCTTAGTGAGGCCAATTGGTGAGCATGTGACCAGTTCTAGTTAATGAGACCTTAGGGAAAATCTGTTGTGGTATTTCTGAAAAAGATCACACTTTCTGGTAAAAGCTGCAGGCCTTGGAAGAAAACAGCCTCTTTGTCCCATGCTTCTTTTTTGCTGCCTAGAATGTCATTGTTTGGCAATGTGATGTTTAGTGCGGTAGCAGTCATCTTATGGCCATTCATTAATTCAATAAATATTTATGGAGTGCATTCTATGTGCCAGGCAATGTTCTAGGTATTGGGGATACAAGAGTAAACAAAACAGATTAAAGTCTCTGCCTTCATGGAATTTGCATTCTAATGTGGGAGAGAGGAAACAAAAAAATAAAATATATGGTATGCCCAATGGTGACAAGTGATAAGGAACAAATGAAGCAGGGAAAGAAGAGAGGGAATGCCAGAAGTGAGTTTGTAATTTTTAATAGGGTCATCAGGGACAGTCCAATTAAAAAAGAGTTATTTGAGGAAAAAATGGCATGCTTCATGATTCAATTATTTTTATACAGGGGCAATGGTAATCTTCTCTATTTCATTTCAGTTTTAGGGAATATGTGCTCTTGAAGAAAAGGGAGACATTCATTACTAGACACCTAGGATGATAGAGTATAAAGATGGAGAGAGCTTGGGTCTTTGATGACATAATTGAACTGCTGAATTAAGCAACTTTGGAACTGACTTGTTTCCATACTTCTTGTTATGTGAGATCATGAAATCTCTTTATTGTCTAAGTGACAATTAGTGAGATATCTGTAGTCGCAGCCCAAAGCACTGTAACCAATACAGAGGTCATTAAATAAGTTTGCTTGACTAGCTCAGAAAGCAGATAAAAGGCAAGCTTTGTGATTTCAGGTGTGCAAGATTTGGAAGATGGCAATACTAGAGTTGTAAAAATTATCATTTTGCAACCATCGTGGTTAAGATTGGTGCAGGAAAGATCAATGGACACAAGTCTGGGGGACATTTTAATGAGAAGGTTATAGACTGGTTAGAGGGTCAATGTTAAAGACGGAATGTTACCAGGGGTCCCAGATGGAACTTACCAATCTGGAAAGTTGAAGATGACCATAAGAACATAAAATTGGGAAGAATAAAAGTACTAGAAGAAGGAAAATTATTTGGGAGGTGGGAAAGCACATGAGGCAAGAAAGAACAGCTTTTGGCATAAAAGTCCTGGGTTGCATCTCTAGCTCTGATGGTTGTTGACTGGGTGACCTTGGGTGAGTGGCTTCATCTCTGAGCATCAGTTCACTTGTCTATAAAATGAAGGTGATGATGCCTGCTTTAACGTAAATATGGGAGGATTAAATGAGGTAATTTATATGAAAGTTTCCTGGCATATAGCAGGGTTTTTTTTTGTTTTTTTTTTTCACGTGCCCTCCTTCTTTATTTTTTTATTTTTATTTTTTGTAGTTTTTAATTTTTTTTTTAAGATTTTTATTTATTTATTGAGAGAGAGAGAGAATGATAGAGAGAGAGCATGAGAGGGAAGAGGGTCAGAGGGAGAAGCAGACTCCCTGCCGAGCAGGGAGCCCGATGTGGGACTCGATCCAGGGACTCCAGGATCATGACCTGAGCCGAAGGCAGTCGCTTAACCAACTGAGCCACCCAGGCGCCCCTGTAGTTTTTAATTTTATTATGTTAGTCACCATACAATACATCATTAGTTTTTGATGTAGTGATCCACGATCCATTGTTTTGTATAACACCCAGTACTCCATGCAGTACGTGCCCTCCTTAATACCCATCACCGGGCTAACCAATCCCCCCTCCCCCCTCCCCTCTAAAACCCTGTTTGTTTCTCAGGTCCACAGTCTCTCATGGTTCATCTCTCCCTCCAATTCCCCCCCCCATTTTTCCCTTCCTTCTCCTAATGTCCTCCATGTTATTCCTTATGTTCCACAAATAAGTGAAACCATATGATAATTGACTTTCTCTGCTTGACTTATTTCACTTAGCATAATCTCCTCCAGTCCCATCCATGTTGATGTAAAAGTTGGGTATTCATCTTTTCTGATGGCTGAGTAATATTCCATTGTATATATGGACCACATCTTCTTTATCCATTCATCTGTTGAAGGGCATCTCGGCTCTTTCCACAGTTTGGCTATTGCGGACGTTGCTGCTGTGAACATTGGGGTGCATATGGCCCTTCTTTTCACTACATCTGTGTCTTTGGGGTAAATACCAAGGAGTGCAATTGCTGGGTCATAGGGTAGCTCTATTTTTAAATTTTTGAGGAACCTCCACACTGTTTTCCAAAGTGGCTGTACCAACTTGCATTCCCACCAACAGTGTAAGAGGGTTCCCCTTTCTCCACAACCTCTCCAACATTGGTTGTTTCTTTCCCTGTCCATTTTGGCCATTCTAACTGGTGTAAGGTGGTATCTCAGTGTGGTTTTGATTTGGATTTCCCTGATGGCTAATGATGATGAACATTTTTTCATGTGTCTGTTAGCCATTTGTATGTCTTCTTCAGAGAAGTGTCTGTTCATCTCTTCTGCCCACTTTTTGACTTGATTATTTGTTTTTTGGGTGTTGAGTTTGAGAAGTTCTTTATAGATTTTGGATACCAGCCCTTTATCTGTAGTGTCATTTGCAAATATCTTCTCCCATTCTGTGGGTTGCCTCTTTGTTTTGTTGACTGTTTCCTTTGCTGTGCAGAAGCTTTTTATCTTGATGAAGTCCCCAAAGTTCATTTTTGCTTTTGTTTCACTAGCTTTTGGAGATGTATCTTGAAAGAAGTTGCTGTGGCCGATGTCAAAGAGGTTTCTGCCTATGTTCTCCTCTAGGATTTGGATGGATTCCTGTCTCACATTGAGGTCTTTCATCCACTTTGAGTTTATCTTTGTGAATGGTGTTAGAGAATGGTCGAGTTTCATTCTTCTGCATGTGGCTGTCCAATTTTCCCAGGACCATTTATTGAAGAGACTGTCTTTTTTCCATTGTATGCTTTTTCCTGCTTTGTCAAAGATTATTTGACCATAGAGTTGAGGGTCCATATCTGGGTTCTCTATTCTGTTCCATTGGTCTGTATGTCTGTTTTTGTGCCAGTACCATGCTGTCTTGGTGATCACTGCTTTGTAATATAGTTTGAAATCGGGCAACGTGATGCCTGCCCCCAGCTTTGTTTTTCTTTTTCAACATCTCCTTGGCGATTCGGGGTCTTTTCTGATTCCATACAAATTTTAGGATTGTTTGTTCCAGCACTTTGAAAAATGTCATTGGAATTTTGATCGGGATGGCATTGAAGGTATAGATTGCTCTGGGTAGCATAGACATTTTAACAATGTTTATTCTTCCGATCCATGAGCATGGAATATTTTTCCATCTTTTGGTGTCTTCTTCAATTTCTTTCATGAGTGTTCTGTAGTTCCTAGAGTATAGATCCTTTAACCTCTTTGGTTAGGTTTATTCCGAGGTATCTTATGGTTTTTGGTGCTATTGTAAATGGAATCGTTTCTTTAATTTCTCTTTCTACAGTTACGTTGTTAGTGTATAAGAAAGCAACTGATTTCTGTGCATTGATTTTGTATCCTGCCACATTACTGAATTGCTGGATGAGTTCTAGTAATTTGGGGGTGGAGTCTTTTGGGTTTTCCACATAAAGGATCATGTCGTCTGCGAAAAGAGAGAGTTTGACTTCTTCTTTGCCAATTTGAATACCTTTTATTTCTTTTTGTTGTCTCATTGCTGTTGCTAGGACTTCTAGTACTATGTTGAACAACAGTGGTGAGAGTGGGCACCCTTGACGTGTTCCTGATCTTAAGGGAAAGGCTCTCAGCTTTTCCCCATTGAGGATGATATTCACTGTGGGTTTTTCATAGATGGATTTTATGAGCTTGAGGAATGTTCCCTCTATCCCTATACTCTGGAGAGTTTTAATCAGGAAAGGACGTTGTATTTTGTCAAATGCTTTTTCTGCATCAATTGAGAGGACCATATGGTTCTTCTCCCTCCTCTTATTAATGTGTTCTATCACATTGATTGATTTGCGAATGTTGAACCACCCTTGCATCCCGGGGATAAATCCCACTTGGTCGTGGTGGATGATCCTTTGAATGTATTGTTGGATCCTATTAGCTAGGATTTTGTTGAGGATTTTGGAATCCATATTCATCAGGGATATTGGTCTGAAATTCTCCTCTTTGATGGGGTCTTTGCCTGGTTTGGGGATTAAGGTAATGCTGGCCTCAGAGAATGAGTTTGGAAGTTTTCCTTCTGTTTCTAATTTTTGAAACAGCTTCAGTAGAATAGGTATTATTTCTTTTTTGAATGTTTGGTAGAATTCCCCAGGGAATCCATCAGGCCCTGGACTCTTGTTTTTTGAGAAGTTTTGGATCACTGCTTCAATCTTGTTACTGGTTATTGGCCTATTCAGGTTGTCAATTTCTTCCTGTTTCAGTCTTGGCAGCTTATAGGTTTCCAGGAAGGCCTCCATGTCATCCAGATTGCTCAGTTTATTGGCATAGAGTTGTTGATAATAATTTCTAATAATTGTTTCTATTTCCTTGGTGTTAGTCGTGATCTCTCCCCTTTCATTCCTAATTTTATTAATTTGGGTCCTTTCTCTCTTCTTTTGGATAAGTCTGGCCAGTGGTTTATCAATCTTATTAATTCTTTCAAAGAACCAACTTCTAGTTTCATTGATCTGATCTACTGTGTTTCTGGTTTCTAATTCATTGATTTCTGCTCTAATTTTAATTATTTCTCTTCTAATGCATGGCTTAGGCGTCGTTTGTTGCTTTTTCTCTAGTTCTTTAAGGTGTAGAGTTAGTTGGTGAATTCGGGATTTTTCTATTTTTTTGAGTGAGGCTTGGATGGCTATGTATTTCCCCCTTAGGACCGCCTTTGCAGTATCCCATAGGTTTTGGACCGATGTGTTTTCGTTCTCATTGATTTCCATGAATTGTTTAAGTTCTTCTTTGATTTCTTGGTTGACCCCAACATTCTTGAGCAGAGTGGTCTTTAGCTTCCAAGTGTTTGAATTTCTGCCAAATTTTTTCTTGTGATTGAGTTCCAGTTTTAGAGCATTGTGGTCTGGGAATATGCAGGGAATAATCTCAATCTTTTGGTATCGGTTGAGACCTGATTTGTGACCCAGTATGTGCTCTATTCTGGAGAAAGTTCCATGTACGCTCGAGAAGAATGAGTATTCTGTTGTTTTAGGGTGGAATGTTCTGTAAATATCTATGAGGTCCATCTGGTCCAATGTATCATTCAAAGCTCTTGTTTCCTTGTTGATTTTCTGCTTAGATGATCTGTCCATTGCTGAGAGTGGAGTATTGAGGTCTCCTACAATTAACGTATTGTTATCAATATGACTCTTTATTTTGGTTAACAGTTGGCTTATGTAGATGGCTGCTCCCATGTTGGGGGCATAGATATTTACAATTGTTAGATCTTCTTATTGGATAGACCCTTTAAGAATGATATAGTGTCCTTCTGTGTCTCTTATTACAGACTTTAGTTTAAAATCTAATTTGTCTGATACAAGAATTGCTGCCCCAGCTTTCTTTTGAGGTCCGCTGGCATGGAAGATAGATCTCCATCCCTTCACTTTCCTTCTGGATGTATCTTTAGGTTCAAAATGAGTCTCTTGTAGACAGCATATGGATGGGTCCTGCTTTTTATCCAATCTGCAACCCTGTGTCGTTTTATGGGAGCGTTTAGGCCATTCACGTTGAGAGTGATTATTGAAAGATATGAATTAATTGTGATCATGTTGCCTGTGAAAACGTTGTTTTTATAGATTGTCCCTGTAAATTTCTGTTGTAGATCACTCTTGGGGTCTTTCTCCTTTTATAGAACCCCCCTTAATATTTCTTGCAGGTCCGGCTTAGTGCTCACATATTCTTTCAACTTCTGCCAGTCGTGGAAGCTCTGCATCTCTCCATCCATTCTAAATGAAAGCCTTGCCGGATAAAGTATTCTTGGCTGCATGTTCTTCTCATTTAGTACCCTGAATATGTCTTGCCAGGCCTTTCTGGCTTGCCAGGTCTCTGTGGATAGGTCTGACATTATTCTGATGTTCCTTCCTCTGTACATAAGGAATCTCTTCCCCCTAACTGCCCTTAAGATGGTTTCCTTGGTTCTAAGATTTGCAAGTTTTACTATTACATGCCAGGGTGTTGGCCTGTTTTCCTTGATCTTAGGAGGGGTCCTCTCTGCCTGTAGGACTCAAATGTTTGTTTCATTCCCCAGATTAGGGAAGTTCTCAGCTATGATTTGCTCAAATACATCTTCTAGCCCTCTCTCTCTCTCCACTCCCTCCGGGATTCCAATGATTCTGACATTGGAACACCTCATGGTGTCACTTATTTCTCTGATTCCATTTTCATGGATTCTGAGTTGTTTTTCCATGGCCTCCTCTTTTCCCTTTTTATCTATTATACTGTCTTCCAGATCGCTTATTCTCTCTTCTGTCTCAGTTACCCTAGCTGTTAGATTATCTAGATTGGATTGGATCTCATTGAAAGCATTTTTAAGTTCTGCCAATTCACCTTTTATTTCTGCCCTTAGAGACTCTATGTTGCCATTAATTGATTTCTCCATTCTAGCTATTGTCTTCACAATTGCTAGCCTGAATTCCATCTCCGACATCTTGGTTATATCTGCATCCATTTGTAAATCTGCAGCATAAGTCATAATCTCTGAGTCTTTTCTGTTTTGGGGGCTCCTCCTCCTAGTCATTCTGTTGATGGGTGTTTGAGGGAATGTATAGAGTCCAAATTATTGACCAGAACCCAAGCAAGATGCACCTGTTTTCTTGGGACCTTAGGGTTGCTGGCCTCTTGTTTTCCCAGCCTGTCTTCTGCGGGAGGGGCCTGCCGCGCTGTTACTCAGGCAACCCTGTTTGGGCGGAGTTGCCCTGCGCCCCTGTGGCGGGGGATGGGCTCAGTGGGTATCAGTCTTTGGGGCTTTTGTTCTCTGGCGCCTTTTCCTGGTGGCTTTCCGCGTCTCTTCCGTGAGTCAGAGCAGAAGAGACCGTTTCCAACCCTCTGCCTCAGAGCAGAGAGACCGCAGTCTGTTCTTCAGTGAGCTCTCTAGGCCACACTGTCTCCATTTCTGTCCGTGCTGCTATAAACTGCAGCGGCCTGGGTTGTGCGCCCCTCCGCAGCACCCCCAGTCCTGCCTCCAGGTCGGCCGGTCTCTGCCCTTTGTGCTTCTAAAACCGCCAGCCGTTCCCAGTTTGCGTGTGCGTAACTCTGCTGCTTGGAGTTCTGTCCCGGGGACAGCAGTTCGCGTGCGCACGACTCTGCCGCTTGGGGTTCCCTCCCCAGGGGTTGCAGTTCACCACTGCGACCCCGGTGCTACCGGTTTCCCTCTCGGAGGCTGCAGTTAGCATGCGCGCGACCGTCACTCCGGGTTTCTGTCCGGGGGCTGCGGTTCGCGTGCGTGCGACCCCGCCGGTCTGGTTTTCCACCCCGGGGGCTGTCCTAAAGTCCTTTCCCGATGCTACCGGTCTGCGAGTCTGTGCCCTGTCCACCGCGCGTGAGGCTGTCACTCACCGGCGGTGTAGGATCCCCACAGCCAGGCACCCTCCGCTGCCGTTTATCCTCTGATATCTGCCCGCAGAATCACGGCTCTCCACTTCGTACCTCAAAACCAACCGCCTGCGATATTCTGTTTGTAGAGATCCAGATCTTCTTACATCTCACGCTGGTTTCGTGGGTGCTCAGAATGGTCTGGTAGATATCCAGCTCAATTCCGGGGACCAGTTGAAATAGGGTCCCCTACTCCTCTGCCATCTTTCCCCCCTCCATATAGCAGGTTTTTAATAAGTATTAGGGTTTGGTCAACCATATCAGCATAGCATAATGTGTATACATGTCGGATCTGAAGTCAGTCTGCCTCAGTTCAAAACTGTGCTCAGCCACTTTCCAGCCAAGTGGCTTGGATAAGTTAAATAATCCCTAGGTTTCAATTTCTTCAACATTAAATAGTGATGATAGTGATGTCTGCCAGAGTAGTTATATTAAATTAGACTCTACACCTAAATGTGAGACCTGAAACCATAAAAGAGAAGAAGAAAACGTAGTAATTTCTTTGACATCAGGTATAGAAACCTTTTTCTAGATGTCTCCTGAGGCAAGGGAAACTAAACCACAATTTAACTATTGGGTCTACACCAAAATAAAAAGCTTTTACACATCAAAGGAAACCATCAACAAAACAAAAAGACAGCCTACTGTCTGGAAGAAGACACATACAAGTGATAGATCTGACAAGGGATTAATATCCCAAATATATAAAGAACTTATGTAACTCAACACCAAAACAAAAACAAAGAACAAAACAACAAATAGTCCAATTAAAAAATGGGCAGAGGGGCGCCTGGGTGGCTCAGTCGTTAAGCGTCTGCCTTTGGCTCAGGTCATGATCCCAGGGTCCTGGGATCGAGCCCCGCATCGGGCTCCCTGCTCGGCAGGAAGCCTGCTTCTCCCTCTCCCACTCCCCCTGCTTGTGTTCCCTCTCTCACTGTGTCTCTCGCTGTCAAATAAATATATAAAATCTTAAAAAAAAATAAAAAATAAAAAATAAAAAAAATAAAAAATGGGCAGAGAACCTGAATAGACATTTTTCCAAAGACAGGCAGATGACCAACAGACATATGAAAAGATGCTCAACATCCCTAATCATCAGGGAAATGCAGATTAAAACCACAATGAGATATCACTTTACACCTGCAGAGTGGCTGAAATCAGAAACACAAGAAACAACACGTGTTGGTGAGGATGTGGAAAAAAAGGAACACTTATGCACTGTTGGTGGGAATGCAAGCTGGTGCAGCCAGTATGGAAAACAGTATGGAGATTCCTCAAAAAATTAAAAATAGAATTACCATATAATCCAGTAATTCCACTACTGAATATTTATCCAAAAAAGCTGAAAACCATTAATTTGAAAAGATATATATACATCCTTATGTTTATTGCAGCATTATTTACAATAACCAAGATGTGGAAGCAACCTAAGTGTCCATCCATAGACGAATGAATACTGAAGATGTGAAATATATATATATAATGAAATATTATTCAGTCATAAAAAGAATGAGATCTTGCCATTTGCAACAACATGGATGGACCTAGAGGGTATAGTGCTAAGAGACATAAGTCAGTCAGAGAAGGACAAATACCATATGATTTCAAACATATGTGGAATTTAAGAAACAAACAAACAGTGGGGGGGGGGAAGACAAACAAAAAACCAGACTGTTAAATACAGAGAACAAAAAGGTGGTTGCCAGAGGGTAGGTCAGTGGGGCAATGGGTGAAATAGATAAAGGGGATTAAGATTACACTTATTTTGATAAGCACTGAGAAGTGTATAGAACTGTTGCATTGTATACCTGAAACTAATATAACACTGTATTTTAATTACACTTGAATAAAAAATATTTCTTTTGATTTTAAAATAAATAAATACTTCCAGTACTATGTTGAATAAAAATGGTGACTGGACACCCTTGTCTTGTTCCTGCCCTTAGGGGAAAAGCTCTCAGTTTGCAAATGACATATCCAATAAAGGGTTAGTATCCAAAATATACAAAGAACTTATAAAACTCAACACCCAAAAAACAAATAATCCATTTAAAAATGGGCAGAAGACATGAACAGACATTTCTCCAGAGGAGACATACAGATGACCAACAGACACATGAAAAGATGCTCATCATCACTCATCATCAGGGAAATGCAAATCAGAAGTATAATGAGATATCACCTCACACCTGTCAGAATGGCTAAAATCAACAACACAAGAAACAACAGGTGTTGGCAAGGATGTGGAGAACAAGGAACCGTCTTGCACTGTGGGTAGGAGTGCAAACTGGTCCAAACTCCACTTTGGAAAACAGTATAGTTTCCTCAAAAGGTTAAAAATAGAACTACCCTAGGATCCAGTAATCACCCTGCTGGGTATTTACCCAAAGAATACAGAAACACTAATTCAAAGGAACACATTCACCCCTATGTTTGTAGCAGCATTATTTACAATAGCCAATATATGGAAGCAGCTCAAGCATCCATCCATTGATGAATAAAGAAAAGTGGTATATATACAATGAAATATTATTCAGCCATAAAAAAGAATGAAATCTTGCCATTTGCATCAACATGGTTGGAGCCAGAGAGTATAATGCTAAGTGAAATAAGTCAGTCAAAGAAAGACTGAGAAAGAATGATTTCACTCATATGTGGAATTTAAGAAAAAAACCAAATGAGCAAAGGAAAGAAGAGAGAGAGATCAAGAAATAGACTCTTAATTATAGAATACAAACTGATGGTTACCAGAGGGGAGGTGGGTGAGGGAAATGGGTGAAATAGGTGATGGAGATCAAGGAATGCACTTGTGATGAGCACTGGGTGTTGTATGGCAGTATTGAATCACTATATTGCACACCTAAAGCTAATATAACACTGTATGTTAACTAATTGGAATTAAAATAAAAACTTAAAAGAAAAATTGAAATAAATAAATAAGAAATAGGACTACATGTAAAGTGCTTAGAATAGTGTCAGGTTGAGTAAGTGCTCAGTAAATGTTAACTGATATTATTAAATGTGACAGATATTTCAAAGAGGATCACTGCCTTATGAAAAAAATGGTGTAATCTACTGTACTAAGAACTGTCAGAGGAACAATAACAGTAATTAACAAATCCTAACTTATGTAGTTAAAGAAAATCTTTCCTGTCTTTCATCAGGAGATTTTGGAATATATTATTAATCTTTATAACACTAAATCCACTTTGTTACAAAAAGTTTAAGTGTCTACCTCAGGTTATGATGTTGAGAATTAGAACCCAGCCCTTCACTGACTCCTCTTCCTGACCTGAATTGCTCTGTATTTCTTCTTTACATGTAGAACACTAAAATTCTTCCAAATTTGGCTTCTCACCATTGAAGTGCTTGACCACAGGTCTCATTTCCCTTCTCCCAAACAAAAGACTTGAGATTTAATCAGGGGTAACATTAAAAAATATTTAACCATCTTTGGTCTCAGCGGGACCTGGGTCTGGAATATTCCTTGAACGTCAGACATTTCCCCGTAGTTGCTGGATCATAAGGAGGTGTGGCAGGAGCCTTGGGGAGAGGGAGGCTGGAGTGGCCATGACCAAAGCTGTACTTGAGAGGCTTTGGGGAAGGGGCTATTTACAAACCAGTACAAAAGTATGTTAATATTTTAACCGCAGAATTTTAATCACAGAGCATACCAGTGGTATATCAGTCCTGGGCTTAGAAGAGCACTCTTAGCCATCTATTTGGTGTTTACCCCTACACAGCCATAGAGAATTCTTAAATTCCTTGAAATCCTCCTGTCAGCTGTGATTAGGCCTACAGCCGATACTATAGCATTGCAAAGAGGTGATTTAAATAAGTCTCTAAAATCTTCTACCATCAACCTTGAAGACGTGTGCTGATGACACCAGCAATACTGGAGTCTTGACCAATTGCAAATCAATTGTCTTCTTGGCTTTGTCCTGAGCCATGCTGTTCTATTGCTACTGTATTTATACTTAAAGCCACGATGGGGTTTAGTGGATAAGGGAATTACAACTTGCTAGTGTGGTGGAGTTAAGCTAGAGGGTCTTCAACTATATTTTTCAAGTGGAAGGTGTCCTGTAGTTTGAGAATGGCCAAGGAGGAAGGTGAGTCCTCTCAGCTGTTCACATTTCTCCAGTGTTGGTTGCCAAGTGCAGACAGTGCCGAGTCTCTCCTGTTCTTCTGCTTTCAAGATTAAACTTTAGATTCAGGGAGTTGGGCAGGGATCCCAATGTATACTTGTTATCTTGACTGCTGCTGGAGAAACACCCCACGTGTCTTTGGGAAGCAGAGGTTTCAGTCTCCCATCCTGAAACTCATGGGTTCCCCTTTGCCACCTAGGAAACAGGTGGGGTGGAAGCTGAGCAGCCCAAGGTGCCTGGAGTCCACCTGTCCTACTTCACCAGACTTTCTCCATCCAGGCTCTAACCAGACTCAGGCTAGAAGAGCTTTCAGATCACCTGCTCCCACCTTCTCTACCTGGTGCAAGACTCCCTTCCTCAGCCATCCTGCCAAGTGTTCCCCACCCAGCTTCCCGGTGAACTGGGACAGACCTGGAAGCTCCCTGCCTCAGCAGGCACAGGATTCCACTTGGCCAAAACCTGCTCCCCTGTAACTTCTTCCTGCACACCCACGTTCTGCCCTCAGGACAACCAACCAGACAAAACTCCTTATTCTCGGGAATGTCCCGCACATATTTGAACACAGCTATCTCTAGGCAGGCTTCTCTTTCCCAAGCTAAATACCCTCATTTATTTCAGTCACTCTTCATCAGTGCCAAAGGAGGTAATGCTTATCTTGATGCCTGAGTGAGGCAGCTAATTGCCCAGCTTGGGCAACTTGGGTGTGATTTACACTTGTGAAACTTTGGCCAAATCACTGTACCTCTCTAAGACTCAGTTTCCCCATGTGTATAATGGTTTTCTTTCTGGTAATGGAATATTTTACATTCTATGCCAGAGCTTGTAGAACATAATGGCAGAGTTACACATTACTAATCATGATTTTTTTCCTAGAAATCTCAATGTGATGTTAATAGGTGAGGCTGTGCATATACCACAAGGAATGCGGTAATTGGTTCATCTTAGCTAACACTTAGCTAACAAGATGTTGTTTATGTCATGTCATTTGCTCTTGTCATTATTTTTATTCTTAATTTTGCATGTTTCATGGTTATCATTTTTTGCATTTTAACTCTAATTCCCAAAAATGTATTAATGGCTCAACATTGGTTTGTTCAAGCACAAAAGCAATGGTGAAAAATAATAGCAACTCGAGGTAACATTAAAAACATAGTGAACTTGACTTTGGGATAAATACAGAATGTGAAAATAAATGCATTAGGACAAGTAAATCTGAAAATGTGATGATTTAATGTAGCAGATAAAAAGGCTTTTAATTTACAATGCTACTTTCTCATGATTAATAGGATTAATATATGGCTTTTTTAAAACCAAAAATATTTTCGGGCGCCTGGGTGGCTCAGTTGGTTAAGCGACTGCCTTTGGCTCAGGTCATGATCCTGGAGTCCCGGGATCGAGTCCCACGTCGGGCTCCCTGCTCAACAGGGGGTCTGCTTCTCCCTCTGACCCTCTTCCCTCTCGTGCTCTCTGTCTCTCATTCTCTCTCTCTCAAATAAATAAATAAAATCTTTAAAAAAAAAAAAACCAAAAATATTTTCTGCTAATGTAGCAGCAGAGATTAGTAAAGAGTAATTAAAATAATGATTATCTGAACACTGACTTTTATTATGTGGAGATCATAGCCTGTTATGAAACTTTATCCAATGATGCTACCATAGCTTTCATGTCATTTTAATAGAAAACACAGGGACCCCTCTGGCAACCTGTCAGATGTCTCCAGAAAAAGCAGAAAATAATGCTTTCTAATACTAAATTGATGAGCATTACTACTAATAAGAGATAAGAAACCCAAACCACAATGGCATTAACAAAATCACATATATTCTAATATAGGCACTACTTCTGACACTATTTCTAAAAACTTATCATGCTAACCACAAAGTTTGTGGCAACTATTATATTCATAAAACTTCAGAATGAATGTTTGACAGTATTCCTTTATCTTTACCATATGTTTCATAGTATCATTGGATTGCACGGTGGAAGAACAATTTCTAATATGTGAACATGCTGTGGGATATTTTCGTTGGCATTACTGATAAGTATATTCAAGAAAACTGCTAGTGAACTTTTGTTCCATTTACCACCGAGAAACCAGAGATGATAATATTAATTTACTTAAAGATCAGTTTCTGATGTGTGATAAAGACTGAAAAAAATAAGGCTAAAATCAGCCACATGCATAAAAGAAGTTGTACCTGAATGTCAAGTCATACATAGATGTATTAAAAGGAACATTAGTGGTCAAAAATATGCCTCTTGATTTTGATTCAGTGTTGAAGAGTCAAGACTGGGAGTATGATAACATATTACCCATTGAGTGTTCATCTTTTCATGATGTGTTAAATGAAGAAATGGGCAGTAAGTACAAGCCTATTTTCCACACTGGTTTATGAGGCCTATCAACAGGAAATATGTTTTCCCAAGTTTTTTGAGGGATGAAATATAAAGCATCTCTTCATGGCTGTAATAACACCAAAGACCATTTGAATTATTTCAACTGAATTGTTCAAGTGGTATATCTCAGCAATGTATTTCGTATTTAGAACAGCCTGAACATATCAATTCAGGGCTTAAATATTACCATTTTATGATATCAGGATTTCTTTGTATGACTTAAATGTGATACAAATGGTTCAGTCACCGAGTTTGATGTAGTGATCTTCTTCACTCATTGGAGAAAAATGTCTGGCATATTTTAAAACCACATCCACATGCTGTAATGAAACATGAAAAAATACTTTTCAGTACTGAATGCAACCAAAGAAAGGATTTGATCCATTTGCTATTATCTTTCAAGTTAATATTCACACTTTCAGCTTGCAAGTGTGAAATGCTTATCTATCATCTTCATGTCTGATGGAGTGTTTAATGTAGTTTTTAGTGAGAAATAATTCCATAATATCTAGGTTAATGTTTTATCTAATATGAATATCCAAAACTATCTGCCAGAACCACCAAATACTTGCTATCATTCCCAACAAACTTAATTTGTGAATTAGATTTTTTCTTCTAGTGGCATAAATAGAGGCATAAAAAGAAACCAAAGGGGTATCAAACCTGACCTACAACTCCAGCATTATTTAGCTAGATATAGGTGTTTTGGTGAAATATTGCAAATAAATTATTGCTATTCTCACTATATGAAATGTTTATTATTGATTTTTGAAATTTGGTTTCCTTGTTTTAGTTAAAGTTTGTAATGGATATTTATGTGTGTGTGTGTGTGTGTGTGTGTGTGTGTGTATAAAAAGCATGGAAAACACTAACCTATATGAATTGGAGGCTGGGAAACTTTTCCAACCTAAATATCTCTCCCATGCCTGAATCTCTATCATCAGAGTTTTTTCTGTTTTTCATAATCAAAATGAAAAATTCCACTGATGGCTAGCACATTAAGCTTCTGTCAGTTATCAATGCCTTATGGCAGATGAATTTACTAGATCTTTTTCCAAGTAATAGACGAGAACACATTTTGACAGATAAAAAGGTGGGGTGGGGAAGACAGACCCTTGAGAATAGAATTAGAACCATCATCTAAGAAGCTGTGAAAAAATACTGATACTTAAGCTCCACCCTAGACAATTGATTGGGAAAAAAAACTCCCCACATGATTCCATCATTCAACCAGGGTTGAGAAACACTGGTTTATAGGCCTCTGTCCAATTTTGTTTAATTGATGGTGGGGGAGGGAGCTGATCCTGGGCTCCTGACAGGGCTGTGAAGAGGAAGGACATTGGGCAGCAAAGAAGGGAGGATGCTAGAAAAAGAAGATGGCACTAATAAAAGAGAATAGGAAAAGCCCTGTAATAAAACTAGTTTAATTATCAGTTCAAATTTTATTCAAATTATTTAGTTAAGATAGAACACATATGGTCTCTTTCCATTTTCTGGAGCACTTTGTAAGTATGTCCATTGTTAAGGGGTTTCTAGGAGGAACTAGATAAGAAACTTAGTAGTGACCTTAGCAAGTGTATGTAAGCAACTCTGCTTGAGGCACTCCTGTGGAAGGGTGGAATGTAGAATGAACTCTAATAAGGAAGAAGGGAAAAATTACATACAAGAAAAAACTGCTCAGGCAAAATAGCTATAAAACAGTATAACTGGAGTAAGCCTAGCAAGTGGGGCATTTGATCTTGCTCAAGGAAAGGAAGAAAGGAAAAATGTTAGGGGAGAGAGATCACCACTAGTCTTTCTCCTACCCCCTTGCCTCCACTTAAGGTGATTTTTCAGGCTGAGAGAGACATACAAAATAGGAAGACAAGTTGATCTGACAGGTGAAATGAAGGCTGAAAAGACTTTTATGCTGAATAAGAGGTACAGGCCAAACTGCCAGGAAAAGCTTTCTTTCCAAAGGATCACAAGGAAAAGGAATTAAGAACAAGAGAAAGGGGAGCACCTGAGTGGCTCAGTCAGTTAAAAGGCTGCCTTTGGCTCAGGTCATGATCCCAGAATCCTGGGATCTAGGGTCCTGGGATCAAGCCCCCCCATTGTGCTCCCTGCTTGTCTGGGAGCCTGCTTCTTCCTCTCCTGCTCCCCCTGCTTGTGGGCTCCCTCTCTCTCTCTCTCCCCATCAAATAAATAATTAAAATCTTTTAAAAAAAAGAACAAGAGAAAGGGAGCAAAGATATCTAATTTTATCTAATAATTTTGTTTAAAAACAGCCCTAAATCATTAGCATTTAAAAGGAAATATTTATTTGAAGTTCTTTTAAGATTGGTCATATGTTTGATATAAGGAGGTGGGGTAATTAATTGTGCTTTGAAATCTTACGAACCTGAGTTCAAAATCCCATGGTAGACACATACCTTTCTACTTATCCTTTGACAGTGTACATAGACTGCCCTCTCTCCCAGACTAGCCTCTCCAAGGGGGAGAGACAGCTTTTAAGGTAGCATGGTGTAGCAGAAAGCCTGTGAATCATGGACATCACACACACCTGGATTCAAACCCCAGGTCTGCTATCATGATCTTGGGCAAGGTACTTTGCCTTATTGATTCACAATTTCCTCATTTGTAAAATGGGAAAATAATTGTGTCCACTTGTCAGGGTTTTTGTTTTTGTTTTTTTTTTTTGAGGATTACATGAAATGATTTATGTAGTGTGTTAATGTGTTAAGCATGTAGTAGGTGCTCATATAATTACAATACCAGGTTGAGCTGTATTGCCTCTTTGTTCTCAGTACTGAAAATGACCTGTGAAGGTGGAACCCAAGATTAAGGAAGACCAAAATTATTATGTTAAAGTGGGGAACCACAAATATGCCCAATTCACTCCAAAGAGACAACATGAGTTTGCAAAGGTGAAACTTTCTTGGCAGACTATAATTGGTACCTCTCTTTTCTTGCATGCATAAAATCTGAACCAGTGTCTAGGAACTCCAAATACATTTTCAATATTTGAGTAAAAGGAGAGTCTTTATGGACTGAAAACTTTAAAAGGAAGGTCAAACTGTTGATAGCCTAAATTTCAGAGAACCCAAATTTCTCAACATGGCTCTGTAAGCACCACCTCAGTCCAGGGGTCTTCAGTGGATGGTCTCAACAGAACAAGGTGTTTTGCTTATAGCCTCAATATCAATTATAAAGACAATTTTCGTGGCTGAATAATATTCCATTGTATATATATACCACATCTTCTTTATTATTTAGCCACAAAAAAGAATGAAATCTTGTCATTTACAACAACATGGATGGAGCTAGAGAGTATAATGCTAAGTGAAATAAGTCAGTCAGAAAAGACTGATGTCATTCATATGTGGAATTTAAGAAACAAAACAAACAAGCAAAGGAAAAAAAATGAGACAGAGAGAGACAAAGCAAGAGAAGAGAAGTCTCTTTTAATTATAGAGAATAATCTGATAGTTACCAGAGGGGAGGTGGGTGGGGGTGATTAGTGAAATGGGTGATGGGGATTAAGGAGTGTACTTGTGATGAGCACCAGGTGTTGTATGGAAGTGTTAAATCACTATATCGTACACCTAAAACTAATAGAACACTGTATATCAACTAAGTAGGATTTAAATAAAAATAAAGATAATTTTCAGCAACAAGCAGATTATACAATTAATTAGAGGTATTCTGCTTTGGAGCTATCCAGTATTTAAAACTACCAAGTGTAGGGACGCCTGGGTGGCTCAGTCGGTTAAGCATCTGCCTTCAGCTCAGGTCATGATCCCAGGAGCCTGGGATTGAGTCCTGCATCAGGCTCCTTGCTCACTGGGGAGCCTGTTTCTCCCTCTGCCTCTGCTTGCTACTCCCCCTGCTTGTGTGTGCTCTCTCTCTCTCTCTCTGATAAATAAATAAAAAAATAAAACTACCAAGTGTAGTTTCTTCTCTGGGTACCAGGTAACCACAGCATTTATTTACTGTCTTATTGTCCAGCACTCATTCTTTTAGACCTAGAAGACTAGATCCTCTTGATCACACTACAATGACAGTTGGCCAACAATCCTCATCTCACCTTGGCATATCTCTGTCTATTCAGGTTTCTCTGAGTCCTCAAGTAGTCCAGGGTTACTTAGAGTGGTGTGCTACTGGCTAGTACCTGCCCATGAGAGCTGATAGTTAAATTTTCAAGACATTTTCAAGGATCTTGTTAAACACAACCATCATTAAAAATTAAATTATATAAACTTACATTTAAATAAAGGTAATAGATACTCATCATTTATTATTTTATTGTATTTTGCGATTATCTATGATTTTGAAGTTAATTATATCTGTTGTATCTGTATAGTGAAAATACTATATAATGTTGTGCTATAGAGCATTTCTTCTCAACTCTGCATTCAATGATGCCACACTGATAGCTTGAAATTTGCCATGAGAGGAGTATTTACAAGAAGAAAATTGGCAAATGTCACAAACTAAGGTCTCCCCCCACCCAGAGAGCAAGTTGTTAAATATTTACCAGCATACCATTGGACTTACCTCCCTTAAGTCTCTAGGGAATCTAATGGCTATCGTCTCAAGTGGAACACCAAGACCTCTCTCAGTATCTCTGAGCCTGAAACAGTATTCCTTGTACAGACTTGAAATTGGCTGTTACTCCTCATTGCCCCCTTCTCATTCACATTCATTCATTCATTTTCTCCCCTCTCCCCACCTTTCTGTCTCTCTCTTTATTGGGAGCAAATACTGGATAAATTTCTCCCCTTTAAGCCCTTAAAGGCATGAACTATAAACCCTTCTAAATGAAAAAAGGAAAAGACTCTGGTTTCCACTATAATCAAGTAGATCTATGCTGGCACCATTATGCATTTACTTATTCATACACTCAGGAAGGTTTTATCAGGCATGTGCAGTGTGTCAAGCAGCTAGATGCTGAGAATCCTGAGATAAAATAAGACATGGCTCTGCCCTCAAAAGCCTCACAGTCTAGAAGGGAGACAGACAAGTAAACATAAAACAATCAGACAGTGTGATAAGTGCTGAAACAGAGGTATGTATAAAGTGTTAAGGGAAACTGGGGGAGTAAGCAACTAATGTTTTCTAGAGAGAGTGGGGACTGGAGACGTTTTCACAGAAGTAACATTTGGAGTGGGTATTGAAGGATGGGTAGATATTCTTTTTTAAAAATGTTTTCATTTAAATTCAATTTAGTTAACATATAATGTATTATTAGTTTCAGGGGTAGAATTTAGTGATTCATGAGTTGTATATAACACCCAATGCTTGTTACATCAAGTGCCCTCCTTAATGCCCATCACCCAATTACCCCATTCCCCCACCCACCTCCCCTCCAGCAACCCTCAGTTTATTTCCTAGAGTTAAGAGTTTCTTGTGGTTGCCTCCCTCGGATGAATAGATATTCTTAAGGCCAAGGAAACACTGAAGGGCACTCTGGGGATTGGAAACAGGACTTTATGTATGGGGGGAATAGCCGGCATCATGTGTGACGAGCACTGGGTGCTGTATGGAAATGTTGAACCACTATATTGTAGATCTGAAACTAATATTACACTATATGTTAACTAACTGGAATTTAAATAAAAACTTAAAAAATAAATAAAAAATTGTCAGACAAGCAAACTAGAACAAATGAAGGAATTTAATGGAAAAAATGATAAAGGCTTTGGGGGAAAATAAAACAAAATATGAATTAGAGTCTCTCTTGGGGATCTAGGTGGATAGTAATAGATGCAGTTTCTTTTCAAGCTACCGCCTATGGCTGAAACAGGTCTAACTATTTTCTGTTCTTGTGTTCAAGATTAAAATTACTAAGAGAGGATGTATTTGGTATACCATGTATCACACGCCTACCCATACCCTCATGAGGGTTGGGCAGAGCACCTTACATGACAGTATCACCAAGACTAAACCAAACGGGAGAAGAGCAGTTCCCTAGAAAGAAAAATCATGGTGACGATATTAGAAGATACTGAAATGGGTGTTGATTGAACAACAAAATGTACCCAGCACAGTGTTCCCTAATTCGAGTGGCATCTCTGGCTGTAGCTTGTTCTCCTACATTCTGGTTTCTGCTGAGGAGCCTTGCCTCAATTGTTACAGCTTCTACCTGGAAGCCTCTATAATCAACAAGGCACCTGGGCCATAGTTACGCTACTTCTTTCCTATATTCTTGCCAGTCCTAGGGATTGTAGGCAGGTTTCTACTATTTCTAATCTTTAGGTTGCCTCACTTTCTTCTGTTTGGTCTCTCAGCTCTCCTAATTTGCTACCCTTATCAAATTTCATCTATTAGACACTTGATGCAAGCTCTGCTTTCCTAACTAGATTCTAACTGATATATTTCTTACTCCTTTTGCCAGGGTAAAAACCGACAAAAATCAACACAGGGAGCTGCTGGGCTCAGAAGAGCCCACATATCAAAGCTGCAAATAGAGCTATTTTATTCACATACCTGGACTTTAATCTTTGAATCACTAGTGCTGAGCAAGATTGGCAAAGGAAGCTGAAAAATCACAGCAGTGTATCAAGGGCAAAAGAAGTAGCTATAAACTGTAACCAAACATTCACTAAGCTGTTGTTTTGTCCTAAACCTCCATGGGGGGTATTTAAAAAAATGAGTTTTCCATTCACTTAGTTAATTATTATAGGCTTTTTCTTGTGACCTTGTCCCTTTTTTGGAAATAAATGCTTTGCTGTTGTTGTTTTAGAGTACAATCATGCTGTGTCTCGGCTCATAGCATGTGTGTGGGGTGTGGTATGTGGACTCTTAGGGGAACACGTGAGTGCAGGGGACTGGGTGTGCATGCCTTCAAGTCTGGTGATCAGTTTAGGCTTTTTATCTCTAATCTTATATAGGAGGACCCTGACCCTGGACAGTCAAGCTGGAGATTTCTGCTGTCTCATCTGACCGGTCTTTTCCTCCACTCTTTCAAGTCCATTTACTTGTTAGGAGAACTTAGGGCCATCCAGGGGAGAGACACATGGCTTGGCAACAGGACAAAGGTAGAGCTTTAGACTCCTCATAACCTCCACTAGTCACTCCTAAAACCCCCAGAAAAATACACAGTCTAATTCAAAATAGTATGCAAATGTAGTTTCAGAACAAATTCCTTAGTTTGCCCTCACCCTGATCATTTACAAACAGAACAATTATTCAAGTTTCTCCTTCACTGAAATTTAGAAAGCCTCCACTGGGGCGCCTGGGTGGCTCAGTCAGGTAAGCGTCTGCCTTCAACTCAGGTCATGATCCCAGGGTCCTGGGATCCAGCCCTGCATCAGGCTCCCTGCTCAACAGAGAATCTGCTTCTCCCTCTGCCTGCCGCTCCCCCTGCTTGTGCTCCACCTCCGTCAAAATAAATAAATAAAACCTTTAAAAAAAAAAAAAAGAAAGCCTCCACTGTCCCACAGCATCATTTATTTGAGAATTACTTGAATTTCCTCCAGTCTCTAGATTTGGGGTGTATGACTTTTTTATGGCTATTGAGAAAGTAGTAACCCTGCCTCTGTAGAGTGGGATTAAGCCAAGATCAAGTCCTAGATCTCATGTGTCCAGTCATAGCTGGTCTGGCTTTATTCAGACTTTGATTCACCTAGATAAAACTTACTAGTATTGGGGCTGTGGAGCTAATGATGAGTGGCCATGACTGTCTGTCCTGTTGAGGAGCAGTAGGAAAGGGAGACATGAGTGAACTACAACTCACCACTGGACTCCCATTCTGGATTTCTCAAAGAATCTTGACATAGAGATGCCAGAGTGTCACAAAGCCTCCAGTTATGCCTCCAGGAAATTAAGCCACAACTTACAGGCCACACAATAAGTTGTCAAACTTGAGTTTGCATCAGAATCACCTACAAGGCTTGTAGAAACTCTGTGTTCCCACAGAAGCATCAAAAAGCAGGGAAAAAAATCAGAACCAACTTTGCCAGAGCTGTGGTAAATAGTCAAGGGTTTATAGCAACCAACTGAATGCTTCATCAAGAAAAATGCAACTTCAAAATGGCAGGAAATCCTTGTGGCTCTTTAACTTGCTTTTCTCACATCTCCTTCCCAGAGAAGAAATAAACAGTCTTAGCCCATATTCCCAGTGTGGGATGCTGGTCCCTGGTTCCAGAGGAAGAAGACACCTTATTTGCACATTATTTGCTATGTCTGTTCTAACCTGTCTGGGGCAACCTGAAGGACGGACACACGATTCTCATTTCTGTTTCACCTAACTTGGAACTCAGGCTGGAAAAGCATCAGGCATTGCTTGAAAACATTGCAAGCTGAACTAACAACCCACAGATGCCTGGGGCAAAACATTACTTTAAAAATATACAATAGTCTGGTCTAAAGCCTGGGAACTTAAGCTGGGAAGAGTTTCTTTGGGAAATTAGGACATTCAAAAGCACCATGCATACAGGAGAATTTAGAAGGCCACATGCATGCTTAAGGCAAGATATGCTAAGAAAATACTTGAGAGAACCCTAAGTTTTCACCTCAGGCTGATCTCTAGGCTCTGTGCAAGCTTGGCTAAGAGACAATCTGCAAAGACTGAAAGAGGTGTTTGTTTGTTTTAAGCTGTGGGCATTTGAGGAAATGTGCCAAAATACTAGCTGAACACAAGCTAAGGAACAGATACTTCAGTGAACACACACAATATACCAAAACTTTTGGAATTCAGCAAAGGCAGTGCTCAGGGGGAAATGTATACCTATAAATACCTATATTTAAAAAGAAGAGGGGCACCTGCTGGCTCAGTAGAGCATGTGACTCTTGATTTTGGGGTTGTGAGTTTGAGCACCACATTTGGTGTAGAGATTACTTAAAAATAAAACCTTTAAAAAATAATAAAAAATTTAAAAAAGAACTATCTCAAATCAATACCCCAATGTTACACCTTGAGGAACTGGAAAAAGAAGAGCAAACTAAACACAAAACTAGCAGAATGAAGGAAATAATAAAGACAAGGGTGAAGAAAAATAAAACAGATAATAGAAAAACAGTAGAACCTACAAAACCAAAAGCTGGTTCTTTGAAAAGATCAACAAAAATAACAAATCTTTAGCTATTCTGACAATGAAAAAAAGAGAAATAACTGAAATAAAAACTGAAAGTGGGGACATTACTACCAACGTTATAGAAATTAAAAAGAATCATAAAAGAATACTATATACAATTTTATGCCAGAATATTTGATAACCTAGATAAAATGGAGAAATTCCTCAAAATACACAAACTACCTAAATTGACTCAAGAAGTGGAAAATCTCAACAGACCTATAAAAGGTAAAGAGATTGAATCAGTAATCAAAAACCTCCCAAGAAAGAAAAGTCCAGGACCAGATGGCTTCAATAGTGAATTCTAGCAAATATTTAAAGGAGAATAAACATCAATCTTTCTCAAACTTTTCATAAATAAAAGAGGAGGAAATACTTTCTAACTCATTCTTTTTTTTAATAATTTTTTTTATTATGTTATGTTAGTCACCATAGACAGAGAGTGAGACAGCGAGAGGGGGAACACAAGCAGAGGGAGTGGGAGAGGGAGAAGCAGGCCTCTCACTGAGCTGGGAGCCCGATGCGGGGCTCTATCCCAGGACCCTGAGATCATGACCCGAGCCGAAGACAGTCGCTTAACTGACTGAGCCACCCAGGCACCCCTACATCATTAGTTTTTGATGTAGTGTTCCATGATTCACTGTTTGCGTATAACACCCAGTGCTCCATGCAATACGTGCCCTCCTTAATACCCATCACCGGGCTCACCCATCCTCCCACCCCCTCCCCTCTAAAACCCTCAGTTTGATTCCCGGAGTCCATAGTCTCTCATGGTTCGTCTCCCCCTCTGATTTCCCCCCTTCATTTTTCCCTTCCTTCTTCTAACTCATTCTATGAGGCCAGCATTACCCTGATACCAAAGTCAGACAAGACATCACAAGAAAATAATAAATATCCCTTATAAATATAGAAGCAAAATTCTCAGCAAATTCTAACAAACTAAATCCAACAGTATAATGAAAGGATTTTACACTATGACTAGGTCGGAATCAAGAGTTGTTCAAAATAAGAAAATCAATCAATGTAATATGCCACATAAATAAATGGAAGGAAAAAATCCACATGACCTTCTCCATTGATGCAGAAAAGGCATTTTCCAAAATCCAACACCATTTCATGATAAAAGCACTCAGAAAACCAGAAATAGAAGAAAACTGCCTCAACATGATTCAGGGCATTTATGAAAAACCCACAACAAATACCATACTCAGTGGTGAAAAACTGAACGCTTTCCCCTTCAGATCAGGGACAAGACAAGGATGCCCACTCTTACCACTGCTATCCAACATTGTACTGAAAGTTCTAGTCAGAGCAATTAGATAAGAAAAAAGGTAAAAAGCACCAAATTTAAGAGAAAAGTCAAACTATCTCAACTTACAGATGACATGATCCTACACATACAAAATGCCAAAGAATCCACAAGAAAGCTACTAGAACTAATAAAAGAATTCAGTAAAGTTGCTGGGTACAAGAGCAACACAAAGGGCACCTGGGTGGCTCAGTTGGTTGGGCAACTGCCTTCGGCTCAGGTCATGATCCTGGAGTCCCGGGATCGAGTCCCGCATCGGGCTCCCTGCTCAGCAGGGAGTCTGCTTCTCCCTCTGACTCTCCCCCCTCTCATGTGCTCTCTCTCTCTCATTCTCTCTCTCAAATAAATAAATAAAATTTAAAAAAAAAGAGCAACACAAAAATAAGTTGTGCTTCTATATAACTGCAATAAACAATCTGAAAAAGAAATTAAGAAAGCAATTCCATTTACAATAGCATCTTAAAGAATAAAATACTTAGGAATGCATTTAACAAGGAAATGAAAGACTTGTACACTGAAAACTACAAAACATAGCTGAAAGAAATTAAAGAAGGCCTAAATAAATAGAAAGTCATCCTATATTCATGGGCTGGAAGACAACATTGCTAAGGTGTCAATATTACCCCTAATGATCTACAGATTTAACACAATGCCTATCAAAATTCCAAAAGCCTTTTTTTTTTTTTTTTCAGAAATGGAAAAACAGATCATTAAATTCATATGGAATTGTCAGGGACTCAGATAGCTAAAACAATCTTTTTTTTTTTTTAAAGATTTTATTTATTTATTTGAGAGAGACAATGAGACAGAGAGAGCATGAGGGGGGATAGGGTCAGAGGGAGAAGCAGACTCCCCGCCGAGCAGGGAGCCCGATGCGGGACTCGATCCCAGGACTCCAGGATCATGACCTGAGCCGAAGGCAGTCGCTTAACCAACTGAGCCACCCAGGCGCCCCTAGCTAAAACAATCTTAAAAAAGGAGAAAATAGTTGGAGGACTCACACTCACAGATTTGAAATCTTACTAGAGGCTACAGTAATCAAAACTGTGGTAGTGGCATAAGGATAGATATATAGACCAATGGAATAGAATTGAAAGTCCAAAAATAAACCCATAATCTTTGCCTAATTAATTTTTGACAGCAGTGCTAAACCCATTCAGTGGGGAAAGAATAGTCTCTTCAACAAATAATGCTGGGACAACTGGATTTCTACTTGTAAAATAATGAATTTGAACCCCTACCTCATACCATATACAAAAATCAACTCAAAATTCATCAAAGATTGGGGCACCTGGGTGGCTCAGTCAGTTAAGCATCTGACTCTTGATTTTGGCTCAGGTCATGATCTCAGAGTCATAAGATCAAGCCCCATATCAGGCACAGAGCCTGCTTAAGATTCTCTCTCTCTCCCTCTCCTTCTACCCAACCTCTGCTCTTGCTTTCTCTCTCTCTCTCTCAAAAAAAAATCAATATAGGAGTTATATAAGATATATGTCCATAGGGGTACATCTTCATGACCTTGAATTTGCCAATAGATTCTTAGATGTGACACCAAAGTATGAGTAATAATGGAAAAATAGCTAAATTGGACTTCACAAAAATTTAACTTTTGTGTATTAAAGGATATCATTTAGAAATGAAAAGACAATATGTGGGAGAAATGGGAGAAAATATTTGAAAATCATATATACAATAAGGGTTTAATATCTAGGATATATAAAAACTCTTACAACTCAACAACATATAAAGACAAAAAAACCCAATTGAAAAATTTGAAAAGGATTTATGTAGACATTTCTTCAAAGAAGATATAAAAATGGCAATAAACACATGAACTAACACTCAACACCATTTGTTGTTAGGGAAATACAAAAGCAAACCACAATGAGATACCTCTTCATACTTACTAGGATAAGTATAACTTTTAAAAATTAAAAACATCAAGTGTTGGCAAAGATGTGGTGAAATTGGAACCCACATACTTTGCTGGTGGGAATGTAAAAACAGTTTAGATGCTATGAAAAACAGTTTGGCAGTTCCTCAAAAAGCTAAGCATAGAATTATTATATGACTCAGTAATTCTATTTCTAGATATATAACCAAAAAAATTCAAAACAAGTTTCAACAGATACTTGTATGCCAATGTTTATTGCAGCATTATTCACAAGGGTTAAAAGGTGGAAGCAACCCTAATGTCCATCGACAGGCTAAGGTATAAACTAAATTGGTGTATCCATACAACAGAATATTATTTGGCCATGGAAAGGGATGACGTTCTGATACATGCTACAACATGGATGCACGTTGAAAACATTATGCTAAATGAAATGAATCAGACACAAAGGACAAATATTTTATGATTCCACTTGTATGAAATATCTAGAACAGGCAAATTCATAGGGACAGTAAATAGATTGGCAGTAACCAGAATCTGGGGAGAAGAGGAAGTGTAGGTTATTGCTTAATGTTTACAGAGTCTCTGTTTAGAGTGATGAAAAATTTTGGAAATAGATGGTAGTGATGGTTGTATAACATTATGAATGTAATTAATGCCACTGAATTGTACACTTAGCAGTGATAAAAATGGCAATTTTATGCTATATGTGTATTTTACATATACCTAAAAAAGGGGGGGGGGGAGATGAGGAAAAAATGACAACAGTAAAAATAACTTCCCAGTTGCAAAAAATAAAAAAAATTGAAAATGCAAACTAAGCTTTTGTGTCAGAAATCAGGTCAGTGATCACCTGGGGAGAGAGAGATTACAAAGGGACAGGAGGAAATTTTGGAGGTGGTAAGTATAAGTATTATATTGATTGCAGTGATGGCTTCAGGATATATACATACATCAGGACTCATTCAATTGTACATTTTTAATATGTTCAGGTTATCACGTGCCATGCATACCTCAAAAAAGCAGTTTTTTTTTTTAAAATGAAAACTTATTAAGTAAGCAATTGCAATTGTGTTAAAGATGGTGTCTGCATTAACAAGACAGGCCCAGTCTCTGCTCCGTGGAGTTTACACCCTGGTAAGGGGAATAGGCTTTAATAAAATAGTCCCATAAACCACTGCTTAATTCAAAACTGGTATATGTTCTAGGAAAGAAAATTATGGGGAGTTCTGAAAGCATTTTATTTTTTCATTTTATTTTATTTTAATTCCAGTATAGTTAATGTATGGTGTTATACTGGTTTCAGATGTACAGTATAGTGATTCAACACTTCCATACAACACCCGGTGCTCATCACAAAAAGTGCACTCCTTAACCCCCATCACCTGTTTAACTCAACCCCCCTACCCACCTCCCCTCTGGTAACCATCAGTTTGTTCTCCATAGCTGAGTCTGTTTCTTGGTTTTCCTCTCTCCTCCCACCCCATGTTCATTTGTTTTGTTTCTTAAATTCCACATATGAGCAAAATCATATGGTATTTGTCTTTCTCTAACTGGCTTATTTCACTTAGCATAACACTCTCTAGCTCCATCCACATTGTTGCAAATGGCAAGATTTCATTCTTTTTTATAGCCGAATGATATTCCATTGTATATATATACATGGTATATATGTATATATGTATGTATACATACATATGTATATATATCACATTTTTTTTATCCATTCATCTATCAGTGAACACTTGGGCTGCTTCCATAATTTGTCTATTGTAAATAATGCTGCTATAAACATAGCATTTAAATGTGGGGTCCATTCTAGTCTGGGAATGATTAGGGAAAGCATTCCAAAGCAAATGACCTTTGAGTTGAGGGTTGGTGGATGAAGAAGCATTATTTATGCATGTTTTAATTGAGATGGAAGGACGGGAAAAAGGCAGATTTTTAGTACAAGGAAAAGCTTATGCAAAGGCCCTGAGGTATAAAGGGGCTTGGTATGTTTGAAGAACTAACAGAAGACCAGTACGGCTAAGGCATAGTGATTGGGGAGAGAGTGGTAGGGAAAAAGCCTGAAAAGATAGGGTCAAATCATGTAGCATGTTATAAGCCATATTAAAATTTGGGTCTTTATCTTAAGAAAAGTGTAAAGCCATTGAATGATTTTAAACAGAAGGATAACATGGTCAGATGTGAATTTTGAAAGGAACACTCTGGCTCTTATGTGAAAAATGAACTGTAGGAGGACAAGAGTAGAATCAGAGAAACCAATCAGGAAGTTCCTATAATGAATGGTCCAGGCAAGAAATGATAGTGGCTTGGCCCAGGGTGAAGGTAGCAGAGTTAGCAAGAAGCGAACAGACTTCAGATATTTTTTTATGAACTGGATAAGAGTTCATGGGTTTTGAGGAAAAAGGAATGCTCTACAACATTTTTTATTGAACTGCAGCTTTCAGGCCAAATCTGGCCCACTGTCTGTTTGTAAATAAAATTTTATTGGAACACAGCCACACCCATGGCTTATGTATTGCCTATGACTGCTTTTATATTCGATGACAGAGTTGAATAGCTGGTACAGAACTATAAAATCTTAAAAAAAGATAAAGTTTGCTGATCCCTGATCTAGTATGATGACTCTTAGGTATCTGCTTGTGTGACTAGATGGATGGATGGTCAGTGCAGGTAGAGGGAGAAGACAGAGAGGAAGGGAGGAAAGATAGAAGGAGCAACCTTCTGGAGAAAGAAGTTTGTGGTAATGTGGGGAATAGAGGATGTGGGGAGTGGTCCTAGAATGGTGCAGCAGGGGTGGGGGGGGACCACAGTAATTATAGTATGTATACATGTACATACCAGAAGTGTCCACATAGGTCAGAGAACCAAATGGGAGGCTGGTAGGAAGGGAAGAGGAGATTCTTTTTTGTGCCAACATCATTTTTTCAGTGGCTTAATTAGGGACATTTACATAAGACTCAAAGCAGGAAAGACAATACCTAATTGGATAATGTGTCAGAATCCACATCCTAACATTTATTGAGTTATTAGTACCTGCTAAGCTCTGTGGAAGTGCTCAGCAATAAGCAAGTGACCTACAACGTGATTCGTCACACTAACTCTATGATGCAGATTCTCTTATTATAATCATTCTACAGATGAGGAAACTGAGTCACAGAGAGGTGAAGTTAACGGTAAGTGGTAGGGCTAGAATTTGAGCCCAGGCAGACTCTGCTTTTAAGCAATCACATTATGAAACCAGATGAAATGGAAGAGACAGCTGGCCTTGTCTTCTGGAGAGAAAGGTCCAATCTACACTTGGGGGTTTCACTCCAAAGGACACCTTGCCTTGCTAGACACTTTGGGGTTTTCATTAGCAAGTAATCATAGCATAGTATTCAAGAGAGATGTTGTAAGTAAGAATCAGTAGCATTAGCTCTAAGGTCTGTACAGAGCATCTTAGGTCTCTCGAATAACTGTTCCCCATCCCACAACACTCAGCCACCAAAGTTGAGCAAGAAGCGAAGCTGAAATTCTCTCTCTCTCTCCCTTCCCCTTCTAAGCTGCTTTACTGCCTTCTGAGGAGATACTGTTTTTTTTTTTCTCCAAGTTCCAGATGGCAGCTCTCGTCCTCAGCACCTCAGCTGCCTACCCCGAAAAAGCCTATGCCTTCCTCGTTAGATAGGCTGCCCTCATCACTACCCTGGCTCCTCAGATTATCTGCCCTCAGCGCAGATAGAGCCATGTGTCAGCGGCTTGCCCCGGCTGCCCTCCTCCCCGCCCCACCCCTTTCAGCATGAATGAGAAGCCAGTCAGACAAATAGCAAAAAGCCCAACTCTCCAAATAACAAGATTGGAACTACCTTGCTAGTCTGAGTCCCAGCGGGAATGTTCTAGATACCACCCTCACCCCATTTACCTGTCCCTGTCCTCCACTACCTCCCACACTGAGGACCAGAAACCTACTTGCTGTCCTCTTTCCAGGGTAATGTTTCTATTCATCTTCCTCTTCTCAGATTTCCTGGACTGTCTCTAACTTGGCCTGAGGTTCTTTTCTCCCTGCACTTCTGAAGCCTCCTTCCTGGCTGCTCTTCCCAGATCAGCCTTCACCTGGAGAACTGCCTGGAACTAGAAGTGATCTGGCTTGGCTACATCTCTGTTCAGATTGGAGGTTTGCCCCCTTTTAAAGTCTATCTCCTTCTCTTTCTTGAGGCCATCTCATTTTCTCTCAGTGTGTAGTCTATTCTAATTTCGTCATCGAGGGGAAGGCTAAGTAGAGCCCCTTCCAATTCAGAAGAGCCAAAGAACAAATACGGGGTCTAGGTGTCATTGCTGCCATTGCCGAAACTGCCTGCTCAGTAGCCTCAAAGCCGTTTTAGAAAGTCTGGTAATGAAGCACACATCCTAATTCAAGGAGCTTAACAATCAACATGAATCACCTTTGTAAATGTAAGATTGGTCCCAAACACGACCTAGTGCAGCTTATTAAGAGATGATAGAACTTAGCAAAAATCTGATTAGAAAAGGCTTGAGGGCTTCATTCTCAGTGCTCAGTGCAGTGTGGTGTGGCTAGCAAAACCCACCGAGAATATAGTCTGCATAACCAGAAGTGTGCTGTCCATAGCAAGGAAGATCATATTCCTGCTCGGGCCCAACCTCTAGCCAGTATACGTGATATGGTCATAGTGGTTGTTAAAATATCAAAATTCTTTTATTTTATGTTTAAGTTTTTATTTTAATTCCAGTTAGTTAATATGCAATATTATATAGTTTGAGGTGTGTACAATATAGTGTTCCAAAAATTCCATACGTAACCCAGTGCTCATCACAAGTGTCTTCCTTAATCCCTATCACCTATTTCACTCATCCACCCACCCCCCTCCCTTCTGGTAACTATCAGTTTGTTCTCTATAGTTAAGAGTCTGTTTATTTTTTTTAAGTTTTCATTTTAATTCCAGTTAGTTAATATACAATGATATATTAGCTTCATGTGTACAATATAGTAATTCAACAGTTCCATACATCACTGGTTCTCATCACAAAGAAGTGCCCTGCTTAATCCCCCTCACTTATTTAACTCATCCCTGTCCTTGCCCTCGCTCTGGTAACCATCATTTTGTTCTCTATAGTTAAGAGTCTGTTTCTTGGTTTGTCTCTCTCTTCTTTTTCCCCCTTCCTCATTTGTTTTGTTTCTTGAATTCCACATATGAGTGAAATCATATGGTATTTGTCTTTCTCTGTCTGGCTTATTTTGCTTAGCATTACACTCTCTGGCTCTATGTCATTGCAAATGGCAAGATTTCATTCTTTCTTATAGCTGAATAACATTCCATTGTATATATATACCACATCTTCTATACCCATTCATCAATCGATAGACACTTGGGCTCCTTCCATAAATAGACTTATAAATAATCCTGCTATAAAAATAAGGGTGCATGTATTCCTTTGAATTAGTGTTTTTGTATTCTTTGGGTAAATACCCAGCAGTGTGATTGCTGGATTCTAGGGTAGTTCTATTTTTAACTTTTCAAGGAAACTCCCTACTGTTTTCCCCAGTGGCTGCATCAGTTTGCATTCCCACCAACAGTGCACAGGGGGTGGGGGGTCCTTTTTCTCAACATCCTTGCCAACACCTCTTCTTTATTGTGTTGATTTTAACCATTTATGGTTAACCTTTAACCATTCTGACAGGTGTGAGGTGATCACTCATTGTACTTTTGATTTGCATTTGCCTGATGATGAGTGATGTTGAGCATCTTTTCACATGTCTGTTGGCCATCTGTATGTCTTCTTTGGAGAAATATCTGCTCATGTCTTCTGCCCATTTTTTAAGTGGATTATTTGTTTTTTGGGTGTTGAGTTTTATAAGTTCTTTATATATTTTGGATACCAACCCTTTATCGGATATGTCATTTGCAAATATCTTCTCCCATTCAGGAAGTTGCCTTTTAGTTTTGATTGTTTCCTTTGCTGTGTGGAAGCTTTTTATTTTGATGTAGTCCCAATAGTTTATTCTTGCTTTTGTTTCCCTTGCCTCAGGAGACATTTCTAGAAAAAAGTTGCTATAGCCGATGTCAGAGGGGTTACTGCCTATGTTCTCTTCTAGGATTTTTATCTTTTCAGGTCTCATATTTAGGTCTTTTGTCCATTTTGAATTTATTTTTGTGTATGATGTAATAACGTGGTCCAGTTTCTTTCTTTTATGTAATGCTGTTCAATTTTCACATTTGTTGAAGACACTGTCCTTTTCCAATTGGATATTCTTTCCTGCTTTGCTGAAGATTAATTGACCATAAAATTGTGGTTTTATTTCTGGGTTTTTTATTCTGTTCCATTTATCTAGGTGTCTATTTTTGTGCCACTACCATACAGTTTTGATCTCTACACCTTTGTAATATAACTTGAAGTCTGGAGTTGTGATGTCTCCAGCTTTGCTTTTCTTTTTCAAGATTGCTTTGGCTATTTGGGGTCTTTTGTGGTTCCACACACATTTTAGCATGGTTTGTTCTAGTTCTGTGAAAAATGCTGTTGGCATTTTGATAGGGATTGCATTAAATGTGTACATTGCTTTGGGTAGTATAGACATTTTAACATTATTTGTTCTTCCAATCTGTGAGCATTGAATATCTTTCCATTTCTTTGTGTCATCATCAATGTCTTTCTTCAGTGTTTTATAGTTTTCAGAGTACAGGTCTTTCACCTCTCCGGTTAGGTTTTTTCCCAGGTATATTATTATTTTTAGTTCAATTTTAAATGGGATTGTTTTCTTAATTTCTCTTTCTGATGCATCATTATTGGTGTATAGAAATGCAACAGATTTCTGTACATTGATTTTGTATCCTGAGACTTTACTGAATTTGTTTACCAGTTCTAGCAGTTTTTTGGTGGAGTCTTGGGTTTTCTATATATAGCATCATGTCATCTGCAAGTAGTGAAAGTTTTAAGTCTTCCTTACAGATTTGGATTCCTTTAATTTCTTTTTGTTGTCTGATTGCTGTGGGTATGACTTCCAGTTCTGTGTTGAATAAAAGTTGTGAGAGTGGACATCCCTGTTTTGTTCCCGACCTTAGGGGGAAAGCTTTTAGTTTTCCCCCATTAAGGATGATGTTACCTGTGGGTTTTTCATATAGGGCCTTTACGTTATTGTGTATTATGTATATTGGCCTGTAGTAATCTTTTTAGTGGGATCTTTTTTAAAAAAATATTTTATTTATTTATTTGTCAGAGAGAGAGAGAGTGTGTGAGCACACACAAGCAGGGAGAGCTGCAGGCAGAGGGAGAAGCAGGCTCCCTGCTAAGCAAGGAGCCTGATGTGGGACTCGATCCCACTTAAAAGATAACTACAGGCCAATATACATAATGAACATAGATGCAAATATCCTTAATAAAATACTATCAAATTGAATTTAACAATGCATTAAAAAAAGTCATTCACGATGATCAAGTAGGATTTATTCCCAGGTTGCAAGGACGGTTCAATATTTGCAAATCAATCAATGTGATACATCACATCAATAAGAGAAAGGATAAGAACTATATGATCATTTCAATAGATGCAGGAAAAGCATTTGTCAAAGTTCAACATCCATTCATGATAAAAAAAAAAAAACCCTCAAAGTAAGTTTAGAGGGAGCATACTTCAACATAAAGTCCCTATATGAAAAACCCACAGGTAACTCATCCTTAATGGGGGATCATGACCTGAGCCAAAGGCAGAGTACTTAACTGAATGAGCCACCCAGGTGTCCCTTTAGTGGGGTCTTTATCTTGTTTTGGTATCAGGATAATGGCCTCCTAGAAAGAATTTGGAAGTTTTCCTTCCTTTCTTATTTTTTGGGGATAGTTTGAGAAGAATAGGTATTAACTCTTCTTTAAGTGTTGGTTAGAATTCACCTGTGGGGACACCTGGGTGGCCCAGTCGGTTAAGTGTCTGCCTTCGGCTCAGGTCATGATCCCAGGGTCCTGGGATCGAGTCCCGCATCAGGCTCCTTGCTTAGCAGGGAAACTGCTTCTCCCTCTGCCCACCGCTTCCTCTGCTTGTGTGCTCTCTGTCTCTCTTTCTCTGATAAATAAATAAAAATCTTTAAAAAAAAAAAAAGAATTCACCTGTGAAGCCATCTAGTCATAGACTTTTGTTTGTTGGGAGTTTTTTTTTTATTACTGATTCATTTCTTTGCAGGTTATCAGTCTGTTCAAATGTTCTATTTCTTCCTCATTTAGTTTGGTAGCTTATATGTTTCTAGGAATTTATCCATTTCTTTTAGGTTGTCTAATTAGTTGGAATATAGGTTTTCATAATATTCTCTTATAATTGTATTTCTGTGGTGTTGGTTGTAATTTCTCCTCTCTTGTTTGTGATTTTATTTATTTGAGTCCTTTCTTTTTGTTTCTTGATTAGTTTGGTTAGAGGTTTATCAAATTTAATAATTTTTTGAAAGACCATCTCCTGGTTTCATTGATCAGTTTTATTGTTTTTTAAGTTTCTATGTCATTTATTTCTGCTCTACTCTTTATTATTTCCTATCTCCTGCTTGTTTTAGGTTTTGTTTGTTGTTGTTGTTTTTTTTTTTAGACTCTTTAGGTGTAAGGCTAAGTTTTTTGAGATTTTTTCTTGCTTATTGAGGTAAGCCTGTTTTGCTATAGACTTCCCTCTTACAGCAGCTTTTACTGCATCCCAAAGGTTTTGGACCATTGTGTTTCCATTTTCATTTGTTTCCATGTACTGTTTTTATTTCTTCTTTCATTTCCTGGTTGACCCATTCATTGTTTAGTAGCATGTTATTTAACCTCCATGTATTTGTGGTCTTTCCAGATTTTTTCTTGTGGTTGACTTCTAGTTTCATAGCGTTGTGGTCATAAAAGATGCATGGTATGATCTCAATCTTTTTTTATTGTTTAGGCCTGATTTGTGACCTAATATGTGATCTATTCTGGAGAATGTCCCATGTGTACTTGAATAGAACATGTATTCTGCTGTTTTAGGATGGAATGTTCTGAATATATCTGTTAAGTTCATCTGGTCCAGTGTGTCATTCAAAGCGATTGTTTCCTTGTTGATTTTCTGTTTGGATGATCTGTCTATTGATGTAAGTGGGGTGATAAAGTCCCCTAGTATTATTGTATTATTATCAGTTAGTTCCCTTATGTTTATTATTAACTGTTTTATGTATTTGGGTGCTCCTATGTTGGGTGCATAAATATTTACAGTTGTTATACCTCCTTTTTGATTGTCCTCATTATTATATAGTGCCCTTCTTTGTCTCTTGTTACAGTCTTTGTTTTAAAGTCTATTTTGTCTGATATAAATATTGCTACTCTGGCTTTTCTTTAACATCCATTTTCATGAGACATTTCTTTGTTCCCTCACTTTCAATCTGTAGGTGTCTTTAGGTCTATATGTAGGCTGCATATAGGTGGTTCTTGTTTTTTAATCCATTCTGTCACCCTATATCTTTTGATTGGAGTATCTAGTCCATTTATATTCAAAGTAATTATTGATAGGTAGGTACTTATTGTCATTTTATTATTGTTTTGTGGTTGTTTCTGAAGATTTTCTTTGATCCTGTCTTGTCTTTCTCTTTCATGGTTTTGCTGATTTTCTTTATTGATATATTCAGGTTTGTTTTTCTTTATTCTTTGCATATTTATTAGGGGTTTTTGATATATGGTTACCATTAGATTTGTATATAACTTGAAATTTTCCATACTGATTAATAAATATCAGCAGACCAGGAGCCTCCAAGTGCCTCTACTATTACCCCAATGAACCCTTGAACCCTTGACCTCCCCACTGCAGAAATTAGTGAGTTAGTGTCCAGCCCAACAGAGAGCCTATAGGACTTGCTTCTTTGTTGAGGCCATTCTGATAGGTCATGTCTATGCTTTAACAGGTTGCTAAATTTGTTAAATATCACCTAATACTTACATTATCACCCCAGATCCTTCTCTGCTCTATTCCAATGAGAACACATCAGTTGAAGGTGAGAACAATAATCTGGAAATTCACTTTACAAAAAGCAATAATAAAAGCAAATCTTCGCTAAATGTTTTATAATCTACTAGCTCATGTAAGCATCATTATTACCCTATGAAGTAAAAACCAATATTACTATTTTTTTTATGCTGGGGACACTGAGTCATAGATAGGTCAAGTGACTTAGCCAAATTAAACCCATGTTGCTAACCCCATTTATTTGAAATTTCCAGAATAGACAAATCAATAGAAATATGAAGTAGATAAGTGGTTACCTAGGCCTTAGGTGCTGAGAAGGAGTCAGTTGATAGCAGGTATTAGATTTCTTTTTGAGGTGGTAAAAATTTTCTTGATTGTGGTGATGGCTGCCCAACTCTGTGAATAAACTAAAACGTATTGAATTGTACACTTTAAATGGATGAATAATTTTATGGTATGTGAATTATATAACAATAACACTGAGGGGTGAGGAGCGGCTGGTTAGGGAGCCAGAATGGCAGAGATAGCTGTGTTCAAATATGTGCAGGACATTCCCGAGAATAAGTTTTGTCTAGTTGGTTGTCCTGAGGGCAGAACGTGGGTGTGCAGTAGGAAGTTACAGGGGAGCAGGTTTGGCTCACCAGCAGGAAGAACATGCTGCCAAGTGGAATCCTGTGCCTGCTGAGGCAGGGAGCTTCCAGGTCTGTCCCAGCTCACTGGGAAGCTGGGTGGGGAGCACTTGGCAGGAAGGCTGAGGAGGGGAGTCTTGCACCAGGTAGAGAAGGTGGGAGCAGGTGATCTGAAAGCTTTTCTAGCCTGAGTCTGGTGAGAGCCTGGATGGAGAAAGGCTGATGAAGTGGAACAGGTAGATTCCAGTTCCTTCTGCACTTGACACTCTGGTGCACTGGGCTGGCTCCATCTCTTGGCTGCTTAACTTCAGCCCCACCTGTTTCCTGGGTGGCAAAAGGGAACCTATGAAGTTCAGGATGGGAGACTGGAACCTCTGCTTCCCAAAAACATGTGGGCTGTTTCTCCTGCAGCAGTCAAGATCCCAAGTTCACATTGGGGTCCCTTCCCCTGCCCAGCACTCTGAATCTAAAATTAAAAATACAATTACTATATGATCCAGTAAATCCACTAATGGGTATTTACCCAAAGAAACTGAAAACACTAATTTGAAAACATACATGTACCTTTATGTTTATTGCAGCATTATTTACAATAGTCAAGATATGGAAGCAGCCCAAGCGTCCATGCATAGATGAATAGAGAAAGAAGATATGGTGTGTGTGTGTATATGGATTTTATATATACATATGTGGAATATATATATGTAATAGACTATTACTCAGCCATAGAAAAGAATGAAATCTTGCCTTTTGCAACAACATGGACAGATGGTCCTAGAGGGTATAATGCTAAGTGAAAGAAGTCAGTCAGATAAAGAAAAATACCATATGATTTCACTCATATGTGGAATTTAAGAAACAAAACACATGAAAAAAGAAAAAAAGACAAACCAAAAGGAAAGAAAAACCTCTTAAATATAGAGAACAAACTGGTGGTTACCAGAGGGGAGGCAGGTTGGGGGATGGGTGTCATAGGTAAAGGAGATTAAGAGTACACATCACAATGAGCAATGTGTAATGTATAGAATTGTTGAATCACTACATTGTACATCTGAAACAAATATAACACTATGTTAAGTTTATACTGGAACTTAAAAAAATAAATAAATAAAAATTAAAAATAAATAAATAAAGTGTAATTCTGAAAGTAAGAGAACAAAATGGGTTCAGGCTGTCATGGGCTTTAGCTGTTGGTGTCATTGTTTCTGATTAGATTGGGCAAACACTGTTCACAGTTATTTTCTGGGTTCCTTGGAGTGTGTAGCATTGTAGAGTGTGTGTGTGGGGAAGAAGTCTGTAAGAGGGTGAATTTCCTTCATGCTAAGAGTTTGGGTGCCTGCCCACATTTTGTTGCAGATGGAAAAGCAGAGGCCACAGATAGTAAGTGACCTGTCCAAGGTCATAGTGATTTATTGAATTAGCATATAGTAAGTTAATGACATACCCAGAATAATTAATCATAGTTCTGTTTCTTGACTTAGGAATATTTATTATCTATCATCTATCTATCTATCATCTATCTATCTATCTATCTATCTATCATCTATCTATCTATCATCTATCCTCTATCTATTATCTATCTATCCATCCATCTACACATTAATCTATTTATCCTCTGTCTGTCATCTATCATCTATCCATCTTTCTAAATAGCCAAATCTGTGCTTGATCAAAGAATGGAGAAAATGTCTATCACATGAAATATGCTCATTCCAAGCCTTTATTCAAGTTGTTCCCTTGCCTGGAGTTCCCTTCCCTCCCTGCCTTTTCCCTTTCCCACGTTCACAAATCTAACCATTCTTTAAGGTCTAGCAGCTCAGTTCACTTTTGCCTTCCTGGGGTCTCTGAGCCCACTCATTTGGCCCTTTAGTACATTTTGTAATGGAACCCAAGGGTTTGTTTTATCTTTAGCAAAACCTAGCTTTTAGCCTATTTGTATCTACTATAATCGCTTTCTGAGGCTAGGCACCACTTAAGTGCTCACAAAATCCAGATTAAAATCCGGTTGATGAGCAGTAGATATAGTACAAGCCAGTCAAGTAGCTAGCCATATAGCTGTAGCTGTATATTTTTGTTGAAATACATTAATATTATGTAAGATGTATAGCACAGCTTTCACATTCAGTCTGAGATAGCCTATGTTTTCCAAACCTCACTAAGGCCTCTCCCAGCAGCCCCTCTGTTATTAAATGGCTAGTGGGGTGTTTGTGTAGCCATCGCTATAATGTCACTGTGAGCATTACAAAACAAAAATACTACAAGTTCTGTTCTAGCTTCTACATGGTAAAAATGTCTGCAAACTCTACTCACCATTGTCTCTTTGGTCCCAGTCCAGGCACTGTACTTATACTCAATCCAGCCTCCTTTAGATCAGTCCCTCAGTCCAGTCTGTCCATAAATCTCTCCCTCCTTTCTCTTTCTTTCATACCTTCCCACTCAAACCTCACTCAGCAGCTGCCAGCAGTCAGGGGATCTGAAAACCCAAACGGGGGTTTTTCCAGACACTTTACCTTTTCCTCACTGTTAAAAAAATGTGTTTAACTCACTTGAAGTGATTGGATTCTTCCTGCCCTCAGTGAGGCTGGGTAGATGAGGCTCTCGTCCTAGGCAGACCAAAGAAAGTCACAGCCTGAGCAGCATTTAGCCAGTCTTGTCTCAGAAATCCTAGTATGTATAAACTGTAATCATCTTCTCAAGCCCTTCATACACACCAGCCTAGGACATTTTAGAGCAATGTATGGTTATTTTGTCCCCTACTCACTTTCTTCTTGAGAACCAGGGTTACTGGACTGTTGATCAACTCCTTTTCCTCCTCCATACTTCTCTCTCTCACTCATGGTGTCAAGGTAGACAATGTGTAGCTTGGACTGGGACACATTGATCTAATCCAAGTCTCTCATTTGCTCTGTATCTTGGTCACCCCCTTTATTGGAGGAGACCTGCAGTGCATAGGGTGGAAACTTTTCATAAGGTTTCACAGGTTTTTTTCTCCTTGTCACATCAGTTGATCTAGTCTAGTTTCTTTCTTTTTTTTTTTTATTTTTTTTTTCTTTAAGATTGTATTTATTTGTGAGAGAGAGAATAAGAGACAGAGAGCATGAGAGGGAGGAGCGGACTCCCTGCTGAGCAGGGAGCCTGATGTGGGACTCGATCCCGGGACTCCAGGATCATGACCTGAGCCGAAGGCAGTCGCCCAACCAACTGAGCCACCCAGGCGCCCTAGTCTAGTTTCTTTCTGTACCCTGGAACTCTTCCTGCCAAACCCAGACCAGCTCTTGGGCCTATTACAAGGGTAAAATAGGAGACATCCAGCAGACTGTGTAGCCCATGGTCTGCATGAGGGAAGAGGTCTATTTATAGAACACTGTGCTCACACATGATCTAGCAATTGTGGGTCTCTTGACACTGGCAGGGCCAACTCTAGAAGTTTTATCCAGCCTTCTGTGGAGCTGCTGCTCACCTGTGAATGTGAAGCTAAGTTACATTGAACCTGAGCTTCAAGGCCTGCACAAAGTGATTTGGAATATTTTCTAAGTTTAGGTTTAGCATCTACACTGTGCTGTTAAGATGACAAGGCATTTCCACATCTTTTGCCTCATTTGATCCTCATGACAACCTGATGAGATATTCTTATCTCCATTTTTGTATAAAAATATTAAAGAATAATAAATTAATGCCTAACATTCATCAAGCACTTGCTATGTCACAGATAGTGTTCTAAGCACTATGTATTTACAGGCATACCACAGAGATATTGCAGGTTTGGTTCCAGACCACTGCAATAACATGAATATATAAATAGTAAGTCAAATGAATTTTTTTGTTTCTCAGTACATATAAAATTATTTTACATGATACTATAGTCTATTAAGTATGCAGTAGCATTATGTCTAAAAAATATTCATACCTTAATTCATAAGTAGTTTATTGCTAAAAATTCTAACCATCTGACCTTCAATGAATCATAATCTTTTTGCAGGTGGAGGGTCTTGCTTTGATGTTGATGGCTGCTGATTGAGCAGGGGTGGTTGCTGAAGGTTGGGTTGGCTGTGGCAAGTTCTTAAAAAAAGACAACAATGAAATTTGTTACATCAATCCTTTCACAGACTATTTCTCGGCAACATGTGATGCTCTTTGATAGCATTTTACTCACAGTAGAACTCCTCTCAAACTCTGCCACTGCTTTATCAACTAAGTTTATATAATATTCTAAATCATTTGTTGTCATTTCAACAATTCACCAGGAGTCGACTCCATTTCAATAAACCACTTTCTCTGCTCATCCATAAGAAGCAGTAAGTTTTGGGGCGCCTGGGTGGCTCAGTCAGTTAAGCATCTGCCTTCGGCTCAGGTCATGATCCCAGGGTCCTGGGATTGAGCCCCACATCGGGCTCCCTGCTCGGCAGGAAGCTTGCTTCTCCCTCTCCCACTCCCCCTGCTTGTGTTCCCTCTCTCACTGTGTTTCTCTCTGTCAAATAAATAAATAAAATCTTAAAAAAAAAAAAGAAGCAGTAAGTTTTGTTGAGATTGTAGCAATGCAGTTACATCTTCAGGCTCCACTTCTAATTCTAGTTTTCCTGTTATTTCCACCACATCTGCTGTTACTTCCTTCATTGAAGTCTTGAACCCTCAAAGTCATCTATGCGGGTTGGAATCAACTTCATCCAAACTCCTGTTAATGTTGATATTTTGACCTCTTCCCATGAATCACAAATGTCTTTAATGGCACCCAGAATGGTGAATCCTTTCCAGAAGGTTTTCAATTTAATTTGCCCAGATCCATCAGAAGAATAACTACCTATGGCAATTATAACCTTACAAACTGTATTTCTTAAATAATAAGACTTGAAAATCAAAATTACTCCTTGATCCATGGGCTGCAGAATGGATGTTAGCAGGTGTGAGAACAACATTAATCTCATTGTACATCTTCATCAGAGCTCTTTGGTGACCAGGTGCATTGTCAGTGAGCAGTAATATTTTGAAAGAATTCTTTTTTTCTGAGCAGTAGTTCTCAACAATGGGCTTAAAATATTCAGTAAACCATGTTATAAAAAGATGTGCTGTCCTGCTATGAGGAATTTGAGAAACAAGACAGAGGATCATAGGGGAAGGGAGGGGAAAATGAAACAAGATGAAACCAGAGAGGGAGACAAACCATAAGAGACTCTTAATCTCAGGAAACAAACTGGGGATTGCTGGAGTGGTGGGGGGTGGGAGGGATGGGGTGGCTGGGTGATGGACATTGGGGAGGGTATGTGCTGTGGTGAGCACTGTGAATTATGTAAGACTGATGAATCACAGACCTGTACCCCTGAAACAAATAATACATTATATGTTAATTTTAAAAAAAGATGTGCTGCCATCCAAGTTTTGTTGTTCCATTTATAGAGCAGAGGCAGAGTGGATTTAGCATAATTCTTAAGGGTCCTAAGATTTTCAGAATGGTAAATGAGCATTGGCTTCAACTTAAGGTCACCAGTTGCATCAGCCCCTAATAAGGGAGTCAGCCTGCCCTTTGATGCCAGACGTTGACTTCTCCTATCCAGCTATGAAAGTCCTGGATGGCCTCTTCTTCCAATAGAAGGCTGTTTCATCTACACGGAAAATCTGTTGTTTAGTTTAGCCACCTTCATTAATTATCTTAGCTAGATCTTCTGTATACCTTGCTGCTTCTATATCAGCATTTGCTGCTTCACCTTACTCTTTTATGTTATGGAGATGTCTTCTTTCCCTAAATCCCATGAACCAGCCTCTGCTAGCTTCAAACTTTTCTTCTGCAGCTTCCTCACCTCTCTCAGCCTTCACAGAATTGAAGAGAGTTAGGGCCTTGCTCTGGAGTAGGCTTTCACTTAAGGAACAGTTGTGGCTGATTTTATCTATCCAGACTCCTAAAACTTTCTCCATATTCGCAGTCAGTCTGTTTCACTTTCTTATCATTCGTGTACTCACTGGAGTAGCACTTTTAATTTCCGTCAAGAACTTTTCCTTTGCATTCATAACTTGGCTGTTTGCACAAGCAGTCTAGCTTTCAGCCTATCTCGGCTTTCAACATGTCTTCCTCACTAAGCTTAATAACTGCTAGGTTTTGATATAAAGTGAGACATGTGACTCTTCCTCTCACTTGAACACTTGGAGGCCATGGTAGTGTTATTACTTGGCCTAATTCCAATATTGTTGTGTCTCAGGGAATAGGGAGGCCTGAGTAAAGGGAGAGAGATGGGGCTGAGATGGGGGTGGTGGGCAGCCAGTTGGCAGAGCAGTCAGAAAACACACATTTATGGATTAAATTTGCCATTTTATATGGGTGTGGTTCATGGCACCCCCAAATGATTATAATAGTAACATCAAAGATAACTGATTACAGATCACCATAGAAATATAATAATAATGAAAAAGTTTGAAATATTATGAGAATTACCAAAATATTATACAGAGACATAAAGTGAGCAAATGCTGTTGGGAAAATGATGTCAATAGACTGGTTCAATGCAGAGTTGCCAACAAACCTTCAGTTTGTAAAAAACACAATATTTGCAAAGTGCAATAAAATGAGGTATGCCTATATTAACTCATATTTACCTCACAACAACCCTGTAACTTTATTACAATTATCCTAATTTTAGATTAGGAAACTAAGGCTCGGAAAGGGTAAGGGATTTGCTCGAGATCATACAGATCCACCCACTGACTTTGGAGTGCTCTGGCACCTGCTCCTGTAGGAAGTGGTAGGTCCTCAGACCCACCAGACATGCTCTAATGCTTCGTGTCCTTCGCTGTACTGATGTGCTCAGCCGCCTAGCGAGGCTGGCCCTTCCCACTTGCAGCTCCCCCGTGCTCCAGGCCTACCTGGGAGCTCAGTGTGCAGGAGCCTACTGGAACTTAACCTGAGGACTGACAGACTGACCTGTGAGCCCAGGTGCAATGACGCCCTGCACCTGCTGAACTCCCAGCTCCTGAGGATGTCTGTGCTGAGGAAGGTGGTCTTCCATACTGTGCCTATATGATGAAATCGAAGAAATGCTGTAATTCTTTTGTTGTTATATTTGAGGAAAACTTCATGATTACCCAAGGAGTTGAATGATATACACTTTAAGTTTAGATTTTAAAGGGAAAAAAATTAAATGTATTATTTATTGACCCTTGTTAAAAAACAGTGGTGGTGCCTTATTGGAGCATAGGTACCCTGGCTCCAGAGCCCACACATATAAATACTATGTATGTTATTTGGGCTTAGAAAGGTTGAAAGCTTGACTCACTAAGAGCCACAAAAATTATCAGATGGTAGATACTAGACTGGACACTAGGCTTTCTGACTCCATATTCTGTGCTCTTTTAACTGTGTATTTATTTATTCACTCACCTAATAAACATTTATAAAGCACTATTATGAGCCAAGCACTGTACGAGGCCTTGGGCATAAAATTGCTGCTCATAAGTAACACATAGGAAGAGAGACAAGTAAACCAAAAACAAAGCATAGCCTGCTGATTGAAAGCATAGTTTTCATACCCAATGTATATGGGTTCAAATCATAATGCCACTCACATTAGCAGTAGGACCTGAACCTTGATATCCTCATCCATAAAATGGATATGATAATATCAGTACTCTTAATAGACTGTCATGGTGATGACTGAATGCATTAATATATGCAATAAACTTAGAAAGTTGCCCAGCACATAAGTATTAGATGCCATTATTATTATTATCATTATCATCATCATCATCATCATCATTGTTGCTATTGGTGGTAGTGGTAGTTTCTCTGTTCTATGATGCAGTGCCAATGACTAAGGAAGAGCCCAAGGATGTCTGGAAGGAGAACTGAGAAGAGGTAGGCAAGGGTCAGATCATACAGAACTTTGAATGTTATGTACTATGCCAAGCTATGTAGCAGAATGGGATTGGAGCAGAATCTCCAAAGAGGTGGTTTACTAATACCTACATTTCTGCTATTTCAAGGAAGAACAGGCTGGGTGATCAACCTGTATGTGTGGCCTAGTGCCCCTAGCATGCAGCAAACTTTTTTTCCATAGCTCATGGTCACAAGAGTGAATAGCTGGGAGTGGCCATATGAACTGCTGGTCTGTTTTGAAAAAAACTCAACACTTCCTCAGTTGTCAGCAGCCTTCTGCTCTACCTGGTAAGAGCTGTAAGTCATCATATAATGCCCATGGCCTCGGGCAGTGAGTGGCCCAGGAGTAATGAAGATTGGACAATGGCTTTTGGAGCTGATTTCTGTAAAGTGAGGATTTGGAAGCAGGGTGGGTAGAGAGAAAAAGGATGTGACATTGCACTGGGCTGCTGGGTAGTCTGAGGCCAAAGGAGTCAGATACCTTAAGAATCTAGTCAGAATGTCTTCCAAACAGCTTGAGATGTTTCAATCTGCTTACAGGAATGTGCTTCCTAAAATCATACATTCTGACAAGGGCTTGACAAGCCAACATCATTTTTAAGGCCATTGATGTTTTTTGGTTGTTTCCCATCTTCTCTTTTTCCAAGGTCACTTGCTTGAGCTGCTAGGCCCTGGGGAGTCTGGAAAGAAAAATAACAGTTATTCTTCACATTTGTACAATGCTTCATGATTTACAAAGAGCTTCCACACTCATCGGATTCTAAAGTAACCCTGGAAGGGAGGCAGGGCAAGCATTTGCATGGTCATCATTTCCTATTTTATAAATGAGCAAATTGAGACAAAGAGAGGGAAAGGCCCATGCTCAGAGTCACACAGCCAGTGAGTGGTGGAGCTAGGACTATGTATTAGTTTTCTATGCTGCACAACAAATTACCACAAGCTTAGCTGTTTAAAACACCACATATTTCTTATCTCCCAATTCCTTTTCTCAGAAATCTGGGCATTGCTTAGATGAGTCCTCTGCTTCAGGTCTTGCAAGTCTGCAATCAAGGTGTTGGTCAGGGCTGGGTTCTCATCTGGAGGCTCAGCTAAGGAACAATCTGCTTCCACACTCATGTGGTTGTTGGTAACATTCAGTTCCTTGCAATTGTAGGATTCATGGCAGCTTGTTCTTCAAAGCCAGCAAGGGGAGAGGGAGCGAGTCTGCTATCAAAATGGTGTCATATAGGGGCGCCTGAGTGGCTCAGTCGGTTAAGCATCTGCCTTCGGCTCAGGTCATGATCCCAGGGTCCTGGGATTGAGTCCCACATCAGGCTCCCTGCTCTGCAGGAAGCCTGCTTCTCCCTCTCCCACTCCCCCTGCTTGTGTTCCCTCTCTCACTGTGTCTCTCTCTGTCAAATAAATAAATAAAATCTTAAAAAAAAAAGATGGTGTCATATATAACATAATGTAATCATGACAGTGACATCCCATTACATTTGCCATATTCTACTGGTTGGGAGCAAATCATAGGTTATATCCCCACTCAAGGGGAGGGGATTATACAGGGACATGGATACCATAAAGTGGCTATTATTGCTGCCATCTTAAAGTCTGTTTGTCATAGACTCCAACCCAGCCTTTTCTGACTCCAAATCCAGTGATCTTTCCACTGGATCACATTGTTACTGCCAGGGATGCATGATATCCATTCCTACTACTCCCAGATGTGTGCTCACTTATTCAAAGGTATATTTGCCAAGCACAGAGTAGAGGAAATCTAAGAAGCCTGCTCTGCCATTAAACTTGTGCCCTGTGTTACACAGCCTAGGGTCCTAACCAATTGACATATGAACACACTCCCATTTTCTTAACTTAGAAAAAACAATTTGTCACTTCTAAAGATGGAATGTTGTTTTGGGATAATTTTGTGCAAACCCTGAGCTTGTTATCTTCAAAAAAGGAGGCATGCCTTTTCATTTTAGGAGACTTCAGCTCTTATCCTGACAACTTCCAAACTACATATAAAGGCAAAGGGAGTCATGTTGTATTTTCCTTCTTTTGCCTTTGTAGCTTAACCTCATTAGTTTGATCCCATTAATGACTGTCAGAGAAGATGTGGCCTTGGAGGAAAGGGGTTAAAGAGAACTCTTCAAATCTCCCAGCCAAGACCAGAAAGCTCTCTGTGGATTACAGTAGGGGATAGCGCAACTATTCATTATTTCATTTCATTTCGTTTCATTATTTCATTTCATTTCATTTCATTTCATTTCATTATTTCATTTCATTTCATTCATTCAGTCAGTCATTCAAGAAGTATTTATTGAGCACTTCTTTGTGTAAGGTGCCATTCTAGGTACTAGCAATACTGAGATCACCGTCCTTACATTCAAAAAGCCCACAGAAAAGACTCAAATAAGAAAACAGGGGCGCTGGGTGGCTCAGAAGGTTAAGCATCTGTTTTTGGCTCAGGTCATGATCCCAGTGTCCTGGGATCAAGCCTTGCATCGGGCTCCTTGCTCAGCAGAGAGCCTGCTTCTTCCTCTCCCTCTGCTGCTCCCCCTGCTTGTGCTCTCTCCCTTTCTCTCTCTCTGTCTGTCTCTCAAATAAATAAAATCTTTTAAAAAAAGGAAACAATCAGAAGGCAGTAGAACTGCTTTAATGGAGGTATGCACAGAGCCTGTAGAACTCTGAAGGAGTGAGAAAAGAGAAGTGCTTACTTAAGATGGCAAACCCAAAGCTTCCAGGACCAAGCAAATGAATCAAACAGGTGGTTGCAGGGAGTAATGGAGTTTGTACTAAACTGGACGGTATTGTAATAAAAAAAATGTAAATGCCATTTGGTCCTACTAAAACATAGCCTATAAGCAGCCCATTTGTGACCCCAGTTTAGACAAAGGAGGTAGTGTTTGTGCTATGATTTAAATGATAACAGCAAATACTTATATAGAGGCTACTATGTACCAGCTATGCTTATAAACAATTTAAATGTATTAATTCATTTATTCTCCATAACATCCTATTAGGTAGGTACTTTTATTAGCCCTATTTTATATATGGGGAAGTAGAAACCCAGAGAAGTTAGATAATTTGCCTGAGGTCACATAGCTAATAACCAGAGCTAGAATTTAAAATCAGGCAGCCTGGTTTCAGAGCCCAAACTACATATATGTATACATGTACATCTTCAGCTTTTGCTAAAAGATGATTAAGGGGTTGCAAGGTGGTAAGAAAACATGCCATGCAGAAGAAACCATATGTGCAAAGATGGAGACCTAGAGAGTTTGATGGATTCCAGAGTCTATAAACAGTGTAGTATTTCTGGAACAGCAAGTTTGTGTTTTGGGGTGGTGGTTTGGGGATAGGTGGAGCAGGATAAGGGGATGGATAGAGATAAATTAGGCTAGACAGAAAAAAACAACAAAGTACTTGTATGTTGTGCAATGATCATATTCATTCCTTGGATACACATTTATTAAGCACTTGTATGCCAAACACAAGGCATTGTGCTAAGTACTAAGATAGACCTAGGCACGAAGTGTTTGGGGATGATGGGTTCAGAGAAGGGGCATTAAATTCAGCATGAGGAAATCTGAGAGAACTTCCCAGAAAAATGGTTAGATTGACCTAAGTCTTGATGGATAAGTAGGGGTCGACTGGCAAAGGAGACTGGAGAGGGCATTGTAAAGAGAGGGAACAGGGTATACAAAAGCATTTCTGAACTCAGGGTAAAAATGACCTTTCTTCTTATCTCAACTTTTCCTTTTCCTTTCTATCCTCTTACCTATTCACATGTCACAATGGGAAATAAAAAGCCAGACAAGAATTGAACTAGTAGTTGCTCCACAGGATTTCCACATTTTGACATACCTAAGAGAGGCAAGGGGAATAAGTCTGGGGTTAGAATAACTGAGTTTGGGCTCAGGCACTTTATTCACATTAAGTCCAATAAACTCAGATCATCAATCAACCCTGCAAGCTTTTCCTTTTAGCTCTTCATCCCCATTTTATAGATAAGGAAATGGAGGCTTAGAGAAGTGATGCTACCTGTTCAAAGTACTCTGCTAGTAAGTGGCACAATTTGGAGTTTGAACCCAAGACTGTTTGGCTTCAAAGCCTGTATTCTCATATTCTCAACCTCTGAGAATCTTCTTTCAACCAAAAGCAATTCTATCTCTTAGTAACAATAGCTAAAAATCATTTATTGCAAGTTTGGTCCACAATTCCAAACTGCTTCCTTCAACATGTCATTCCTCTGAGTCTTGGCTTTCTTAGTTATAAAATGAGGCTGTGATGGAAATTACTATTCAGTTCCTTTCTACTTTCAGTAATGCAGGAATATTATTCTTCTTTGTCATCTTAAAGTTAAATGTGGCTCACTGACTTCCTCTCACCAATGCAATATGAGCAGAAGTGATGTGTGTCATTTTAGGGTGGAAGCATTAAAGAGATCATGTGATTATCTGTCCTCTCTTGCCCTTGCTACTAGACAACATTTCAAATTGTAGTGCTTCCATTACCTTGGTTTCTGTGTGAAGATGACATGGACCAGAGTCTTTTATTGACCAGCAAATAAATACATTGAATGAGTAAAAATATATACTTTCATTGGTTTAAAGCCACTGAAATTCTGGGATTGTTTCTTACCTCAGCATAACCTATTATATTCTGAGCAATATAGAGGTAAATGCTATCTCATGGATTTATTGTGAAGATCAATGAAATAATGGGGGTGGAAGTGTTTTATAAACTCTGAAGCTGTGTGCTCATACCATGTATTATTACATGCCAAGTGGTATATCTGAATGCAGATCCTATTGAGTTGTGTTCTAATAGATTTTCACAAATAGAATTTTTGTAGACACTTACATTGCATTTTTTTACACTATAGGAAGATATTTAGTTTGCATAATGCTCTTATGTGGGAGGTTTCTCTTTTGATAGGGAGGGAACCAACTCTGAGATCTGAAGACTTCTCAAAGACTATGAGTAGCTGATAACAAGTCACTCTGAGCACAACAGTTACTAATAGCTCCATTTTCTTTTTGTCTAGGCTCAAACAAACAATTGGGGTGGGGGAGAAACCCCACTCCTCCCAAAGAGCAGCTCTGGATCCTACCTCTCCTAGAGCAGAGGAAAGGTTCTTGGATTGTAGGCTTGATAGTTCCAAGTCACTAATTCCACCAGATGATGACTTGCAAACATTAGCCTGAGAGGGCTAGTCATGACGTTTGTCATGTAGTGTGGCTTGGATCATTTACGAGCATGAGAAAAGGTCAGCCCTTCCCCCAGCACTTTTTTCACTTGAGCCCAACAAGGTTACCATGGAGAAACTGAGCACTAAGGGAGTTTGTGGGCAAAAGAGGAACCCAGACCTAAAAAACATCTGCTACTGGTCTCTCCCTTATCCATGAGACTCTAATCACAATAGCTATCTTTTTCTTCTTTGAACATAGAGGTTATTCCTAAGAACATTTATGCTTCCTGTTCTCTCTGACTAAAATGCTCTTCCCACAGGTCTTCCCATGCCTGCCTCTTCTCACCATTCAGATTTTAGCTCAAAGGTAATGCCTCAAAGAAGCCTTCTTTGTCCCTTTTAGTGTTATCCCCACCCCAATTGCTCCCTATGTCCTTACCCTAATTTAGTTTACATTAGAGCATGTATTATCAATCTTATGTTATATTTTATATTTATTATTTATTTTATATAGTTATTTATTTCTTATATATTTATTTTATGTTTTGTTATTTATTTATTTATTTATTGAGTGAGTGAGAGCACATGCAAGAAGGAGGAAGGGCAGAGGGAGAGGGAGAGAGAGAATCCTAAGCAGGCTTCATGCTCAGCATGTAGCCTGATGCAGGGCTCACTCAATCTCATGACCCTGAGATCATGACCTGAGCTGAAATCAAGTCAGATGCTTAACAGACTGAGCCACCCAGGCATCCCAACTTTGTTATTTATTTTTATACATGTATTTATTTGGTATATATAATATATTCATTTTTTATTTTATTTGTCTCTTTTGTTCATTTGCTCTACCTTCAGTGTCTAAAACAATGTTTGGGACATAGTAGGTGCTCAAAAAATATTTCCTGAGTTCATGAGCAAACAATATTCCTCCAACAGCAGAGCAGCATTTCTCAAATACATACCCTAAATTCTAAGTGTCTTTTGGAAGTGCCAGTGGCATGGGAAAGCAAATATAAACTTATTTATATTTTGACATCTTTCAGCAATCAAACACCGTGCTGTGACTTTCTTTTATCTTTTATTCAATTAACAAATGCTTATTGAGCACCTAAGGGAAGAAGAATATAGAAGAAAGCCCTGGGCCTATGTTCCTGTCTTTATTCTTCTGGATGACTTCTAAAATATTACTGAGAAAATAAACAGGCAATAACATCAAAGAAAGTTCTGAAAAGGCTGGGCAATAACAGGGAGAGGTACTAGATACTAAAACCTTTTATAAAGGACACTGTCAATGGATAAATGGATAAATGGAATATTACTCAGCCATAAAAAGAATGAAAGCTTGCCATTTGCAACAACATAGATGGATTTAGGGAATATAATGCTAAGTGAAATAAGTCAGAGAAGAAAAATACCATATGATTACACTCATATGTGGAATTTAAGAAACAAAACAAACACACAAAAAAGAGACAAAAAAACTGACTCTTAATATAGAAAACAAACTGGTGGTTGTGTGAGAGGAGGTGGGTGGGGGGATGTGTGAAATAGGTGAAGGGGATTAAGAGTACACTTATACCGATAAGCACTGAATAATGTATAGAATTGTCGCATCATTATATTATATACCTGAAACTAATATAACATTGTATGTTAATTATATTTCAATAAAAAAACTTTTTACAAAGTAACAGTAACAGAAATGCAGTGGGAAGGAGGACTTAAGGTGGTGGAGTAGTAGGGGGACCCTATGCTTGCCTCATCCCTTGAACACAGCCAGATAAATATCAAATCACTGAACACCCAAGAAACTGATCTGAGGACTGAGAGAACAAGGTGTACATCTAGAGGCAGAAAACATGGCCACATTGTGGAAGGTAGGAACTGTGGAGAGTTGATTTGGGGGAGAAAAGAATTGCAGGTGCTGTGGCGGGAAGGGAGCCCTGATTATGGAGAGAGGAGTGAGAGAGAAAGAGAGAGAAAGAGTGAAAGCATCATGCAGGGGATTACATAAGAAAAACTCTTCCCCAAAACCATTGACTGGGAAAAGGAGACGGGCTCAAAGTCTGAAGTTTTAGAAGTCCCTGCCATTGCTGGGGTCGTACCTGGCAGGCTTAGTGGTGCTCCAGTGGGGAAGGAGGTGGAGGCCAAGGAGTGGACAGTGTGGTCTGAGGATCCCCTGGATCAAAAGGGGAGAAACAGTTCCCCTTCTTGAAGTGCATTTGGGAGAGGTGGCATGGCCTCTCTGGGGACAAAAGAGCTGGGCACTAATATGCTGCCCTATTCATTAGCATAGGAACAGAGACACCTGCTGAGGACAGCAAACCTTGGTGCTGGCTTTTTGCTGCACTTTACCTTAAACTCCAAACCACTGCTCAGTCTTGCAACTGCTTTTCTGAGACAAACTGGCACCAGCCACAGTGGCAAGACCGTCCCCCAGAGGATAAGTGCAGGTCTGCACTGCACTGGGTCCCTAAAATTTGGAGTTTTGAAACCCAGCCATGCGCCTGAGATAAAAACATAGGGAGTATTGTGCTTCCTGGGAGGCAGACAGCTTGGACACAGGGTGGAGGCAGGGATTTGATGGAAGCCAGAGACACAAGAGGGGAGATTGTTTGCTCTTCTGTGAGGGCTTCCTGAAGAGTGGTGGGCATGAACTCCCTGTTCAGGGGATGAGAGAGCAGGCCAAAGTCATTTTCTCCCTTCCAATCAGCACTGATAGACTTCAGTGAGCAACAGAGCACCCCCCAGTGGAGGCTGGAGACACTTACACCAAGTCCCACCCACCAAGCCCTGCAGGTGGCATCTTTACAAGGGCAAGCCTGATTGAGAACCAGCACAGCAGGCCCATCCCCCAGAAGATGAGCACAAACCCCTTGAATACACCAAGTCTATTGATCATAGAACGCTGCAAAGCTTCAGCTCTAGTGGAAATAAGATCTAGCTTCTTTTAACAAGCATACCAAAACACACATAGTTAAAACTTCCCACAGAGTGGACAAGATTCAAACACTCCTCACTTCAGGCAAGGAGAAATTCTTCAGAGGACTGACCTGAGGGAAGGAACAGCCAAAACACAATAGCAGAGTGCACACTCTGAAACATTCCCTGAAGCGCCATGCCCAAGACTGTATAGGACCTCTTCTTAATATAGCCATTAATCTCAGGAGCAGGAATATAACAGGCTTTCCTAATACATGCACTAAAAAACAGTGATCTAGACAAAATGACAAGATGGAGGAATTCACCCCAAAAGAAAGAACAGGAAGAAATCACAGCCAGGGATATAATCAAAACAGATATAAGTTGGATGCCTGAACCAGAATTTAAAACAACTATCATAAGGATACTAGCTGGGTTTGAGAAAAGCATAGGAGACACTGGAGAATCCCTTACTACAGAGATAAAAGGCTAAAAACTAGTCAGGCCAAAATAAAAAATGTTATAACCAAGATACAAAACTGACTGGCTGAAATGACAATGGAGATGGATGAAGCACAGGAATGAATCAGTGATGTAGAAGATAAAATTATGGAAAACAATGAAGCTGAAAGGAAGAGGGAAAGAAAAGTATTGGATCACATATGTAGATTTAAGGAATTGAGCAACTCCTTAAGGTGTAATAACATTAGTATCATAGGCATCCCAGAAGAGGAAGAGAGGGAAAAGGGGGCAGAAGGTTTATCTGAGCAAATTACAGCTGAAAACTTCCCTAATCTGGGGAAGGAAACACACATTGAAAAACAAGAGGCACAGAGGACTCCCATCAAATTCAACAAAACCTGGCCAATACCAAGACATATTACAGTCAAATTCACAAAATACACAGACAAGGAAAGAATCCTGAAAGCAGCAAGGGGAAAAAAGTCCTTAACCTACAAGAAAAGACAAATCAGGTTCACAGCACATCTGTCCACAGAATGGCAGGACAGAAGATATTGGCAGATATGTTCAATGTGCTGAATGTAAAAACTATGCAGCCAAGAATACTTTATCCAACAAGGTTGTCTTTCAGAATAGAAGGAGAGATAAAGAGTTTCCCAGACAAACAAAAACTAAAGGAGTTTGTGACCACTAAACCATCCCTGCAAGAAATATTAAAGGGGACTCTTTGAGTGGGAAAGAAAGACCGAAAGCAAAAAAGACTTGAAAGTAATAGAGAACAACACCAGAAACACCAACTTTACATGTAATACAATGGCACTAAATTCATATCTATCAAAAATCACTCTGAATGTAAATGGACTAAATTCTCCAATCAAAAGACATAGGGTCAGAGAAAGACAAATACCATATGATTTCACTCATATATAGAATTTAAGAAGCAAAACAGATGAGCATAGGGGAAGAGAAGGAAAAGTAAGATGAAAACAGAGAGGAAGGCAAACCATAAGAGACTCTTAACTCTAGGAAACAAACTGAGGGTTGCTGGAGGGGAGGTGGGTGGGGGAAGGGGTAACTGGGTGATGGGCATTAAGGCAGGCACTTGATGTAATGAGCACTGGGTGTTATATGCAACTGATGAATCACTAAATTCTATCCCAGTAACTAATAATACAGGATATGTTAACTAAATTGAATTTAAATAAAGAATGTTTTAAAAAGACATGGGGTATCAGAATGGATAAGAAAACAAGGCCCATCATGCTAATGGATGTCAAAGAAAGCCAGAGTAGCCATACTTAGATCAGACAAACGAGATTTTTAAACCAAAGACTGTAACAAGATATGAAGAAGGGTACTATATCATAATGAAGGAGTCTATCCATCAAGAAGATCTAACAATTATAAATATTTATGCCCCCAACTGAGCCACCCAGGCACCCCAAGCCTGCTGATTTTTAAAGTACCTGGAGTTAAGCCCCATTGGTTGTAAAAACTCACGGTTAAGCCCCACTGGTTTTCAAAGCCAAACGTTATGGGGACTTGTCTTACCAGCGCAGGTCCCCTGTGCCCGAGGTGCCTGGTGTGGGATCTGCTCTCCCTTCTCCATGCTGTTGTGTCCCTCTTGTTTGTAGTTTGCCTCCCAGGGAGTTTGGTTCTTGACTGCATCTCTGCCTCTCCTACCATGTTTTCAATATGACCTCCTCTCTATGTTTTACTGTGGAAAGTCTTTTCTGCCAGTCTTTGGGTCATTTTCTGGGTTGGGTGCACTGACGTCAGGAACAGGACAGGGATGTCCACTCTCACCACTATTATTTCACATCGTGCTGGAAGTCTTAGCCTCAGCAATCACACAACAAAAATAAATAAAAGGCATCCAAATCAGCAAAGAAGAAGTCAAACTTTTACTCTTCCCAGAAGACATGTTACTCTATGTAGAAAACCTGAAAGAGTCCACCAAAACACTGCCAGCACTAATACATGAATTCAGTAAAGTTGCAGGATGCAAATTCAATGTGCAGAAACCTCTTGCATTTCTGTACACCAATAATGAAGCAGCAGTAAGAGAAATCAAGGAATCAATTTCATTTGCAATTGCACCAAAAACCATAAGATACCTAGGAATAAACCTAACCAAAGAGGTAAAAGATCTGTATGCTGAAAACTATAGAACACTTATGAAAGAAATTGAAGAGGACATAAAGAAATGGAAAAATATCCCATGTTCATGGATTAGAAGAACAAACATTGTTCAAATGTCTATACTACCCAAAGCAATCTACATTTTTTATGCAATCCTTATCAAAATACCATCAGCATTTTTCAAGAGCTAGAACAAACAATCCTAAAATTTGTATGGAGCCACAAAAAATCCTGAATAGCCAAAGCAATCCTGAAAAAGAAAAGCAAAGCTGGAGGCATCACAATTCTGGACTTCAAGCTATATTACAAACTATAGTCATCAAAACAGTATGGGACTGGCATAACAGCAGACACATAGATCAATGGAACAGAATAGAAAGCCCTGAAATGGACCCACAGCCATATGGTCAACTAATCTTTGACAAAACACAAAAGAATATCAACGGGAAAAAAACAGTCTCTTCAACAAATGGTGTTGGGAAAACTAGAGAGCAACATGTACATAAATGAAACTGGACCACTTTCTTGCACCATACACAAAAATAAAATCAAAATGGGTGAAAGACCTAAATGTGAGACAGGAAACTATCAAAATCCTAGAGAAGAACACAGGCAGCAACTTCTTTGACCTCAGCCATAGCAACTTCTCACTAGACATTTGTCTGGAGACAAGGGAAACAAAAGCAAAAATGAACTATTGGAACTTTATCAAGATAAAAAGCTTCTGCACAGCAAAGGAAACAATCAACAAAACTAAAAGGCAACCTACAGAATGGGAGAAGATATTTGCAAATGACATATCTGATAAAGGGTTAGTATCCAAAATCTATAAAGAATTTATCAAACTCAACACCTAAAAACCAAGCAATTCTTCCCCAGTTGAGAACCTGTGAAATCAGACCAAGTTATGTACTTCTAAAATACAATTGTAGGATAGGCATAAGATAGGCATTCCCAATTGAAAAGAAAGAAATAGGAAAGAAGGAAGAAGCGAAGGGTCCCAAACAAGTCCAAGACCTAGCAAGGTAAATTCCATTAGATGTTAAAGCTCGATTTTTTTCTTTTTTATATGAATATAGTTGATACACGATGTTACATTAGTTTCAGATATACAACATAGTGATTCAGTACCTCTATACCTCATGCTATGCTCACCACAAGTGTAGTTACCATTTGTCACCATACAACACCATTATAATATCACTGACCACATTTTCTATTCTGTACCTTTTATCCCCATGACTTATTCATTCCATAACTGGAAGCCTGTATCTTCCACTCCTCTTTACTCATTTTACCCATTCCCCCATCCCCTCCCCCCTCTGGTAACCATCAGTTTATTCTCTATATTTATAGGTCTGATTCTGCTTATAATTCTCTTTGGCTGAATGACCCATCTTCTGGATGCACAGGGATGGTAGTCCCACCCCCAAGACCCTAGGCAGCCCTGTCCTCACAGCTCTAGTCAAAGGCCATCTGGCTTGTCAAATAACTAAAGGATAGCCCCAGTCTTTGAAAACAAGGAAACAGACCTGATCATCTCTGAATTGCCTTAAGGGTCATTCTTTTTTTTTTTTTTAAGATTTAATTGATTTATTTACTTAGAGTGGGGGGGGGGAGGGCAGAAAGAGAGGGAGAGAGAGAATCCCAAGCAGACTCTGTGCTGAGAATGGAGCCCTACTGGGGCTCAATCTCACAACCCTGAGATCAGGACCTGAGCCGAAATCAAAAGTTGGGCGTTTAACCAACTGAGCGACCCAGGAGCCCCAGGGGTCATTCTTTCCTTTTCTTGAAGAATAGTGCACGTTCACAGTCAAAGAGATCTAGAGTCCAGTCCTGTGGGATCTAACAAGTCTGATAGCCTTCCTTCATTTTGTCTCATTTTTTCTGTCCTTTTTAGTCCCAGCTGTCAGTGTTTCTCTTGGTGTAATGCCATCTCTATTTCTAGCTTCTGCTGAGATGGCTAATCAGTTTATGTGTCACACCCATGAACTCCTTATCAAATGATTGTTCAGCCACACCCTAGTGTTCTCTTCAGGACAAGCTTGCTGATTTTTAAAAATAGAATAGATAGAATATACTGAGAATAGAGAATACTGAGAATGAGATAGCCTAAGAACTGTCCAAATCTCCAAGTTCTGGTTCCTTTTTGTCTAATAATTCCTTCTTAAATTCATCTCTCTTCTCACATTTTACTATAAAAAGTGAGGATGACCAAAGCTGCATCTTCAGTACTTTGCTTAGAAATCTCCTCTGCTAACATCCAATTTTATCACTCTCATGTTCTACCTTCCACAGAACAGTAGAACACAACTCAGCCAAGTTCATTGCCACTTCATAACAAGGATCACCTTCCCTCCTCTTTCCAATAATAATGTGTTCTTCATTTCTGTCTGAGATCTCACCAGACTTGCCCTCAATGTGCAAATTTCTACATGCACCTCAAAACTCTTCCAGCTTCTAGCCATTACCTAAGTCCAAAGTCACCTCCACATTTTCAGGTATTTGTTGCATCAGTACCCTACTTCTAAGTACCAAAATCTATATTAATCAGGGGGTTCTCCAGAGAAATAGAACCAACAAAAGGCATATATATGTGACACACACACACACACACACACACACACACACATATATATATATATATATATATATATATATGTGCTTGTGTGTATATATATTATAAGGAATTAGCTCACATAATTATGATGGCTAAGAAGTCCCAAGATCTGTAGTAGGCAAGTTGAGACCCAGGAAAGCTGACAATGTAGTTCCAATCCTAGTCTGAAGGCTTGAGAAACAGGATAACTAATGGTATAAGTTACAGTCTGAGAGCCACCAGGCTCAAGACCCCAAAGGAGTTGATTTTTCAGTTCAAGTCCAAAGGCAGGAAAAGACCCACGTCAGGCAGGAGGAGCTTCTTCTTTTTCACAGGTCAACATTTTTGTTCTATTCAGGCCTTCAGTGAATTAGATAGGGCCCACTCACATTAGGGATGGCAATCTGCTTTACTCAGTCTACCAATTCACATCTTAATCTTATCTAGGACTATCCTCACAAACACACCCAGAAAAATGTTTGACCAAATGTCTAGGCACCCCATGGGCCAGTCAAGTTGACACAAAATTAACCATCACAATGGGTTTAACTATGGGGTTATTTTACTCGTGCCTGCCTTCCTTGACACCTATTAATTGGCCTTTTGTACAATTTTCTTAATTATATTGCCATTTACTTTTCCAAGTGTATTTTTCTGGACTCTAAAAGTTATTATTAGGATTTTCATTGGAACTGCCTTGTCCAATTCATTCTCCAAGCTACTGCCAAGGCAAACTTCTTCAAGTACAAATCAGATACTGTTCCTCTCTTGATTAAAATATTTTTTATAGTTTGCCAAGCTCTGTAAACTCCTGAGCTGGGATACTAGACCTCTCATAATCTAATCCCTGTCAATTAATGTAGCCTCCTACCCCACCTCTCTTGCTGCACTCTACTTACTCATATTTAAATAACTTGCATTTCCCAAAGGGTGCTCTCTCTTTTTCCCATGCTTTTGCTCATGCTTATCCCTCTGTTTGGAATATTGTATTAATTCTCCTGTGCTAGATAAACTCCTATACTTATCAGTCCATTTTCTCTGTGAAGCTTTCCTTAACCCTACAGTCTCAGTTAGGGGCTACCCTTCTGTGTCTCACAGTTTCCTGAATTTACATCTATTTTGACACTTATCTCTGTTAAGGTTATTTCCTTTTTAGTTGTCTGTTTTTCCTACTGGACTGCATGTTCCTTGAAATCAAATACACTGTTGAATACCCAGTGCCCAGCATGCTGTTAATTGACTCCATGTATGTTTGTTGAAGAAACAAGCTGTTGTAGTAATAATGAAATGTATAAAGAAGTTATTGTAATTGTTCAGCAGAGAGGTAATGAGAACCAGACTTAGTGTGATGGCAATGGGAATGGCAAAGAGAGAACATATTTAAGATACTTCTGAAGGATAGAATTAATAGGATGTGGGGACCAAATATGAAGGCTGAAGGAGAAAGAGAAGTCAAAGATGACTGGGTTTCTTGGCAGAGAAAATGGTAGTGGCAATAGTAGAAGAGAATACATGATGGAGAACTGGCTTGGGAAAGTAGATATGTGTTGTTAGGATAAGAGTAGCAGTTGACAGTAAGAAATCCAGGTAGAGATGTCCAGATAGCAATTAGAAATACTAAGTAGAGCCTGAGATTGAGATGAAGAGACCAAAATCACTCAGAGAGGATAGTTGATGTTGTGGAAATGTGGTGGAAAGAAAGAGTCTGCAGAAAGAGAAAAAAAGAATCATGCATTGGGGAGGGTATGTGCTATGGTGAGTGCTGTGAATTGTGTAAGACTAATGAATCACAGACCTGTACCCCTAAAACAAATAACACATTAAATGTTAATTAAAAAAAAGAAAAAAAAGAGAGAGAATCATGAGGAAAACCTGCTCTGAGTGGGCCAGTGGAAAAATGGAGCCTTAAAAGGCAAAGAAAGAGCTGTCAGAAAGGTAATAAGAGAACCTGACATGTGCTGGCACATGGAAGCCAAGGGGGGGAAAGTTTCAAAGAGGAATAAATCAGCAATGTTAGAAGAGAGATTTAGACGATATGGAGGCTGTTGAAACATCTCAGATAATAGTATAGGTTGAATAGCAGGAGCAGAAGTCAGTGTACAATTATGAATTATGAAGCCAGTTTAATGGTGAGAGGAGGGAAAGAGATAGAACTATATCTCCAGGGAGTAGAAAGATTGAGAGAAAAGCATGTTTAATATGGCTACTTGTAGAATTCCTTACACAAGTGATTAATCTAAAAATCACCCAAATGATCACATGGCAAATATTATTTTCTAGTCCTCCCCAGCTCTATTCATACCACAAAACCCTTATCAATCCTGTAAAAATGTCCATGTCATACAATATAAACTCATGTTCTCAACCTCTGTATTAGGTGGCGCAAAGCAAGGCTCTCCAATTGGGCCACTCAGCCCAATTCTACTCTTGACAAAGAGATAGTTATAAATCTTGGTCTCAAATTCCACAAGTTAAATGCAAACCATACCCCTTTTTGTGCAAAACATCTTTCCAGAACATCTCTCTAGACCTCCTCCTTTCACTGATGATGACACCCTGCCTGCCCCTGCCCTCTATCCCACTCTATCTCAATTTTACCCTCCTTTCCTTTTTTCCACAGAGCATCCAGAGCTTCATAGTCTGTAAATAGTAATTACTCTGTATTACATCTTGATCTGATGGTAGGAATGGGGGCAGGAGAGAAGAGAAAGCGATTAGAATTGTGAAAACAGAGTGGCTTATGCAAGACAACACAAGTAAAGCTGAGACTGACAGGGTAAGATGTCCAAATTTTATGGTGTTACCATCCCTATTACATCTTTCATTTACCCCCAAACTCAGCTTACCCATATAGAAAGTACTCAAATAATAATCCCCAGCTACAGTTGTACTTTCTTCATTCATCCAATGATTCTCCCCTCTATATACCCCATCTGTAAGATCTGAGCACTTAGCTAAGCTCTTTCTGCTCAACTCAGAACTTGGGATTTCAAAATCTTTGTCTCTCAGAGCAAGAGTCACCTACCACTCAGGTGTTTCCCACAAATAGGGGAAAAATTAATTAGCATTGATTGACTACCTCCTAGGTTCTAGGCATTCAATCCTCATATAGGTGAAGTTGGCACTACTAACTTCATTTTATAGGTGGGGAAATTGAGGCTCAATGAGGGACTTTTCCAAAGTCACATACCTAATAAATTGGCAAAGGTGGAGTTTGAACAAAATGAGTCTAAGGCTAGTGTTCCTTCTACTACACTTTGACAACTTCTACAGGACTTTAACCAGGCCCATATTGCTCATTGCTCCTATGTTTTCCCAAGCTTTGTCTCCTATCCAATTCTCCAATTTCCTGTTTCTTCAAAGGACTAATAAAATTGACCAATGGAAGAAAGTTATGCTTGGTAGTTGACAGAAAGCATAGTATAAAGGGAAAGTACAATGGAGTTTGATTTTCTTACTTCTTACCTCCTGTTGTAGTCCAGGCCCTCATAGAAGAGTAGAAATCTTTTGAACTGAGATATTGGACTCCCAGAAACACCAATCCCAGCCATCCCAGAAAAGCCCAACAGACTGGGTGGGCTTTGTCTTCTTATGGGTAGGCCTGAAGTGGCCAGATGAGGTATCTTGACTTATTTACCACGCTTGTGATATCCGTAAGCAAGGCCTTTCCTATCCCTCCACAGGGACTGTGAAAATCCTGGAATTTGGGGGGCTATTTTTCTCATGGACTTGGCTCTGCTAGGGGATCCTAGCCTACCTACCCCCTCTTTATCAAACCGAAAGGCTCTGTTGGAAATGATCTATCTCTGGAAATGACCTGAATCCCTGCTGCATTCCACTGAGTTCTCTACCTTGGGCATCTGGGATGGGTAGTATAAGTGATTTTGATATGCCTTTTAGTTCAACAAGATAATTAAAATTGCCCCAAGTATGTTTTAGGCTCTAAATCGATTTTTCCTTGCACTTGGTTATATTTCGTATTGGCTTGTTTCTGCTCAGTGCCATCCCAACATCACTTCTGGGCAAAGTGATACTGTTAGCTGTTTCTCAACAGCTACCTCCCACTTCCAATTTCTCTGTCTGGCCCCCTCTTCCCTTTCTAGCACTCCTCCCTCCTTAGGGACTTCCAGTAACACCCAGCCCTTGTTCAGGGAAATAAAACTCTGATGGGATAAAGTCCAGGGATAGGCTAACAGGAGTGATGGTTTAATGCAATGAGGAGCTCAAGATTTCCTAAAATCTTATCATATAAGTATGCTCCAACTACCCCAAATAAATACCCCACTCATTACCATGTACAGCCATGTAGCCCCTCTCAAAAATGGTGAATGGAACTGAAGTAAATGCATATATGCATTCATTCATCCATACACTTATTCATATATTTAATAATTTTTTTGTTGAGCTCCTCATCTGAAAGCATTCTAGCTAGGTAAGGTGAATAGCATGAGAAAAGGCAGAGGAGGTTAAGGGAGAGCTCAGCTGGATCAAAGAACTGTTAGTAATTGGGTTTAAAGGGAGTGTAGGATACAAATGTGCGTTTGAATATAGATGAGACTTGAAAAATAGTTATACAAGGTCAAATCAGAAAAGGCCTTGCTTCTTACAGTTATGGAATGAATGAGTCATAGGAATCAAAGGCACAGCATTGGGAATCTAGTCAAGGATATTGTAATAGAATTGTATGGTGACAGATGGTAGCTATACTTGTGGTGAGCATAGCATAATGTATAAACTTGTTGAATCACTATGTTGTACACCTGAAACTAATGTAACATCCTGTGTAAAGTATACTCAAATGAAAAAAAAAAGAAAGAAAGAAAGAAAAGGCCTTGCTTGTCATTCTGAGGAGTCTGGGACTTTATCTTGAAGGTCATGGAGAATATTTGAAATATATTAAACAGGACAGTGACATGATCAGATGTGTGTTTTAGAAAAGTTACTCAAGTAGAGTATGAGCAATGTTGAGCAAAACTAAACACAGCTTCAAGATAACATCCAAGTGAAAAACAGGGCCTTAGCCCATAAATGTTACAGAAAACCCCTCTTCCTTTAGGGGCCATCAGAGAAACTAAAGTATAGCTTATTTAAAAGCAATTGAGAATGGTGTACTTGGGTCTGATCAGGTCACCCCAAGGGAATCAGCTTTTGTTGGCAGTGAGCCCAAGCACTCTATCTATGGCCTGACCTTGACTAATTGCTGGTCCTTGGATCCTGCAAAATGGAATTGGTACATGATACTTTCCCATCAGCAGTCATAAGTTTCTTCCATTTAAAAATTTCCCGGATCCCACACATTCCTCTAGCTACCACTTAATCTATTTTCTCTCCTTTACAACCACACTTCTGAAAGGATTCTCTAGTCTCACTTTTTCCATTGTCTCACCTCCTATTCACTCTCAAACTCAATATAAACAGATTAGTGCTACCGTTTTTTTCACCAAACACAACTCTCACCAAGGTTATCAATGACCTTGATGCTAAATGCAAGGGTCACTTGATGGTTCTCATATTCTTTATTTCTGTGCATAATTCTATACAATTCTTTATTTCCTTCTTGAAACATGATCTTTCTTTAGGTCCTGGGCTCAGCATTCTCCTGGCTCTCCTCCTGCCTCTCTGGCCCTCTTACCTCTACTCAGTCTTAAAATATTGGATGCATCTAAGTTTTACTCTAAGCCCTCTCATTCTCACTCTGTACTTTCTCCTCCAATGAACCCAACCATCCCCATAGCTTCAATAATCATGTATATGCCAACAACTCTTGCTCTGTATTTCTAGATTTCTCTTCTGAACTTCAAAATAATATATCCATCACCTACTTGACATGCATTTAAAGTTGTACTATCCAAAATCAAACTCATTATCTCTCCTCCTCTCCAAACTTAGTCTTCTTCCAGTACTCTACAACTCAGTAACAAGGACCACCAGTGGAATATACCAGAATTCAATTATTCTCGAAACCTCCCTCTCCCAAATGCAAAATCATTGATATAATCTAAATGGCCATTGCATGGTTTGACCCCTGCTGAATTCTCCAGCCTCATCTTATGTTCTCCATTTATGCCAAACTTGCCTTCTTTCAACCTTGAGGATACTCAGGTGTTTTTTCTTTTGTTTTGTTTTGTTTTGTTTGCCTCAGTCTTTATATTGGTATATTATCTTCCTGGGATGTTCTTTTCCCAAATCTTTACCTGGTAAATGCCTACTTAATTTTTATGTCTCAACATAAATGTCACTTTCTTAGATGTACCTTCCTGGACACATCTGAATAAATTGGGTCTTCCAACCTACATTTTACCTCCTGTTGGATTGTGCTCCCAGTGTGGGCCATAATTTTCCTTCATAGCATTACATTACAATTTTAAATATTTATTAATTTTTTTTAATTTATTTTTTGACAGAGAGAGAGAGAGACAGTGAGAGAGGGAACACAAGCAGGGGGAGTGGGAGAGGGAGAAGCAGGCTCCCCGCCGAGCAGGGAGCCCGATGCGGGGCTCGATCCCAGGACCCCGGGATCATGACCTGAGCCGAAGGCAGATGCTTAATGACTGAGCCACCCAGGTGCCCCAAATATTTATTAATTTTTGAGGTTGTCTACATAATGACTGTCTCCCCCTGCTTGACTGTAAATTCCACAAAGACAGGAACACTTATCACTCTTCTCTTTGGTGTGCTCTACATTGAAAACTAACACATAGAAGGTAGTTAATGTATATTCATTCAGTGAATATATGAATGAGTAAATGAGTACAAGTTTTTCTCAAAGAGCATGCATTTCTCTGTTAAAGAGGAAGGACCTTCTGAGTTTGGGGGCCTTCTTCAGGGTCTGATGAGTGGATACTCAAAAAGATTGAGAACTGTCTTTGAAAACTCAGTGAAGTTCTCAACAAACTTCCCAAACAGTTTTACAATTATTTCCCAAGTTTGAGCTATTATACTCTTATTCTTTTTTTGTCCCAAGGCCTCTCCTTGGGATTTCCATAAGCTTTTCTTTAACCTGAGAAAAGACAAAAATAAAAGAACCATAAAAATGTTCACTAGATTTTCCTGAGAATCCAGAAGATTTGAGGTCTGCTTAGAGATTTGGCCAAAGTTTTAGATTGTCATCAAGTTTATGCAACCAGTTTATCTGGGGCTAATTCATTCTTTCACAAGTCTACTTACTTTTTCAAATTTTAGTTTTGGTGTAAGATGGAATTAGATTCTCCTCATGATCCAAGTGAAGCAGTAAAACTCAGGGCCTAAGGTGGAAAAACTGAGACAAGAAATCTTAACTTTTAAGCTTTATGACCCACAGTGGCTGTGTCCCAGATTTTGGGTCCCAGGTCCATGGGGGCTTATGCACTGGTCTTTCTTAGAAGTCTTGCCACAGGAGTAGGAGAAGCGAACACTTGTTATGGACAATGAAGGAGAGACATCAACCTGTGCATTTTCATCCTGATATCAGAAGTGAAAAGTAAGACAAAAGCGTTTCTAGCCTTTACACAGCAGAACAGTGTCAAGGATTTGTTTGGAGACAGAAAGTGACCATTCCAAAAATAATCCTTCATACATCACACTGTTGGTCTCAAGGGCTTGGCTTAGGTCCAAGTACTAAATCTATTCTTTTTTATTTTTATTTTTTTTCATAAAATAGAGATTTTAATTTTTTCATTAGTTTTAGAGGTAGAATTTAGTGATTCATCAGTTGCATATAACATCCAGTGCTCATTACATCAAGTGCCCTCCTTAATGCCCATCACTGAATTATCCCTTTCCCCCACCCACCTCCCCTCCAGCAACTCTCAGTTTGTTTCTCATAGTTAAGAATCTCTTATGGTCTCCTTCTCTGTTTTTATTATTTTATTTTTCCTTCCCTTTCCCTATGATCATCTGTTTTGTTTCTTTTTTAAAAAAGATTTTATTTATTTACTTGAGAGTGAGAGAGAGAGAGCACGAGAAGGGGGAGGGTCAGAGGGAGAAGTCGACTCCCCATTGAGTGGGGAAACTGATGCAGGACTCGATCCTGGGACTCTAGGATCATGACCTGAGCTGAAGGCAGATGCCCAACTGACTGAGCCACCTAGGAGCCCTGTTTTGTTTCTTAAATTCCACATATGAGTGAAATCATATTTGTCCTTCTCTGACTGACTTATTTTGCTTAGCCTAATAACCTCTAGTTCCATCCATGCTATTGCAAATGGCAAGATTTCATTCTTTTTGATGGCTGAGTAATATTCCATTGTGTGTGTGTATCACAGTAATATTCCATTGTGTGTGTGTGTGTGTGTGTATCACATCTCTTTTTTAAAAAAGATTTTATTTATTTATTTGACAGAGAGAGACACAGTGACAGAGGGAACACAAGCAGGGGGAGTGGGAGAAGGAGAAGCAGGCTTCCCACTGAGCAGGGAGCCCAATGGGGGGCTCTATCCCAGGATCCTGGGACCATGACCTGAGCCAAAGGCAGACGCTCAATGACTGAGCCACCCAGGCGCCCCTATATCACATCTTCTTTATCCATTCATCTGATGCCGAGTGATGTTGAGCATTTTTTCATGCGTCTGTTGTCCATTTCTATGTCCTCTTTGGAGAAATGTCTGTTCATGTCTTCTGCTCATTTCTTGACTGGATTTTTTGTTTTTTGGGTGTCGAGTTTGATAACTTCTTTATAGAGTTTGGATTCCAGCCCTTTATCTGATAAGACATTTGCAAATATCTTCTCCCCATTCTGTAGGTTGCCTTTTAGTTTTGTTGACTGTTTCCTTTGCTGTGCAAAAGCTTTTTATCTTGATGAAGCCCCAATAGTTCATTTTTACTCTTGTTTCCCTTGCCTTTGGAGACATGTCTGGCAAGAAATTGCTGTGGCTGAGGTCAAAGAGGTTGCTGCCTGTGTTCTCTTCTAGGATTTTGATGAATTCCTGTCTCACATTTAGGTCTTTCATCCATTTTGAGTCTATTTTTGTGTATGGTGTAAGAAAGTGGTCCAGTTTCATTCTTCTGCAAGTGGCTGTCCAATTCTACCAACACCATTTGTTGAAGAGACTATCTTTTTTCCACTGGATATTCTTTCCTGCTTCACTGAAGATTAGTTGACCATAGAGTTGAGGGTTCATTTCTGGGTTGTCTATTCTGTTCCATTGATCTATGTGTCTGTTTTTGTGCCAGTACCAAACTGTCTTGATGATTACCACTTTGCAAAACATCTTGAAATCTGGAATTGTGATGGCACCAGCTTTGGTTTTCTTTTTCAACATTCCTCTGGCTATTTGGGGTCTTTTATGGTTCCATACAAATTTTAGGATTGTTTGTTCCAGCTCTGTGAAAAACATTGGTGGTATTTTGATAGGGATTGTATTGGATGTGTAGGTTGCTTTGGGCAGCATAGACATTTTAACAATATTTTTTTCTTCTAATCCATGAGCATGGAATATTTTTCCATTTCTTTGTGTCTTCCTCAATTTCTTTCATAAGTGTTCTATAGTTTTCAGAGTACAGATTCTTTACCTCTTTGGTTAGGTTTATTCCTAGGTATCTTATGGTTTTTGGTGTAATTGTAAATGGCATCAATTCCTTGATTTCTCTCTTCTGCCTCACTGTTAGTGTATAGAAATGCAACTGACTTCTGTTCATTCATTTTATATCCTGCCACTTTGCTAAATTCCTGTAACAGTTCTAGCAATTTTTTGGTGGACTCTTTTAGGTTTTCTACATAGAGTATCATGTCATGTGTGAAGAGTGAAAGTTTGACTTCTTCATTGCCAATTAAATTTTTTCCTTTTATTTTTATTTTTTTTAAAGATTTTATTCATTTGTCAGAGAGAGAGAGAGTGAGAGAGCAAGAGCATGAACAAGTAGGCAGAGCAGCAGGCAGAGGGAGAAGCAGACTCCCCACTGAGCAAGGAGCCTGACATGGGACTCAATCCCAGGACCCTGGGATCATGACCCAAGCTGAAGGTAGACATTTAACCGACTGAGCCACCCAGGCATCCCCAATTTTTTCCTTTTAAACACCAAATTCTACACTGGCTTTTGAGATAAGGACAGGATTCATAGACCTGCAGAGCAGGAGAATAGCTGCTGAGTCTTTGAAGAGGCTTCTCTTAATCTCCTACTTTTCTGTCCCAAATATCCAGAATGTCTTCCTTGTACTAAGTTTTTCTGGCCCAGGATCCATTGATATTCACCTATGCCCAACCCCTGAGAAGCTGACATCCAATAGAAAATGGTAGGATTTTCAGGGGAAAAACAGTCTCTCTATCTCTAATGTGAGAAGGCAGTTACCTACTTATTTGCTTTAGTATGAATTTTTTTAAAGTTTTTATTTCAATTTCAGTTAGTTAACATACAATGTAATATTAGTTTCAGCTGTACAATATAATGATTCAACACTTCCATACCACACCTGGTGCTCATCACAAGTACACTCCTTAATCCCCATCACCTAGTTAACCCATCCCCCCAACTGTGGTAACTATCATTTTGTTCACTATAGTTAAGAGTCTGTTTCTTGCTTTTCCTCTCTCTTTTTTCCCCCTTTGTTCATATGTTTTGTTTCTTAAATTGCACATGAGTGAAATCATATGGTATCTGTCTTTCTCTGACTTATTTCACTTAGCATAATACTCTCTAGCTCCATCCATGTTGTTACAAGTGGCAAGATTTCATTCTTTTTTATGGCTGAGTAATATTCCATTGTATACATATACCACATCTTCTTTATCCATTCATCATCAATAGACACTGGGCTGGGGGCGCCTGGGTGGCTCAGTTGGTTAAGCGACTGCCTTCGGCTCAGGTCATGATCCTGGAGTCCCTGGATCGAGTCCCGCATCAGGCTCCCTGCTCGGTGGGGAGCCTGCTTCTCCCTCTGACCCTCCCCCCTCTCATGTGCTCTCTCTCTCTCTCTCATTCTCTCTGTCTCAAATAAATAAATAAAATCTTAAAAAAAAAATAGACACTGGGCTGTTTCCATAATTTAGTTATTGTATACAAAGCAGGAAAGAATATCCAAAGGGAAAAAGGCAGTCTCTTCAACAAATGGTTTTGGCGAAACTGGACAGCAACATGTAAAGGAATGAAACTGGACCACTTTCTTACACCATGCACAAAAATAAATTAAAAATGGGTGAAAGACCTAGATGTGAGACATGAAACCACAAAAATCCTAGAAGAGAACACAGGCAGTAACTTCTTTGACATTGGTCATAGCAACATTTTTCTAGATATGTCTCCTGAGGCAAGGGAAACAAAAGCAAAAAGAAACTATTGGGAGTACATCAAAATAAAAAGCCTCTGCACAGCAAAGGAAACAATCAACAAAACTAAAAGGCAACCTACAGAATGGGAGAAGATATTTGCAAATGACATATCTGATAAAGGGTTAGTATCCAAAATCTATAAAGAACTTATCAAACTCAACACCCAAAAAATAATCCAATTAAAAATGGGCAGACATGAATAAACATTTTTCCAAAGAAGTCATATAGATGGCCAATAGACACATGAAAAGATGCTCAACATCAATCATCAGGGAAGTCAAAATCAAATCAAAACCACAGTGAGATAACACCTCACACCTGTCAGAACGGCTAAAATTAACAACACAGGAAACAACAGGTGTAGGCAAGGATGCGGAGAAAGGGGAACCCTCTTACACTGTTGGTTGGAATGCAAACTGGTGTAGCCACTCTGGAAAACAGTATGGGGTTTCCTCAAAAAGTTAAAAATAAAACTGCCCTATGATCCAGGAATTGCACTACTAGGTATTTACCCAAAGAATACAAAAATACTAATTCAAAAGGATACATGCATCTCAATGTTTAGAGCAGCATTTTCTATAATTGCATTAGTATCAAATTTTGAAAGTACAAGTGATTACTAGGACCAGAGGGAGGGAGGCCAGAGAATGGTCAATGGTTTACTGGTGACATAGTGCTGTGTCCATAAATGACTGAACAAAGGCTACACCAGCTAATGCTGTTTCTGAGGTCAAAAGGATTTTCAGAGTATATTATGCTTAGGTCTTGCTTAGCTCTTGTTTGTGTACTTGGCTAAAAGACAACATGATATTCTGGTTGCCTAGGAATGATATGGTTTATAACCAATGATAAAAGTTAAAATTCGGTACACCTTATGCTAAGGTTTACAAGGTTATATTTCAGATTTCTGTCCCCAGAGATTCTCTCTTGGACATTTCCTGCAGGCCAAGGATCCCAGAAGCACCACTGGGAGCTCTTGTAGAGATCATTTAGATAGAAACTCCTCTATCCTTACACTAAAAACCAAGTTCTGGAGACCCAGAGTGGGAAGCCAAGCCTTGAGAGTATGGTAGATGGTAAGTAGACTCCTCAAAGGTGTGATAAAAGCCCTGGACCTGGAGTCAGGAGATCTGAGTGCAAATCTGCCTTTCATTATGACTGTGAGATCCAGGTTAATTCATTTAACTGTTCTGAACTTCAGTTTCTCTTTCTGTAAAACAGAAAGTTGTAATTAATGAAATAACACATGCATAAAGGATCCAGTATAGACTCAGTACGTGCGACTTGTATCTGAATGTGTTCCTTATAACTACTTCCCAACTCTTCCTATGTATCCTATGGTAGGAAGGACACTGTTCCTCAGGTCCTGCTTTAAGGAATCTTTCAAGGTCCCTTCAATCCATCCTTCTTACAATTTTCAGGGCAATATTTGAAAAATTCTGAACTGATCCTGGAATGGCATATCTTCTTTTCTCCACCTACAAAAATCCTATTCATAACCTAATTCAAATCATTCTCATTGCAAATCTTCTTTAAATGCTCTCTAGATCTAATCTAGGGACTCAGGGAAAGCTTCCTCAAGGAAGTGATGTTTGTGCTGAGATATGAAGGTTGAGTGGGAGTACCCCAGAGAATGAGAGGGGAGAAAGCATTCTGAGCAAAGGAGACAGTATATGTAAAGGCCCTGAGGCAAAGATAGTGTGGTTTGTTGGAAAAACTGAAAGATAACCAGAAAGTCAGTGTGGCTAAAGCACAGAGAAGGCCCAAAACCTTACAAATAGGGCAGTCTCAAATAGCTGTGCAGTTAGTGTACTACACGAAGTGCCTTGTCAAGGGAGCTGAAATCCAGCCCATGCTCTGCTTGCTAAACCATAGAGCTGTGTCCACCCAGAAATAGTATCTTTTTCTGATTTGTGCATTCTTGTTTTAAATGTCATTAAAGTGCAGAAAAGCTAGCAGCTGTCGTTACAAGGCCATGAATGTTCTGGCTCCTACCTAATATACCATCCTTACTTGGGATTCTTTCCCTCATTCTCTCTCTGTGTTCTGGCTAAACAGGTCTTCTGCACCCTCAGAACCTTTGCACATGTTTTCCTTATTATACTGGGTTCCACTATCATAAACTCAAAACAATGCTTGGCACACTGTTGAGGTTTGATGAGTTTGTTTTAGTGCAGGGTCCATGACCCGAGGCTGATTTGGCTACATTTGAGTTTGGGTCTGAATGAATTACAACTGAGTTAGAACTTTCCTGGTCTTCAGGCTAGGGAGGGTGGTGCAATTCCCATTTGCAAGTGGTGTGAGAAGTGACTCTTGGTACCCATGCATGGGAAAGCAGGTCCTTTCTTTTCCTGGGGCTTCTGGCATCTTTAGGGATGGAGAGAGTCACAAGGACTTCTTAACACAGGTAATAATGATATTTTTTTTTTTTTCAAAAAGAGTTGAAAACACAGGGGAAAGTTGTTGTTTCAGACTTTGTTCTACCTCAAAACTCAGGATAGCCTTCTCTGAGGACACATTACAACACTCAGCCAGAGTCTGCCCATCAGCCTAGATTTCTGCAAGAACAATAGGCTCCTATTAGAACCATTTGTTCTACAAATATTGATTGAGCACCTATAATAATGAATAAGAAAGGCATGATCCTTGACTTCACAGAGCTTATATTTTGTCATCATGTTCAGGAATATCTGTAGGATTACCTTATAGGGGAACTAAGTCTTCTTAAGGGGCTAAATACTCATTGGCAGCTTAAATAGCAAACTTACAAGATACAGAGAGGGGCTCTGAGGTCAGCCTGACTTGGGTCCAAGTCATAGTATATTCCACCATCTGAAAGCTGTTTAACCTTGGGCAAGTTTCCTTTTCTGATCTTTAATTTCTTTCCCCACAAATGGGAATGATAATACTTAACTCATAGAGCTAATATGAAGATAAAATGAGATATAATATGTAAAATGTTATAGTCTAGTGCCAAATTAATAAATATTTGTATAAAATACATCATATTCCCTGTTTCATGGAAAATGATTTTTTTAAACAAAACATATCTAGAAAAAAGGTCCAGTTTTCAAGGACTCAGAATAGTAATCAGAGGAAATGTCATGGTTACAGGAAATGTTTCCTATCTTTTATGTCCCTATCAAGGTTGTTATCTTCTTGAGATAGAAACTATCTGTTTTATCTTGGTATCCCCCAACCAATCTCAGTGCCTAGCATAGTGCCTGGGACTGCTAAGAATAGAGGATTTGTTTTATTCATTTCTGTACCCTCAGGGTCTCATATACTGTCTAGAACATAGTATGCTTATCACATGCATTAAGTCCCTTAATCCTCACAACAGTTCTCTAAAGTAGTGCTATTATTATCCTTATTATTAAATGAGGAAACTGAGGCACAGGGAGATTAAGCCAATTGTCCAAAATTACCAAGCTAATTAAGTGTTAGAGCTAGAATTTGAACCCAGGCAGTCTGGCTGTAGGCCTGCACTCTTAACACCTAACACAACCACATAGAAGGTGCCTATTAGATATTTGTTGAATAAATACAATTGCAAGAAAATGTGAATTATAATCATGTAAAAGAAGGAGTCCATTATACGTGTGTACCTTATACAAAAGACATGCTCCCAAAAATTGGATAAAAATCGATTCTTTTTTAAATTTCATGCATTTTAACAGTATGCCAGCACATTACTGTTTTAAAAGTTAACCCTCACTATGCATTAGGGGTTCCTGCTACTCAAAGCAACTTGTGGTGACCCATTTTGTTATGTCAAGAACCTCTTTTGTCATGTCAATAATCACTTCCTAAACCATCCGATTTATAAAAAGTAGTGTTTTCACATACTGGCTTCCTGCTAAAGCAGGAAGGGCTGGTAAATATCCTTTACAAGATCCTATTCCAATCACCTATAACCTACCCTTTCACCCCACCCCACCCCTCCAACCATAAGGCTAGAAAGACAGTTGGTGCCCTCTTCTGGGGGTTTGGGGCCGTAGCATACATTGGGCCCACCAGGGGGGCATTTCCAAGAAATAATCATGTCAGTTCTTTCAATTCTGGTGATAAGAATAGAGTTGATTTTTGGATCTTTTTACGAAATAAGAAATTGAATCTTTTTCTGAAAATAGGAAAGCTGACCTATTCAATCAGGCGAGTCTCCTGAAGCTCTGGTGGATAGAGAAATGGAATAAAAATTCAGCTGAACTTTAGAAGGATGCTGAGCAGACATTTCCTTTGGTCAGGTACACTTTACATATACTTCAAAATCATAGGCTATTGTGATAAAATTTACCATTTATTTAAAATTATCTATGTGCTAGATACTTTCTATACATTGTCTCATTTAAATCTCACTACAGTCCTAGAAGGTAAAGAATATCTCCAATTTATGGTTAAGAAAGCTGAGATTTAGAAAGGTTAAGAAGTGGAAAAAAATTGTAGAACCAGAAATTCAAACCCAAATCGTGTTCTTTTCAGTGTAATATGTTGTCTCTTTTTATTTCTTTTGGCCCTGTATCAATATTTCACTACTAAGAAATGTTAGAAAAATGTTCTTGACAGATGTAGTCCCAATGCAATACCACTGAAACATCAAAGAAAACTGTGCCCAAAACCCTTATATGGACCCTTTGCTAGTTGTCCTGACAACTTGTTTTATTTAGTTATGTTGGATAGAAAGATAGGAAGTTTAAAGTGGTAACAGACAGAGGTCAAGGGCCAAAGAGAATGTTGGGGAGGCAGAGAAGGGGGTAAGAGAGAAAGGAGTAGTAGTGTGGACATGGAGGACAGAGAGGCTTTCTGACTGCCTCTTTATTGTTCACAAAGCCAAAACTAGCCCATCAGGGTGAACCCAGCTTTCTGGAGAGCACAACTTGCATCAAATGTAACAATAATTAACCTCTGTCTAATACTTTGTGTCAGGCACTGTTCTAAGTGCCTTACATGTATTAACTCATTTAATCCTCAAAAAATCTTATGATGCAAGTCTTTTGATTAATCTCATTTTACATTTTAGAAAATTGAAGCAAAGAAGGGGCTATGGTTTCCATTTTACACACAGGGAAACTGAGACACAGAGTTGAGTAACTTGCCCAAGGTCAAGCTAATAAGTGGTGGAATTTAAACTTAGGATACTGGCTCCAGAGCCATGTTCTTACACATCATGATATATTGCCCCTCCCAATTCATTGTAAGGATAAGTATTGTTTCAGGAAATGTTTACTTTGGGTATATATGAGTGTGTGTGTGTGTGTATGTGTGTGTGTGCGTGCGCTATTATTTGTACTGGGTTGCAATGTAAAATGTATTTATTCCTGTGAGTCACAGACAAAAATGTCTAAAACCTACTGCTCTAGCAATAGTATTGCTGAATTATACATCTTCATCTTCACTAGAGATAATGCTAAATTATTCTCTAAAACAATTTTACCAAATCACATTCCCACCAGCAGTGTAAGAGAGCTACCTGTGTTCTATATCCTCACCTGAACTTAATAGTGTCAGGCTTTTAATATGCTGCCAATCCAAAGGGTATGAAATCATATCTCATGTGGTTTTAAATAGCACTTTTCTGATTTCTATTACATATTTTCATATATTTTGGCTGTTCAGATTTTGCCTACTATGAATCATCTGTTTATATCTTTTACTTGTATATTATTGCATACAATACAAATGTATACAACATACAACAACAGCAACTCTTTGAAGGAGCCAGCAGTACAGATGAAGAAACTCAGGCTGGCAGAAACCTTGCTTAAGGTCACTCAGCTAATGGGTTGTTGAGTTGGGATTTGAGTCCAGACCCAGAGGACCCGTTAGCCTATGGCTTTTGTTTTATAATACATGCCAGGGACCAAGGCCATGTTAGTAAAAACGGAAGAAGGGAATAAATAATGTCAAGCATGTAACAATATGTCATGTGTCTAATTAGGTTTTGTGTAATTAACATAGCTTATTTCCTTGTATCCTCACAACAACTTGTGAGATAAAACATGTTATCTTCATTTTATTTCAGGGAAATGAAAGATTTGTGTTGGAGGTGTCAAATTATAGCTGAGAAGAGGCAAAATCACAATTCAAACACAGGTCTGTGTGATTACAAAGTCCATGCTGGTTATGCAATAGGGGTGCCTGTCCATAGATATTCTTGGTATGAAGTAAAGGCCTCCCACAAATCATGTCTGCCTCATCATCTCCTAGAGCTATGTTTTGACCTCCTGCCTCACCTTCTCCTTAGAGCCCCAACGAACTGCTTCTACTTGGAGATTGCCAGGACTACACCTACCAGTTTTTTTGTAGAATCCTGGTCTGGGGCAGCCTTAACTAACTGGTCCAGTCCACTGCCTTCCATTAACCAGTCAAGTGAGATGAGCTCCCAGCCAACTTCTACAGATTCATCTTCCAATGTCTCCAGACTTCTCTGATGAAGCCCACTCAGGATCTTAACACGTTCCATGGTAAACCAGAAATTCTAAGTCAGAGCTGTCAAACTTGACTGCACATTAAAATCACCTGCAGAAGTTAAAAAAAATCCTAATGCCCTAATAACAGCCCAGACCCACTATGTCAGAATCTCTGAGGATGGTTCCCAGGCATCCGTAATAGGTAAGGCTCCCCAGATGATTCCAATGTATAGCCAAGATTGCGAACCCCTGTTAAGGCATCTTCTTCAAGTTCCAATAGCCACACTCACAGTGGTTTCCACATTTTAGTGTTCATGGAAACTTCTTGGAGCATTTATTAAGATTCAGATTTCTGGACCTCACCTCTAGAGAGTCCATGTTTTGGTTTGGACCCAGGAGTCTGCACTTTTAACAATCACCCAAGATAGTTCCACTGCAAGTCAATAGCAGATCACATTTTGGGAAATGCTGCTTTAGAGGAAAGGCTACATGGAAGTGGGATGGAATCAAGAAGTCTCTGGCCCTTTAATGACTAATTAAGAAACTACCTTTAAAGCTGTGGAGCACAGCAAGCAAGGGCTGCTTTTTTTCATCCTAGTGGATAAGGTAAGGGAGCAGGTCCTGGAATGGACCTCTCCTTTAAGGTTACCTCAGTATCCGAGTGTTATCTTATTCCTAGCCCTGAAGAGCAAGAAGGATATGCCGTGTTGTCCCACCTGTTGTTTCTGTTTGTTTTGATGTGAAGAGGCCAAGTTAGGAGACCTCCTTTGGTCCAGAAGATTCTCCTAGAGGAATTGACATAGGACTTGCCTGCTTGCCTCTCATTTCTTCTTGCCCCATATTTTGTGGTTGTGGAGCCAGATGCAGTTACCTATGTGAAAGGAAAGGCTCAGAGTGACATCCTTTGAGCTTGGGCTGGAACGTGTTGCTGAACACCACATCTTTCAAGATGGTCCTCCTCAGCATCCTTAGAATTCTTCTTTGGGGACTGTTGCTTTTTATGGAACACAGGGTCCAAATGACAGAGGTAGGGCAGCCCTCTATTGCCCTCATGGCTGACGCCCCTTCCTTGCCCCTGATTCGGGAGCTGCTAGAAGAAGCTCCTGGCAAGCAGCAGAGGAAGCCCCAGGTCCTAGGGCATCCTTTGCGGTACATGCTGGAGTTGTACCAGCGTTCAGCTGATGCACGTGGTCACCCTAGGGAGAACCGCACCATTGGGGCCACCATGGTGAGGCTGGTGAGACCCTTGTCCACCGTAGCAAGGCCTCTCAGAGGTGAGTTATCATACCATACTGTCCTGTAGGGAAGAGAAATGGGGAAAAAGAGTGTAGAGAAAGGGGATCTGTGAGTTTATTGTCAGGCTTCATTGCCTAATGTGTGAGTTGTTTTCTCAGGCTTGGATTTCAAAGGATGGAAAAGTTGGAAGAAGTTGGCTTCAAGCCTGCTTCCCTCTAGGGTCCCAATTTAAGAACAGATTTCCTTGGGGCCTACCTGAGGAATCTCTCCTAGACCTCAGGAAAACTGAATGATGTGTCAGCTCCTATCTTTCGAAGAAAGTGTTATTGCTTGTTATGTCACTGAAAACTATAATTGAGAAATATTCCTATGCATTCTTGTGGGGGGGGGGCTCTTTATATGTGGTTGTATTCTTACAAGGCAAAGAGCATAGGATATTGAGTTGGGGAAATTTACAAGGATGGACAGAAACAAATTAATATCGGAAGGTCTGTATACCTGGTTAGGTGAACATATAATCCTTAAGGACGACTACTACCATTAGCTCTCATGGAGCAATTAGCCTAATTTTTAAAGATAAGAAAACTAAAACACAGAAGTCAAATAACTTGCAAAGTTAACATAGACAGTGGGTAGCAGAGATAGGATTTGAGGTTAAGTCTGCCTGGTTCTGAAGTCTCCATAACTTCTCAAGTGTTTAGATATAGTACATTGATATCCTTGTATACCAAGCAGTTTTTCTATTAAGTCTATGTTGTTAGTTTGAGTTTGGGGTACTAAAGGTATTTTGGAATTTTCTTTGTTCCCATGATGCTTGATTTAAAAAATATCTTCATTAGATACTGATCCAGGAAACCAGTGGGCTTCTGAAGTGCAGGGCTTTCTAGGGAATGCAGAAAGTCATCAACTTCTAGGAAATCTTGGGAACCTGGTGAGATTAATTTTGGGCCTTTCCTAGTTTACATTCCCTCCTTTAAATGAAACAACTAATATTCTCCTAGCTAACTTTTATTGTGAGTTTACCATGTGCCAGGCATTGGGCAAAACACAAACATTATCTTCCTTAATCCTCACCACTAGCATGTGAGGTAGGTTCTATTAACATAATCATTTTATAGGTGAAGAAACTGAGGCTCAGAGTAACTTAATGTAACACAGCTAGTAATTGGTAGAGCTGGGTGTCAAACCCAGGTTTTTGGGCTCCAGAGCTTGTGCTCTTAATCATTCTGCTGTGCTGACTCAACAGATTTTAATTGAGCACCAGGCACAGTGTTTGGGTTGGGTCTGAAGGGCAAATAACTGTTTCCCTGACCTCTAGGAGCTCCCATTAAGGTAGAATGGACAGATAAGTAATCACAAAACGGTGTTAGAGCATGACCAATGCTTTGACAAGGATAAGCAGTAGGGTTCCCAGGACATGAAAGAAGAAATAAGTTACTGCTTAAAGCCAGCAAAGGGAAGCAGGGAGACCATGAAAGACTTCACTGAAGAGCTAATATTTGAGCTGGACCCTGAGGAAGGAGTAAGGAGACTGTGCATAGAGGCAGAGACATGCATTCTGATTGAGGAAAGGGAAAATAGCTTGGAGATTCACTCAACAAATATTTAACACCTACTGAAGGCTAGGCACTGTTTTAGGTGCTGGCATACAGATATGATCAAGACAGGCATGGTTTTCATGGGTGAGACAGATAAGTAAACACAGATAATTGCAAATTGTGGTAAGTGCTATCAAAGAATGAAATAGGTTTTGATAGAGAATAACAAATCCTCCCTTTATATGGGATTGTCAGGGAATGCATCTTCGAAGAGGTGACATTTGAGCTGAGACCTGTAAGATAAGAAACTAAGCATGAGAAGAGTAGAGAGAAGCCTGATTTAGGCAGAGGGAACCATGTGTACAAAGGCCTAGAGGGTGGAAACAAGCTTGTCTGACTTGAAGATTAGAAGGAAGATCAGTGTGGCTGGCGCATATTGAGCATTGTGGAGAGTGGCAGGGAATGAGGCTGATGAGAGGCAGGGACTTATAGGCCATTGTAAGGAATCTGGATTTCATTCTGAGTGCAGCAGAAAGCTGTGCAAATAAACTTTGTACAGATGATATGGAGCTAGAAAGGAGGGCACTATCTTGGTCTGACTGTGGGACATACTGGCTTCTAGGGACTCTGGAAAGAATCCAGAAATGGATGACAAGAGCACAGGGCAGATCTCTCCATTAGGAGATGACCCAGCTGAATTGAACTTGCCTGGAGAGCTATGCCAGGTTCAATCACACAGGATGTGTGAGTCAGCCATTTCCCTGAAAAATTCTGAGCAGACCCTTCCTGGCTCTGATCCTTAGCCACTCCACCCTGCTTCAGGAAATATGTGATGTCAAGGTCTGAAAGGAAAGGGCAGTTCCTCACCAGACAGCCTGCTAGAGGTTGGGTTGGGCTCCTTCTCAGGCAGGGTGGGGCAGGTGTATGGGTGGGCCTCTTGGAAAGATGGTTATAAGATGGGAATGTAGAATAACTTGAGAAAGCAAATACAAGTCTGGCTTGGGCTTTGTGTGAATGATGTCCAGTGCCTCAAACTTGAGGGTGTATTGAGCATAAGTTGAATCTGAACTATGAAAAAATATCCTGATGCTTCAAGACATTAAAGCACTTCTACATTGGCCCAGTCCAGGCCTACTGAAAAATCCAAGCTTGTGGATTCAGGGAAGGAGGAAGTTTAGGTAAATAATATGTAAATTAACATGCAAATGTTTAGCGATAAGATGTTTGAAGATAAAAGGAGGCATTTTCCTGCAATGCCTGGTTTTTGTAATCTTTGCTCTTGACCCTTTTTCCAGGAGGGGGTGCAGAAATTCAGAGCACTGCAGGCCCAGCCTTCCAACCCTTTGGCCACTGGGTGTCAGCATTTCAGTCTGGATTAAAACGCTTAATCGCCAAGAGGCTTTCAGCTTCTAGTAGAATTTTTAGCAAACAAAATATTTATCTGACCAAGGCCTTGTTGAAAATGGTATTTAGGGGAATGGTGGTACAATGAATGCAGTATATGAAGAATCATTTCCAGTAAAGAGTGAACAAAGAGAGACAGGGTTAAGGGGGAAAAGGTTTAAGAAGGAACAGCTGCTCAAGAAGCAATTCTTAATGTAGAAGGTAGAAATGGCAAAACAGCTGCCCCCACTATGGGTAAATAGAATTATTTTGTAGCATCTTGGCCCCAGATTTGAAGGGATGGCAGGCCATAGATAGTCCCCAATATCGGACTGTTACCTCAAAGTTACATCTGTATAATGGTATGACAGAAGGACTCATTCTTAATTTATGCATGTCTCAACAATTCTCTTAATTGTTCATTTTTAATAGTCAACTAATAAAGACTATCCTCTTCCATACACACAAAAGAATTACATATTTGATTTTTTTTTTCCCCATCTAGTGCTGAGTGATCTAAAAATGGAACACAATTTCTTTTTAAAGGAAACCTAGTTGGGCTCAAATCTTGATTCTACCATATGCTGGCTATATGTCCTCTGGCATAGCTTCTCTGGGCCTCAATTTCCTTGTCTGCAAAATGGTGATAATTACTATCTCATAAGGCTATTGCAGATTAAAGAGCTAATGCTTTAAAACATCTAATAGTAAATGCTCAACAGATGATAGTGATTATCATGATCTTTATTTTTAGGGCTGCTTACAGCTGTTAGTTTGTATTGAGCAGATTTGTGAGGGAGATCCAGGCTAGCAGGTAAGAAGCTAATCCTCTGCTCTTGTCCCCTCTAATGCAGGCCCCTGGCATATAAAGACCCTGGATTTTGCTCTGAGACCAAACCAAGTAGCATACCAACTAGTCAGAGCCACTGTGGTTTACCGCCACCAACTCCACCTAGCTCATTTCCATCTCTCCTGCCATGTGGAACCCTGGGTCCAGAAAAGCCAAACCAACCACTTTCCTTCAGGAAGAGGTTCTTCAAAGCCTTCCTTGCTGTCCAAAGCTTGGACAGAGATGGATATCACACAACATGTTCGGCAAAGGCTCTGGAATCCCAAAGGACGCAGGGTTCTACGACTCCGCTTCATGTGTCAGCAGCAAAAAGGTAGTGAGGTTCTTGAATTTCAGTGGCATGGCACTTCATCCTTGGACACTGCCTTTTTGTTACTCTATGTCAATGACACTCATAAAAGTGTTCAGAAGGCCAAACTTCACCCCAGAGGCCTGGAGGAGTTCATGGAAAGGGACTCTTCTCTTCTCTTGCGGAGGACCCGGCAAGCAGGCCGTATCACATCTTGGGTCCCTGGCCTCTCCAAGGAACATGATGGGCCTAAAAGTAACCAGTGTTCCCTCCACCCTTTCCAGGTCAGCTTCCACCAGCTGGGCTGGGATCACTGGATTATTGCTCCCCATGTATATACCCCAAACTACTGTAAAGGAGCCTGCCCTCGGGTACTACACTATGGTCTCAATTCCCCCAATCATGCCATCATCCAGAACATTGTCAATGAGCTGGTGGACCAGAGTGTCCCTCGGCCCTCCTGTGTTCCTTATAAGTATGTTCCCATTAGCATCCTTTTGGTTGAGGCAAATGGGAGTATCTTGTACAAGGAGTATGAGGATATGATTGCCCAGTCCTGCACATGCAGGTGATAGCAAAGGTAAAGCTAGCTCAGGTGTTCCGAGAAATTGGAAAAGAGTTTAACATAACAAATATCAATGTTTAAAGCAGCAAGTGTTCTACCTGTGATCTTCTACCCATTCTGTGGGTTCCATTCTTTGCCGTGTTACTTAAGTCTCTTCTCCCCATGTATGAGGTTCTCACTTTATACAAACAGTTCTGATACCAAACATTAGTACATCTTGACCACTTGTCAGAGCCCTTAAAGATGTTCTTTTGGAGATACCCAGCTTTCTTGTGTTTTTTTATAGTGACCTTGTCAAAAGTCACCAGTATATGATGGTAGAACTTTCGCAATTGTCCTACCAAGGCCTGCAAAGGTGAAATCTTCCTAGTATCCATCATTTGAGGCTTTCTAGAAGACCTTGGGTTAAGAAAGCCACTTGAGATTTTACTCCTATGTTGCCTCCTGTATCCTCAAAACTCGTACCTGATCAGAAAGACTGCCTGCTTCTCTGCTTGCATTGCCCTCTGAATCTAAAACTGACTTTTCTCAGATGGATTAAAAGTATTTAGGTAATAAACTCCATTAAAATCTTTGGAGGGAAACAGGAGTCTTTCTAAGATATCAGGAATTTTTCTCTCAGCCTCTGAATCTGGGGAAAGTATCTGGGATCCCTTCTCCAGGGTAAGGAGAACAGCCTTTAATAAGACTAATAGGAAAACTTGAATATGGAGCTGAGAGGATAATCACTTCAAAACCACCTGCATCTATGGTGTAGAGAGGGATTGCTGTCATTGCTGATTAGGATTATGTGTGGGGGAGTCATTTTAAACTTTCTAGGGAACAATGGATTTCACAGGGCATTGTTTTATTTAACACTTAAATCCTTGTTAATTATCACAAAGAAAGCTCCCTGGCGGCTCAGAGGCTAGGAGTTGGCCTGGTTGGGGGTGGAGGAGTAGACGACTGCGGCCAGGAAGCTTGAAGAGCTGTCGGGGAAGGGTGAGATGTTCTGAGGCCTGTGGCCAACTTCTTTCTGGGCTTGCCTGTTTGTGAGTTCAATCTGGCTCTGGGCTGGATCTCTGGGGGGAGATGCGCTTGCTGTTTGGGGAGGGATGAAGTACCGCTTAGACTGAATGATGTTTGCAGTGTGACTCTTTTCTATTCCTATACTGTGCTGAAGTGATGGAGACTGGGCTGTGTTACAAATAAATCATTTTTTGTTGTTGTTGTTAAAGAGAATCTTGAATGTTTGGGGGATTGGGAGGGAGTGGGTGGAAGGAATTTATTTCCTTTGTTCCCTTTAACTGTGGTGGGGAGCTCAACCCCAATCTCCAAGGGTGGGGCTGCAGACTCCTACGAGGTTCTCTCTTAAGGCAGTACTGCTAGTGATCAGCCCTCCCCAGGGGGCCCCTTTGAGGAAGCCCAGTCAGTCATTTCCCCTGCCCAACTTTTCCTTGACTAGTCTTATGGCCATTCACAGTGGGATGGGACTGATTTAGGGTAGGTGTATGTATTTGCCAATTGTAAACCCCTTCCCCACCACCACCATTTTTCTTACCTGTCCATCAAATTCACTCACCGTACCGTTTCCCTTCTCAATAACTGATTCCAGCCAAACAAAACATCTTATACATCTATAAATATACAAATTTTATTCTTCCAGAGGAGCTGTTTTTTTAATATCCTTTCATTCATCTATCTTATATCTTTAGGAGTCAGCTCAGACATTTATTTCCTCAATGTCCCCATGACACCCCAGACTTGGGTAGATGCCCTACCTCTGTTCTCACATAGCACTATTTGCTTTCCTTTAACACATTCTTATGTAACTTTGTTGCCAAAAGATGAGATCCTTTGAGGATTTTCAACTGTTTTACCCATCTCCATATTACTGGAGCCTGGACATAGTAGGTCCTCGATGAATACAAACATAAGACAGTGATACTTTGTGTGATGCATTCTTCTTAACATGAAACATTTTAGTGTTCCCATTTCATTTATTTTCTATTGGAATAAATGTAATATAAGATATCCGTTGTATATAAAGATTATTTTTGTACTCCATTATTTCAAAACCATGATTCAAGTTGCAGTAGAATGTGACAGCTATGCTCTTGAATGAGGCAGTTTCAGAATCATTGTAATATGTGGCAAGTTGACATAGAAAAAATGTGGGCTTCCAGTCTAGATATTTCCCTAGCCTGCTTGGGGTAGACACAAATACCTGACAGGCCTGAAGACAGACCTTTTTCACAGGACCAGATTCTGAATTGAGCATTTCAGTGTTCAGAATTTTCAGAAAATCATGGTCTCCTAGCTTTGAGTCCTGAATACATCTGAAACTTAATACATCTGAAACTTAATCTTTTTATGAAAGGCTCAGGGTTAATTGGCCACATTATCCATTAAGCCTTGAGTTGTCAGAATACCCAAGGAAAATACTGGCAGGATGGAGTCATTTGTGGCTGATGTCATGTGGCTTTTCCTTTGAAAAACTGCTTTCAACTCCGCATTCTTCCCTCAAATCTGAAGTAAGATATATATACCTCAAACATTCTTTTGGAAGGAAGGAAATAACTTGCTAGTGGAGGAGGGTATGTGGGAGTCTGTCTGCCCAGGTGGGTAGGGAGAAATGGTTACTTGGTCCAGAAAGGGAAAGCAGAGAGCAAAGTCCACCTTGTCCCGGCTTTCCCTGTGAATAGACCAGAACTTCATTCAATGTATGGTTGCAAAACGAGCAGGCATTTAAGCTTGATTCTGATCCTGGAGGTCTGTTGCATTTACCTTGGTAGTATATTATATCCATTCTGGACCAAGCTGAAAAGCACGTGAAATTTCAGTTCTACCAAATATTTGGGTACCTCATTTTGTAAAAGGTTTTATATCTTCAGTTAGTTCTCCCAACAGCACTATGAAACAGGAGGTATTTGCTCCATTTTTTAAAAAAATAACTGTTTTGAGATATAATTTGCATACCATAAAAGCCACCATTTTAGTTGTTTAATTCAGTGGGTTTTAGTATATTCAAAGTTGTGCAAAATTCACTACAATCATTTTTACCACAAAAAAAGCCCTTGCCCTGTAGCCATTAATCTCCATCCCTCTATGCCAACCCTAGGCCCTGGTAAGCACTGATCCACTTTATTTTCTATAGATTTTAGATATTTATATAAGTCAAATCATATAATATTTGGCTTTTTGTGACGGCTTCAATTTAGCATAATGCTTTCAAGGTTCATCTGTGTTGTTCATTCCTTTTTATTGCTGAATAAAATTCTATTGTAGAATATACCACATTTTCTTTATCCATTCATCAGTTGATAGGCACTTGAATTGTTTCTACTTTTTGGCTATTATGAATAATGACGCTATCTTGTTGTGCTGAGCACCAGGTGTTGTATGTAAGTGTTGAATCACTAAATTCTACACTTGAAACTAATATTATACTGTATGTTAACTAACTGGAATTAAAAACTCGGAAGAAAAACAGAAAAAGGAATAATGCTGTCATGAATGTTCCTGTGCAAGTTTTTGTGTGGACCTATATTTTCAATCCTCTTATGTATATACCTAGGAGTAGTAATGCTGAATCCTATGGTAACTCTGTTTAACATTTTGAGTAACTGCTGAACTATTTTCCAAATTGGCTGTATCATCTTACAATCCAGCAATGTATGAAGGTCTGAATTTCTCTACATCTTCACCAATACTTTTTATTGTCTTTTTTATTTTAGCCGTGCTAGTGGAGGTGAAATAGTATTTCATTGTGGTTTTGGTTGCATTGATGAATAATGTTGAGAATCTTTTTTTTTTTTTTTAAAGATTTTATTTATTTATTTGACAGACAGAGACACAGCGAGAGAGGGAACACAAGCAGGGGGAGAGGGAGAGGGAGAAGCAGGCTTCCCGCTGAGCAGGGAGCCCGATGCGGGGCTCGATCCCAGGATCCCGGGATCATGACCTGAGCCGAAGGCAGACGCTTAACGACTGAGCCACCCAGGCGCCCCTAATGTTGAGAATCTTTTCATGTGCTTATTTGCAACTTGCATATCTTCTTTCAATAAATGTCCATTCAAGTCATTTGCCCAGTTTTTAATTGAGTTGTCTTATTGAGTTGTAAAAGGTGTTTTTTTTTTAATATTCTAGATGTTAGTCCCTTATCAGATGTATGATTTACAAATATTTTCTCTAATTCTGTGGGTTTTCTTTTAACTTTCTTGATGGTGTCCTTTGAAACACGAAAGTTTTTAATTTGGAAAATGAATCAACTATTTCCATCTTTTGTTGCTTGTGCTTTTGGTGTCATCTAAAAATACTGAATAATCAAGGTCATAAAGACAAACACTGATGTCTTTTCCTATGTGTGTGATCATTTTAGCTGTAACATTTAATCCATTTTAGTTAATTATGGATATGGTGTGAGGTAAGAGTCTAAATTCATTCATTTGCTCGTTGATATCCAGTTGCTGCAGCATCATTTGTTGAAAAGACTAATCTTTCCCCCATTGAATTGTCTTGGGACTCTGGTTCAAAATGGACCATAAATATAAGGGTTTATTTCTAGACTCTCAATTTTGTTTCATTGATCCATGTCTATTCTTACAACAGGATATAACGCTGTCTTGATAACTCTAGCTTTGTGTAAGTTTTGAAATTGGGAAATGTAAATCCTCCAAATGTTTTCTTCTTCACCAAGATTGTTTAGGCTATTCTGGGTTGCTTGTATTTCCATGTGAATTTTAGGATCAGATTTTCAATTTCTGAAAAAATACCAGCTTTTTTTTTTTTTTGATTAGGGACTGCATTAAATCTGTAGATAAGTTTGGGTAGTATTTCTTAATATTATTACGTCTTCTGATCCATAAACATGGGGTGTCTTTCCATTTATTTAGGCCTTCTTTAATTTTTTCAATAATGTTTTGTCATTTTTCAGCATATGCTTACACTTTAAGTTTATTCCTAAGTTTTTAATTCTTTCTGATGCTATTATAAAAGGAATTTTTCTAAATTTCATTATCAGACCATTAATTGTTAGTATATAGAATTATAATAGTTTTTGTACATTGAACTTGTACCCTGCAACCTTGCAGAACTCCTTTATTAGCTTCAACGGTTTGGGTGGCTTTCTTAGGATTTTCTATATGCAAGTTTATGTCATCTGTTGAATAGAGATGGTTTTATTTTCTTTCAATCTGGACGCCTTCTTTTTTTTCTTGCCTTTACTTTGGCTAGAACCTCCAATTCAATGTTAATAAAAGTAGTGAGAGCAGACATTCTTGTTCCCAATCTTAGGAGGAAAGTATTCAGTCTTTTAGCAGTAAGTTTGATGGTAGCTGTGATTTATTCATAGATGCCCAACTTCAATACTTACTTTAAAGCTACAATAATCAACACAGTATGGTATTGGTAAAAGAATGAACAGATCAATGGAATAGAATAGCCCCCAAATAGACCCACACAAATATAGTCAACTGATCTTTGACCAAGATACAAAGGCAATTCAATTGATAAAGGATAATTTCAACAAATTATGCTGGAATAACTGGACAACCACATGCAAAGAAATCTAGACAAAGACCTTATACTTATCACAAAAATTAACTGAAAATTAATCAGACATAAATATCAAACTATAAAATTGTGAGAAGATAATATAGCAAATCTAGGTAACCTTTGGTTTGGTGATGACTCCCCCCCCCAATATATCTTGTTTTATATTTTAGGGATTTTCTTTTTTTTTTTAATTTGAGGGATTTTCATACATGATTTCATCTTGGCTTGAACAAGTATCTCATTTTACATTTGTGGAAACAAAGGTTTCTGGACTTACCTGGGGTCACAAAGCATAGCAAATGAGTGGATATTCAGATCCTAACCCAAATCTATCTGATGCCCTGGTGATAACTTCTTAGATATAACACCAAAACATGGTCTAAGAAAGAAAAAATTGCCAAGTTGGACTTCATTAAAATTAAAACTTCTGCAAAAGTCGCTGTTAAGAAAACGTAAAGACAAGCCACAGACTAGAAGGAAATATTTGCCAAATACATATTAGATAAAGGACTTGTATCCAAAGCATACAAAGAACTATTAAGATTCAACAATAAGAAAACAACCCAATTAAAAAATATATATGAACAGAGATACACATGCGTGCATCTGAGCTGGTCCCCATAGTCACATGACCCCTGATTCTAAATTTTCTCTACTACAGCCTTCCTCTTCCTAGCTTATACTGCTAGAATCCTGCCTTATGGTGGCAGGCATCCAGGCATCATATCCACCCCCAAGCCCCCCATCCACCCGCCAATTAAGCCTTGAGTTGTCAGAATATCCAAGGAAAACACTGGCAGGATGGAGTTATTTGTGGCTGATGTTATGTTATGGATTCTCTTTTCTTTTGAAATACAGCTTTCAGCTCAGCACTTTTTCTCAAGTCTGAAGTAAGAGAGATCTACATACCTCAAACATTCTTCTGGAAGGAAGGAGATAACTTGCTAGTGGAGGAAGGTATGTGGGAGTCTGTCTGCCGAGGTGGGTCTGGGGAGAAATGGTTACTTGGTTCAAAGGGAATGAAAAACAGTACAGCCACTTTGGAAAACCATCATCTAACAGTTTCTTACAAAGCTAAATATAGTCTCACCATATAATCCAGCAATCACACTCCTTGTTATTTATTTAAATGAGTTGGAAAGTTACATCTGCACAAAACCCTGCATATTTATGTTTATAGCAGCTTTATTCATAATTGCCCAAACTTGAAAATAACCAAGATGTCCTTTAATAGATAAATGGATAAACTCTGCTACATGTATACAATGGAATATTATTCATCAATAAAAAGAAAGGAGCTATCAAGTCATGAAAAGACATGGAGGAAACTTAAATGCTAAGTGGAAGAAGCTGATCTAAAAAGGCTACATACTGTAGGATTCCATTCATATGACATTCAGGAAAAGGCAAAACTACACAGACAGTAAAAAGAGCAGTGATTGCCATCAGTTCAGAAGGGAAGGGGGGATGAATACATGGAGCACAAGGGATTTTTAGAACAGTGAAATTCTTCTGTATGATACTGTGGTGGTAGATACATGGCATTATGTATGTTTCAAAACCCTTAGAATGTTCAATTGAAAGAGGAAACCCTTACGTAAACTATGGATTTTAATAACATATCAATATTGTTTCTCGATTGTAAAAAAAATGCACCACGCTAATGCACGATGTTAATAATTGAGGAAAACTTTGGAGTGGGGAGAGGAAAGAATGGCAGTATATGGGAACTCTCTGTACTTAACTCTTCAGTATTTCTCTAAACCCAAAACTGCTCTAAAAAGTAAGGTCTGTCAAAACAAAAAGGGCTTTTTGCATGGGGTGAGCTTTGAGGCAGGTCAAATAAAGATGAGTCATGTGAGTGGGTGTTTCCAAGAACTGCCAGACAAGTCAAATTGTGACAATTCTTTAGGAATGGAACTTTTGGGGACCCTCAAACCCCATCTGCCCACTACAGGGTCTGCTAGACTATTGATTTTCACAACTATCAGAGTTGTCAGGCTGTTATTTTTCAAGGCTAGTGTGGATCTGAGGAGAGGGGGATTAGAATAGGACAAGTTAAAATATTCCAAAGCTCACTCTTTTCATAAATGTTCAGCCATTTTTTCTTGAATAAATCCTCCTTGAATTGGTGCAAGCATTTGGTTAATTCTAGAGTTCTGAAAAAGTTGATTTTTTTTTTTTTTTTTGCCACTGTCCTCACTGATTTTATTGAGGAGTTGATTTTTGGAGGTCCTTGCTCTACCATTCCTGAAGTGCTCTTCTATTAAGCCTCATTTTACTGTGACTTGTCCCAGAGATTCATAGCTTCATGTCTTCTCTGCTCATTCTTTTGTTCAACAGATATAAATGGAGTTCTAGAGATAATAGACTATTTCTCATTACCCTATAAAGTTTTAAACAGACCTAGAACCAGAGTGTTTATATACTTCTATCTATCTGTCTCTATCTCTGCATACTTACACATGCACCCCAACCTCAATGTATATACATCTCAATCTATCCATCTATTCTATATGCAATTTCATTTGTAAGTAGAGTTTTTTTGCAACTAGAGTTAATGTGGAGGAAAAAGATTGTGTCCCTACACAATGGGTTGTTGCCTCATTAAATGCTTTTTATCACTTTCTCATCTTTGTGGATTTGAGTGCTTTTATGTTCAGCAAGCAGAAAACTGACCTTGAACCTAGTGCTTTTATCTCACCCTGGGAGTGCCAACAGAAAAATATTAGAGAAAGCAAGATGGGAGGGGGTTTTGGTTAGAGAGGCAGAGGCAAATGGATTCCCACACACCATAAATGTATCAAATACTTAAATAATGTCTGTTAGAAGGAGTAATCTCAAGAATGGGTATGGGGGATGGGCTACAGAAGCTTATTACTTGTACTACTTTCACCAAAATGACAGTTCAGCTGATAGCTGCCAGGATTCTTTTCTGGCACTACCCACATATTGTACCTTACTGGAATCATGCCATGTTTTGCTGATGCTACTGCTGCTGGCACCTCAGCTGGTAAGTCTGTTAGAACTTCACAGTGCTAAGGCCTGGGGGGTAAATGAGATGGGAAATGAACATTAAATTGAGTCTAATTTCTTTTTTTTCCCTTTTTTAGACCCTTACCTACGCAGCTGAAGATACTGTTGTTTTTGAAACTGTCAGTGAGGCTGTGGCAAAATCATTAGATAGATGGGTCTGCCAGTCATCTCCAGGTGACTAGGATGACTCTCTTTTAGAGAATCCTTCATGGCAAACCTGTTGAGATTACCTGCACTTGGAATGTGTAACCAAATACTGCAGGTGAGAGCTTTGTTTCAGTCTCTGCCTATTCACAGCTAAAGTGACTAACTCCAAGATTCCCAGGGTTCAGATGACCCCTGTTTTGTCTTTTTAGGAATGGATACTGTGTAGTCAGAAACTTTGGTTTTGAGACCATGGAGAAAGTAGACATAAAAGCATGAAGGGAGATACAGCCACTTGTGCAGAGCAATTCATTTGGTGTCCTTAGTTTCTGCATCAATGGACCTAAATAATTCCTAGCATTATTGATTTTTTTGACTGTAGCATATTTTATTGTACTTCACTGGAATTATATATGCTTTATATCAGGCTAGGTATGCCTAGGAATTATATGGGGATAGGTGAAAAGATCAAACCACTTGTCCCTATTAGTCTGTGTCCATTGTACCCCAGGACCATCCTGATTATGTCTTAGTTGCAGCAGGATCCTATCAAAACAACATTGCAATGAACAGAAGATGGCTTTGAATTTGGATAGTTTAGTGTAACCAGGTGGAAGAAATTTTTTTCTCTACCCCACCTCTCCACCCAATACATGCACATGTGTGTTATATCTGTCAGTATCTGGACAGCACAGAGAGGAAGAAGGCCTGTGGTTCCTATGGAAATTCTCTGGACCTATGCATTTAACATTAGCTCACAAATTTCCTCATTCCACAGGAATGCAGAACCCCTCCATGATACTCCATATCTCTCTGCTTTTCAGGTTTTATATCTCCCAATGAGATGAGTATATTTTCCCCTCCTAGAGTATACACACACTGCTGTCTTATCATTCTCCACATCCCCTTGTAAGCCAGGAATGGGTAAATGATTAGGAAGAAACCCTGCATGTAACTTCTCTAGCCTTTACTGTGTCCTTCCAGTCTAGTAGTCCCAAACTGTCTGTGAAATCCAGCTGAGGGTGATTGTCAGATGAAGAAAGAGCCTCATGAACCACTATAGCTCTTTGCCCCTTTCCCCCGGGTTTCAGACTTCCAGCCACCAGAACTGTGAGAGAATAAATTTCTGTTGTTTTAAGCCACATAGTTTGTGGTAATTTGTTTATGACAGCCCTAAGAATCTAATACAGTAGGTAAATATAAAAGCTGGTATTATTGTATTTTTGGTTTGTAACTCCTAGTTTTTCTATATTATTCAAAAGATAAATGTATAAAATGATAACTATAAATCTGTTGATGGGAATACAATGTATAAAGATGTAATATGTGACAATAACAACATAAAGGGGTAAGAACAGAGCTGTATAGGAACAGAGCTCTTGTGTAATAATGAAGCTAAATTGGTATTAATTCAAACTAGATTGTTATAAATTTAAGATGTTAATTGTATTCTCTAGGCTAATTAAGAAAATAACCTTAAAATATGCAGAAAAAGAAGTGAGAAGGGGATAAAAACTGTATATTAAAAAATCAATTAAACACAAAAGAAGGCAGTAATTGAGGAAATGATGAACAAAAAGTATAAGATATAGAGAAAACAAATAGCAAAATGGTAGAAGTAAGCACTTCCTTACCAGATATTACTTTAAAAAGTAAAATGCATTACACTCTTGAATTAAAGGCAGAGATGGGCAGAATGGATACAAGAAACATGATCCAACTATGTATTGTCTACAATAGATACACTTTAAATCCAAAGGAAAAAAATAGATTAAAAGTGAAAAAGTTTAAATTGCTATTCCATGTAAATAGTAACAAAAAGAGAGCTGGCTATAATAATATCAGATAAAATAGATTAAGTCAAAAATTGCTGCAAGAGATGAAGACATTATATATTGATAAAAGGGTTAATCCACCAAAAAGATACTAAAATTGTATACTCACTTAAAAATAGTTCTAGAATAATATATAGTTGGAGACTTCAATACCACACTTTTAATTATGGATGGAACACCTAGAAAGAAGGGCAAGAAGGAAATAAAGAATTTGAACACCATTATGAATCAACTAGACCTAGCAGAGATACAGTTGACCTTTGAAGGATGCAGGGGTTGGGGTTGGGGTGCTGATCACCCACACAGTTGAAAACCCACATATAACCTTTGACTTTCCCAAAACTGATCTATTAATAGCCTACTATTGACCAGAAGCCTTACCAATAGCATAGACGATGAACACATAGTTTGTATATATATAATATACTGTATTCTTACAATAAAGTAGGCTAGAGAAAAGAAAATGTTATTAACAAAATCATAAGGGAAATACATTTTCAGTACTGTACTTCATTTATTTAAAAAATCTGTGTATAAGTGGACCCATGCAGTATACAGAATATTCTACCCAACAACAGCCAAATATTTATTCTTTTCAAGTACACTAGGAACATTCTCCATGATAGGCCATATTTTGGTCCACAAAACAAGTGTCAATAAATTTTAAAAGACTGAAATCACACAAAGCATCTTCTCCAACTACAACAGAATGAAAGTAGAATTCACTAACAGAAAGAAAATGGAAAGTTGACAGATATGTTGCAATTAATTAACACACACCTAAACAACTAATGGATGAAAGAAGAAACCACAAGAGAAGTTGGATAATACTTAGAGATAAATGGAAAGGAAAAGACAACATATGAACCCCTAGCAGACACTGCAAAAGCAGTTCTCAGGAGGAAATTTATAGCTCTAAACACTCACATTAAAAAAGAAGAAATATCTCAAATCAGTAACCTAATTTTACACCTTGAGGAGCTAAAAAAGGCAAACTGAAGCCATAGCTAGTAGTAGGAAGGAAATAATAAAGATTAGAGCAGAAATAGATGATAATAGAAAAATGGTAGAGGGGATCAATGAAATAAAAAGTTGGTTCTTTGAAATGCTCAACAAAATTAACAAATCTTTAGCTAGAGTGAGCAATTTGAAAAAGGGAAAAAAAATGCAAATAACTAAAATCAAAAGTGAAAGCAAGGCATTACTACTGACCTTACAGAAATAAAAAGGATTATAAGAAAACACTATGAAGAAATGCATGCCAGACAACCTAGATGAAATATACATATTCCTAGAAACTACCAAAACTGACTTGAGAAGTAGAAAATCTGAACAACCTATAACAAACAAAGAGATTTAATTACTAATCAAAAACTTCCCCAAAGGAAAAAGCCCAGGACCAGATGACTTCACTAGTGAATTCTACCAAACCTTTAAAATATTAACACAAAGAGGAGCTTGAGAAGATGGTGGAGTAGGAGGACCCTGAGCTCACCCTGTCCCACATTTCCAACTAGATAACATCATCCACATCCAAGTCAATAAACTGGAGAGCATTCCAAAGACTGGCAGAACAAACTCCACAACTAAATACAGAGAAGCAGCTGCATCTGAAGGGTTAGGAAGATCAGAAAGCTGGAGTAAGGCTGCCCACAGGAGGGAGGGAGCTGTGTGCAAGAAGAGGGCAGAGAAATGGGCACTTGCATCAGGGAGCTCACACAAGAAGACTGATCCCTGTAGCCTTTGGCTTTAAACCAGAGGGCTTGAATTCCATGAGTTTGTAAAAACCAATGGGACTTGGAACCTGGAGCTTTGGAGGTCAGCTGACTCAGCAATGGGTGCACCCAGAAAGCAGGTGATAGCTGGGTTGCCACCCTTAAATAGGCAACATAAAAATGGCAGTTAATATAACCCTCCCAGGACAAATGGGAGACAAATCTGTTCATACTGATTTCAGAGCATGTTGGGGCACTTCTCCAAAAAAGCAAGGAGCTGGTAGGTGCCATTGTCCTCCTCCATCCTTTGGCATTAGCACAGAGACAACTGCAGAAGGCAGGGCTACACAGACACTTGTTACCTAACCCCTTGACAGTGTGCCACCTAAGAGTTCTCCTGAGGGCTCACTCACACCAAACCTGTTGGCCTTGGCCCTGGACTCAAGGCAAATTTGGTTAAAGCCTAGCAAGTGCCCTGCACAGCTGCTGGGTGCATAGCTGCCACCGAGGACCACACACATCCACCACGCCTCACTTAGCAGTGTGCCCCCAGACTCCCTTGTGTCTTGCCCAGCTACACACCCCTGGCTGCAATCGTGCACCATGCCCAGCCAGGCACCCACGGATGTCCTTGCACAATGCACCAAATCATCCACACCAGCCACACTTGAGCAATGTGCCCAGCCACGACACTGGGCCAAAGCACCACACCATGCCCAGCTGCATGCCCCAGCCACTGCTGTGCCCTGCCCCCAGCCACACACACCTGGCCACCCCAGCATGAAGTCCCCAGACACTGCAGTACTTCAGGGGATCTGGCATAGGACTAGTGGCCCAGCACACATTTTGCTAACACCATCATCCTGCTTCCAAGTTCCCTGGTGGGCACGCCCCCCCAGAGCTGGCCTACCTGGGTCCCACTAATACCACAGAGAGCAAACAGTCCACAACAGGCACAGAGTCAGTGCCAACAACTGCACTGAAAGGGAAAGTGACCCAGACACAACAACAGTGCATAAGTAACACACATAGGATACTCTCCTGAAGTGCCAGGTTCTGGTGAACAGAGGGTACTCCAGAACTACTACTTCATAGAGTTCCTACTTTCAAGAGCAGAAGATACAGGTGACTTTAATACACCGAAATAGACACAATGAGGCCAAAAAAATGAGGAAATAGAGAAATTTATCCCAAATGAAAGAACAGGACAAGGCCACAACCAGAGATCTAAGTGAAATAGATATAAGTAAAATGCCTCATAAAGGATTTAAAGCAATGATCATAAGGATACTCACTGGACTTGAGAAAACAGTGGAGGACATGAGAGAGACCCTTAACACAGAGATAAGGAATAATAGAGGAGAGATAAAGGGATCAATAAGTGAAATGAGGAGTAATGGAAAGTAATCAAGCTAGAATAAAAGAGAGAGGAAAGAATAATGCAAAATGAGAATAGACTTAGAGAATTCAGTGACTCCATCAAAGGTAATATTCATATTATAGGAGTTCCAGAAGAAAAAGAGAGAGAAAAGGGGGCAGATTATTTATTTGAAGGAATAATAGCTGAAAACTTCTGTAATCTGGGGAAGGAAGCAGATATCCAGATCCAGGAGGCATAGAAAACCCCAACAAAGTCAACAAAAGCAAGTAGACACCAAGACATATTATAGTTAAATTTGCAAATATAGTGATAAAGAAAAAATCTTAAAAGCAACAAGACAAAAGAAGTCAGCAACTTACAAGGGAAAGCCCATAACACTAGCAGGAGATTTTTCAACAGAAACTTGGCAAGCCAGAAGAGAGGGGCATGATAGATTCAAAGTGCTGAACGGGAAAAATCTGCAGCCAAGAATACTCTATCCAGCAAGGCTATCATTCAGAATAGAAGGAGAGATAAAGAGTTTCCCTGACACAAAGACTAAAGGAGTTTGTGACCACTAAACCAGCCCTTCAGGAAATATTAAAGGGGACTATTTGAGTGGTAAGGAGAGACCAAAAGTGACAATATAAAGGCAGGAAAACACAAAAGCAGTAAAAATGAATATTTCTATAAAAAATCAGTCAAGGAACTCACAAGAAAAGGATATAAAATATAATGACATATACCTAAAAGGTGGGGAGGAGAGGAAAAAAGAATGGGTTCAAACTTAAATGACCATCAACTAAATATAGACTGCTATATGCAGAAGAGGTTATATCCAAATCTAATGGTAACCGTATATCTAAAACCATTAATAAACATACAAGGAAGAAAGAGAAAGAAATCCAATTATATTATTAAAGAAAATCAACAAAACATGAAAGAGAAAGACAGGGAAGGATCAGAGGAAATCTTCAGAAACAACCACAGAACAAGTAATAAATGGCAATAAATACATATTTATCAATAATTACTGTGAATGTCAATGGACTAAATGTTCCAATGAAAATATATAGGGTGGCAGAATGGATAAAAAAAAAGACCTATTTACATTCTGCCTACAAGAGACCCACTTTAGATCTAAAGACACCTGCAGATTGAAAGTGAGAGGATGGAGAAACATGTATCATACAAATGGATGTCAAAAGAAAGCCAGAATAGCAATACTTATATCAAACAAACTAGACTTTAAAACAAAGACTATAACAAAGAGACAAGGAATAATAAAGGGGAAATCCAACAAGAAGATATTATAATTGTAAATATTTATGCACCCAGCATAGGAGCACCTGAATACATAAAACAGTTAATGACAAATATAAAAGAACGAATTGATAATACAATAATAGTAGGGGACTTTAACACCCCACTCACAGTAATGGACAGATCATCTAAACAGAAAATCAACAAGGAAACAATGGTTTTGAATGACACACTGGAACAAATGGATTTAACAGATATATTCAGAATATTCCATCCTAAAACAACAGAATACACTTCTTTCTAAGTGCACATGGAACATTCTTCAGAATAGATCACATATTAGCCCACAAAACAAACCTCAACAAATTTAAGAAGATCAAAATCATACCATGTACCTTTTCTAACCACAGCGCTATGAAAATAGAAATCAACCTCAAGAAAAAATGGCAAAAACAACAAACACATGGAGGTTAAGCAATATGCTACTAAATAATGAATGGGTCAACCAGGAAATCAAAGAAGAAATAAAAAGTGCATGGGAACAAATGCAAATGAAAACACATGGTCCAAAACCTCTGGGATGCAGCAAAAGCAGTTCTAAGAGGGGATTTTATAGCAATACAAGTCCACCTCAAGAAGCAAGAAAAATCTCAAATAAAGAACCTAACCTTGCACCTAAATGAGCTAGAAAAAGAACAACAAACAAAATCTAAAAACAGCAGAAGGAAAGAAATAATAAAGAGTAGAGCAGAAATAAATGATATAGAAACTAAAATAACAGTAGAACAGGGGCGCCTGGGTGGCTCAGTCAGTTAAGCGGCTGCCTTCAGCTCAGGTCATGATCCCAAGGTCCTGGGATCGAGCCCTGCATCGGGCTCCCTGCTCGGCGGGGAGCCTGCTTCTCCCTCTGCCTGCTGCTCCCCCTGCTTGTGCTCTCTCTCTCTGTCAAATAAACAAATAAAATCTTAAAAAAATAAAAAAATAAAATAAAATAAAATAACAGTAGAACAGATCAATGAAACCAGGAGCTGGTTCTTTGAAAAATCAATAAAATTAATAAACCTCTAGCCAGACTTATCGAGAAAAAAAGAGAAAGGACTCAAATAAAATCACAATGAGAGAGGAGGAATAACAACCAACACTGCAGGAATAGAAACAATCACAAGAGAATATTATGAAAAACTATATGCCAACAAATTGGACAAGCTAGAAGAAATGGATAAATTCCTAGAAACTTATAAACTCCCAAAACTGAAATAGGAGGAAATAAAAAATTTGAACAGACCAATAAGCAGCAAAGAAATCGAGTGAGTAATCCAAATACTCCCAAGAAACACAAGTCCAGGACCAGATGGCTTCACAGGCCAATCTACCGAACATTTAAAGAGTTAATACCTATTCTCAAACTATTCCAAAAAATAGAAAAGGAAAACTTCCAAATTCATTCTAGGAGGCTAGTATTACCATGATACCAAAACCAGACAAAGACTCCATGAAAAAAGAGAACTACAGGCCAATATCTCTGATGAACATAAGTGGAAAAATTCTCAATAAAATACTAGCAAAAAATATCCAACAATACATTAAAAAAAAAACATTCACCACAGTCAAATGGGATTCATTCCTGGGTTGCAAGAGTGGTTTAATATTCACAAATCAATCAATGTGATACATCACATCAATAGGAGAAAGGATAAGAACCATATGATCATTGCAATAGATGCAGAAAAAGCATTTGACAAGTACAACATCCGTTTATGATAAAAGCCTTCAACAAAATAGGTTTAGAGGGAACATATCTCAACGTAATAAAGGCCATCTATGAGAACCCCACAGCTAACATCATCCTTAATGGGGGAAAAACTGAGAGATTTTCCCCTAAGATCAGGAACAAGACAAGGATGTCCACTCTCATCACTTTTATTCAACATATTTCTGAAGTTCTAGCCACAGCAATCAGACAACAAAAAGCAATTAAAGGAATCCAAATCAGTAAGGAAGAAGTAAAACTTTTATTCTTTGCAGATGACATGATACTCTATGTAGAAAAACTTGAAAGACTCCACCAAAAACCTGCTAGAACTTATAAACAAATTCAGTAAAGTCTCAGGATACAGAACCAATGTACAGAAATCTCTCGCATTTCTACACCAATAATGAAGCAGTAGAAAGGAAATTAAGAAAATAATCCCTTTTACAATTGCACCCAAAATAATAAGATACCTAGGAATAAACCTAACCAAAAAGGTGAAAGACCCTGAAAACTATAAAACACTGATGAAAGAAATTGAAGATGACACAAAGAAAGAGAAAGACATCCATGCTCATAGATTAGAATAACAAATATTGTTAAAAGGTCTATACTACCCAAAGCAATGTACACATTTAATGCAATCCCTATCAAAATACCACCAGCATTTTTCATAGAACTAGAACAAAAAAATCCTAAAATTTGTATGGAACCATGAAAGACCCTGATTAGCCAAAGCAATCTTGAAAAATAAAAGCAAAGCTGGAGGCATCACAATTCTGGACTTCAAGTTGTATTAGAAAGCTGTAGTAATCAAAGGGTATGGTACCGGCACAAAAATTGACACATAGATCAACGGAGTGAAATAGGAAACCCAGAAATGAACCCACAAATTTATGGTCAATTAATCTTCGACAACACAGGAAAGAAGTCCAATAGGAAAAAGACAGTCTCTTCAACAAATGTTATTGGGACAGCAATACCCAAAAGAATGAAACGGGATCAGTTTCTCACACCATACACAAAAATAAATTCTAAGTGGATGAAAGACCTAAATATGAGACCTGAAACCATAAAAATCCTTGAAGAGAGCACAGGCAGTAAGGTCCCTGACATTGGCTGCTGCAACATTTTTTAAGATATGTCTCCTGAGGCAAGAGAAACAAAAGCAAAAAGAAACTATTGGGACTACCTCAAAATAAAAAAGCTTCTGCACAGCAAAGGAAACAATCAACAAAACTAAGAGGCAACCTACAGAATGGGAGAAGATATTTGCAAATGACATATTCAATAAAGGGTTAGTACCCAAAATATATAAAGAACTTACAAACTCAACAGCCAAAAATAAATAATCCAATTAAAAATGGGCAGACAATATGAACAGACATGTCACCAAAGATGACCTCCAGATGACCAACAGACACATGAAAAGATGCTCAACATGAGTTATCATTAGAGAAATGCAGATCAAAACTACAATGAGATATCACCTCACACCTGTCAGAATGGCTAAAATCAAGAACACAGGAAAGGACAGGTAGTGGCAAGGATGTGGAGAATAAAGAGCCCTTTTGTACTGCTGATGGGAAAGCAAACTGGTGCAGCCACTGTGGAAAACAGTATGCAGGTTCCAAAAAAAGTTGAAAATAGAACTACCTTAGATCTAGCAACCCAAAGAATAGAAAACACTAATTCAAAGGGATACATGCACCCCTATGTTTATAGCAGCATTATTTACAATAACCAAGATATGGAATCAGCGTAAGTGTCCAGTGACTGATGAATGGATAAAGAAGAAGTGATATATATATAATGGAATATTATTCAGCCATAAGAGAGAATGAAATCTTGCCATTTGCAATGACATGGGTGGAGCTAGAGATTATAATGCTAAGCGAAATTAGTCAGTCAGAGAAAGACAAATACCATATGATTTCACTCATATGTGGAATTTAAGAAATAAAAGAAGCAAAGGAAAAAATGAGAGAGAGAGAGTGTCAAAGAAAGAGACAGACTTTTAATTATAGAGAACAGTCTGATGGTTATCAGAAGGGAGGGGGGATGGGTGAAATAGGTGTGGAAATTAAGGAGTGTACTTGTGATGAGAACAGGGGATCTATGAAACTGTTGAATTAGTATATTGTACACCTGAAACTAATATAACACCGGCACATGTTATGTTGAAATAACATAACATAACACCGGCACTAGTATGTTAGCTAACTGGAATTAAAATAAAGACATTAAAAATATAATAAAAAATAAAAATTAAAGTCTCCCCCTCCAAAAAAATTTTAAAAATTAAAAAAAAATTAGCACAAATCTTTCTCAGACTCTTTCAAAAAGTAGAAAATACTTCCTAGCTCATTCTGTGAGGTCAGCATTACCCTGAAAATAAAACTAGACCAAGATACTATAAGAAAACTACAGACTAACATCCCAAATTAATATAAATGCAGAACTCCTCAACAAAATAGCAGCAAACCAAATCCAGCAGCATATTTAAAGGATTATGCACTATGATCAAGAGGGTTGTATCCCAGGAATGGAAGAGTGATTTCATATATGATAATCAGTATAACCACATTAATACAATAAAAGGGGAAAATACATGATCATCCCAATTGATGCAGAAAACAGATTTGACAAAATCTAACATCCTTTTAAGATAAAAAAACTCAAAGAATAAATAATAGAAGGGAATTTCCTTAACATGATATAGAGCATTCAGGAAACAACTCTAGGTAACAGCAGGCTCAATAAGCTCAGTGGTGAAAGTATGAAAGTTTTCCCTTTAATATCAGGGTAAGACAGGTTCCTGCACTTGTCACTTCTATTCAACATTGTACTGGAAGTTATAGCCTGAGGAATTAGGCAAGTAAAAAATGACATCCAAAGTGGAAAGAAAAAATTTCAACTATCTCTATTCATAGACATCATGATCTTACATATAGAAAATCCTGATGACTCTACACACACACACACACACGCACTATTCGAGTTAATAAAAATATGTAGTGAAGCTGTAAGATACAAAATCAATACATAATCATCAGTTGTAGTTTTCTACTCTAGCAATGAACAACCAAATAAGAAATTAAGAAAAAAAAGAAGAAAATAATTCCATTTATGATGACATTATAAAGAGTAGGATACTTAGGGATAAATTAACAAAAAAGATATCTTACTGGTAACAGAAAATTACAAATATTGATAAAAGAAATTAGAGAAGACATAAAAATGGAGAGCAATATTGTGTTAATAGATTGGAAGACTTTGTATCAAAATGGCAATATTCCCAAAAATGATTGATAGATATGAGGTAATTCCTATGACCTCTTTTGCAGAAATGGAAAACCTCAACATGAAATTCATATGTAATTGCAAGGGATCTTAAATAAAACAATCTTGAAAAAGAAGAATCAAGTAGAGGGATCCACAATTCCCAATTTCAAAACTTGGTACAAAATTTCAGGAATCAAAACAGTGTGAACTGGCATAAGGATAGACATATAGATTAATGGAGCTGAATTGAGGGTTCAGAAATAAACCCATACATCTATGGTCAACTGATTTCTGACAAGGGTGAAAAAACATGCAACTGGGAAAAAATTGTCTTTTTTAAAAAAAAATGTGTTGAAAAAACTGCATATCCATATGCAAAAGAATGTAGTTTGATCTTTCCTCTGTATACAAAAATTAATTAAAAATAGATCAAATTCCTAAATACAAGACCCCAAACTATAAAAGTATTAGAAGAATATTTAGAGGTAAATCTTCGTGACTTTGGATTTGGCAATGGTTTTTTAGATATTTCACCAAGAGTATAAGGAACAAAAGAAAAAATATATATACATTGGGCTTCATTAAAATTAAAAACTTTTGTGTATTAAGAGACACTATCAAGAGCATAAAAAGACAACTCTTGTAATGGAAAAGAATATTTGCAAATCATATTTTTGATGTGGGTCTAGTATTCAGAATATTTAAAAAAAAGTCTTAAAACTGAATAGCAAAAGATAATCCAATTAAACAGCAGGCAAAGAACTCAATAGACATTTCCCTGAGGTAGACATACAAATGGCTAATAAGTCCATGAAAAGATGTTTAACATCACTGCTATAAACTGAATGTTTATATCCCCCCAAAATTCATATGTTGAAACCTAACCCCCAGTGTAACTGTGCTTGGAGGCGGGACCTTTAGGAGATGATTAGGTCACAAGGGTAGACCTTCATGAATGGAATTCTTGCCCTTATAATAGAGGCCTCAGAGAGCTCCCTCATCTCTTCCACCATGTAAGGTTACAGTAAGAAGTTGACCATTTATGAAGGAGGAAGCAAGCTCTCACCAGACACTGAATCTGCCAGCACCTTGATCTTACACTTTCTAGCCTCCAGAGCTGTCAGAAATAAATTTGTTATTTTATAAGCCACTCAGTCTATGGAATTCTGTTTTAGCAGCTTAAATGGACTAAGACAATCATTAATAATTAGGGAAATACAAATCAAACTACAATGAGATATCACTTCACACCTACTGGGATGACTATAATATAAAAAATGGAAAATATTAAGTTTGAAAAGGATATGGGGAAACTGGAACCCTTATACATTGCTGGTGGGAATATAAAATGGTTCAGCTGTTTTAGAAATTTGGAGTTTCCTCAATACGTTCAACATAGAATTATCATATAACTCAGCAATTTCACTCCTGGTTTTATATCCAAAATAATTGAATATAGGTGTTCAAGGGAAACTCTGTACACAAATGTTCATTCCAGCCCTATGCACAATAGGAAATCAACTGATGCATGGATAAGCAAAATGTGATATATCCATACAATAGGATATTATTCAACCATAAGAATGAAGTATGGATACTTTCTACAACATGGATAAACCTTGAAAACATTATGCTAACTGAAGAAGTCAGACACAGAAGGGCACATAGTGTATGATTCCATTTGTATGAAATATCAAGAAAAGGCATATCTACAGAGACAAAATATATTAGTGGTTGCCAGAAACTAGGGGGAAAAGACAATGTGGAATGACTGCCTAATTGGTATGGGGTTTCCTTTTGGGGTGATAAAAATGTTCTGGAACAAGACAGAGTTGGTGGTTGTACAACCTAGTAAATGTAGTAAATGCCCTGACTTGTATACTTTATAATAGTTAAAATGGTAAATTCTATGTTATTTGTATTTTACCACAACAAGAAAAGAAAAAAACAATGTATTGTTTTGGTCTGTAGTCCCAAATTTGATGACCCTTCCTCTAGGGAATTAAAAACATATACTTAGCTTTCATAGTCTATCTAAAAGTAATATTTTACCACTCTATTTGGGATATTGAAACTATTACTTAATAGGTACCTTTACCTTGCCTTCTTTATTCTATAATTGTTTTATATATTACATCTACATATATTGAAAATCCATCAAACATTTTTATAATTTTTGCTATCAAATATAATTTTTAAAAACTCAAGAGAACAAAAATAGTCTATTATATTTACTCAGGTATTTACTGTTGCTTTTGCTCTTCCTTCATTTCTGCTGTTCCATATTTCTTTTTGGTTAAATTTTCTTCCTGTCTAAAAAGCCTCTTTTTATTATTCTTTTAAGGCATATCTGCTTGCTATAAATACTCTTAGATTTACTTTATCTGGGAATGTCTTTATTTTACTCTTTTCCCCTGAACAGTATTTTCACTGGATATGGATATAGAATTTGGAATTGGCAGATCTTTTCTTTCTGTACTTGAAAAATGTTGCCACTTCTTTCTGCCCACCATGGTTTCTAGTGAGAAATCTAACGTCATTTGAATCATTTTACCCATTATATATAATGGGTATATTTTCTATGGCTATTTTCAAGATCATTTCTTTGTCTTTGGTTTTTGGCAATTTTATTAGGGTGTTTCTTGGCATGAATTTCTTTTGGTTTATCTTAGTTTGGATTCACTTAGCTTCTTAAATTGGTTAGGTGTATATCTCTGCCAAACTTGGGAAATTCTGTGTCACTATTTCTTCAAATATTTTTTTAGCAGCACATTCCTCTTTCTTACCTCTGATGATGCAAATATTTGACCATTTGTTATTGATCCACAAGTCCCTAAACCTATGTTAGCTATTTTTCAATTTTTTCTTTGTTTTTCAGAATGGATAGTTTCTATTCATAGATTTTAAAGTTCACTGACTCTTTCCTCTGTCATCTCCATTCTGTTATTGCATCCATCCAGTTATGTTTTCTTAAAATTTCAGTTATTGCGAATTTCAGTTCTAAAATTTCCGTTTCAGTGGGGTTTTTTTATTAATTTCAATTAGCCAACATATAGTATATCATTAGTTTTTGATGTAGTGTTCAATGAGTGGGTTTTTTAGACAGCTTCTATACCTTTGTGAAGTGTATTAGTTATTGTTATGTAACAAATTACCCACAAACTTAGTGACTTAAAAGAACACAAACTTACTGTCTTACATATTCTGTCAATCAGAAGTTGGCACAGCTTAGCTAGATACTTGCCTTGGCTTTAATCGAGGTATTGGCCAGGGCTCTATTCTCACTTGGAGCTTGACTGGTAGTTGGTTTGCTTCTAAGTTCACTCAGGTTGTTAGAATGTGCTTCCTTTTGTCTGTAAGATTGAGAGCCTTTGATTCTTACTAGTTGTCAGTTGGAAAACATGCTCAGCTCCTGGAGGCTGCCTGAAGTTCCTTACTACATGGTTCTCTTACAATATGGAAACTTGCTTCTTCAAAGCTAGCAAGGAAGAAAGAGAGCAAATTGGCTAACAAGATGGAGTTTTGTAAAATATAGCATAATCACAAGGAGTAACCACCTTAAAGTCTGTCTACTATATTGAGAATTTGTGCTTTAACATTTGTTACAAGAATGTTCAAGATTGCTTATTTGAGCATTTTTATAAGAGCTGTATTTGTATGATGATTCCAACATTTGTGTCATCTTTGTTTTCATGTCTGTTTATTTCCCATGCAACTTGAAGTTTTAATGTTTTTCATATGCCTAATAATTTTGGATTGCATCTTGTCATTTTAAATATTTTGCTATGAGACTATGGGCCTCTTCTAAATTCTATGAAGAATGTTGACATTTTGTTTTAGCAAGCAACTGACTTAATTAACTTCTGGCCCCAAGTTCCAATTTGCCTTCTGTTGGTTGTGTTTCCAATACCAGTTAAGCTTTCTTAGGCTTTGTAGTGTTATTTGAATCCATCCTGTGAATGTATTCACAGTTCAAACTAGGAGATGCCAAAGGAAGAAGAAAAGTTTAAAAAATGGTAAACTCACTGCTGATAAGGTGGTGATTCTACTTCTAGTGTTCTTTACTTCTGCTGTTTACTTTTCAGAGACCTCAAATACCTGCCCCTGTATTCAGTCTGGTTCCATAGTTGTATTCAGTGAGACAGACAGGGTAAAGCATGCTCACTCCATGTCACACAGGACCAGAACTCCTGTAATAGATATTTTACTGCTCTCTCTGCATCTACTCTAGCCATTCTCACAAGCCATTCTCTATGCATCAACTAGAATTGTCCTTAAAATCCTAAGATTATATCACTCCCTTGCTTAAAACCCCTGAGGTGGCTTCCCATTTTACTTAAAACCAACTCCTTATGATGACCTACAAAACCTTACATAATCTGACCCCTGCATCTTTCTCCCAACTAATATCGTGCCCCTCACTCACACTATCCTAGTCCCATGCATTTTCTTTTAGTTCTTAGTGCATGGAAAACTCAGTTCTTCTCCAGAGATTTGCATTTGTTCTGTCATTCTGGGATGCTTTTTCAACATCTTTGCATGACTTTCATCTTATTTAGGTCTCAGCTCAAATGCTATCCCCTCGGATATTCTTTTAGACCACTTAATCTAAAGTAGCCTAACCCTTTGCATCACTGATATTACTTTCAGAATGCTACAGCTTCTTAGAAGTATCTAATCCATGTATTTGTTCACTTATTTTCCTTTTCCCACTGAAATTGCAGTTCTTGGAGGGCAGAAAGTTCTTAGAGTCTTTCTTGTTCATTGCTGTATTCTCAGTGTGCCTAGTAGAGCATTTTACACATAGTAGATTCTAAAAATATATTCATTCAGTGAATGAATATCTTTCCAATCTTATTTCTATGCACACATTTTAAAACCATAAACTTTTTAAAATAAAAGCTATGTTTAGTAGGGCTTAATATTCTGTTTCATTAATTGTATTTCAACAACATCACCTCAAGAGCTCCTTCACTACACTGGGTGCTTTGGTGTGAAGTAGTGTAACAGTTTGCATTCAGCGATTTCTCTGGTTTCTGACTGGCTCTGTGCTAGAATTATAATTTTGTCTTCACTCATGTTGTCATTTTCTCCTCCTTTTGTTTCTTTTAAAATTATGTATGTCTTTTCATTAAACATTCCTTCACTGCGGTCATCTTGTTTATTAGATTACTTGATTATTTTCATTCCTACCCTTCAACAGTATAAGCTTCAGAAGTGCTGGTTTGTTCACTGCTGTATCCCTATTTTCTGGAACAGCCACTCTGTAAATGTTTGTTGAAGGAATACATCATATTTAATTTCTTCAATTGTCTCATTTGTAAAACAGCGATGGCGATACCTATATCATTGAATATTTGGGAGAATAGTAGACTGTATTATGATGTGGATGCAGGAGGGCATATAAAATGCCATCACTAGCTAGAAGTCTGGGTGTTGTACATTAGCTTCCACAGCAATGCTATTTCAAGTCTGGCTTCAGCAAAATTTGCAAACTCTAGCCTGAACTTGAACATTGGCATTGCACTTATATAGTTAAAACTGCAAATACTAAATCCAAAAGTGTCAGGTTTCAACTCTATAGGAACACAAGGAATTCCCTATAGGAATTTTATTTGATGGGAAATAGAAGTGAAATAGATTATGAAACACCTCATTTCTAAAGTCGAAGAATTGCAGAACTTAAACTTGATGTAGTGGGCAAAGGAACAATTTTAAATTTCTGAGCAGGGGGACAGTGTTATAAAAATGGTGTTTGCATGTGAGTATATTTTTCATGGCAAAGGGATACTCTAACTGTTCCATGCGGTTGTTCTTGGTGGTGCTTTTTGTCTGGTAAGTAGGAAAAATAGGTAAGTTCTTTGTGGGGCCTTCAGTATTGGCAAAAGTTTCCCTGCAGCAGTGTTTGAAGGGGATGGAAGAGAGTAGCTATGAGAGACATTTTTGTAGCAGTGTTTGTTTGCAAATTAAGAATATTTTGCTATGTTTCTTGATCTACAAAATGGCAACAATTTAAAAGTAGTATTTGTTCTAAGTTCCCTCCCCTTTGCACATATTCCTTCTGCTTGGGTAGCTCTTTGGTTTTCACTCAATAATTACCTTTCTCAGTATGCTGCAGAGAGCTTGGAAAGTACTGATGTCTCATTCAGTGATTCATCCTATTTATTGCCTAATTTAGAAGGACAGTGAAAGCACTCGTAATTACTCTGTGATTTTCCACATTGACAGCTTAGCTAAGATTTGGCAAGTCCCAAAGTAATTCAAAGTACTTTCAAGTTCTCTGCAGCCTGGCAGAGTGCATGCCTAGAAAGAGAGAACATTACAGGGATCTGACCTTAACACTAGCCTGTCCAACAGTCTCTCCTGTCATTCTTCTCCCAAGATGAGGGCTATAAAGAGACTTCCTTTATCTTCTGCATCCACCTGAGTTGGTTTGTCAGTAAGATGACCATCTTAAGTCTAATGTCTAGACTTCACACAATGGTATGCTTTGGAGGCATCCCTGAAAGACCTCCTGCCTCCAAATCTGTCCCTCACTCTCTTGCCACACTGCCTAAATATTACAATTTTATAAATTAATTCCTGTATGACATTATCAAGAATATATGCTAAAATTATTTATGATCAGGATAAAGGTAACTGGTTAATCCTAGAAGGCATCCTTGCCAGTTTTTTTAATTCATCTTCATCACAATTCTTTCCAAATCTTAAACAAGTTACAATTTAATTAAAAGAAATTCCTTTTGCATCTACACAACTCTTCTTTTGAAATGCAAATTCTGTATAAGTGGTTTGAAGCCATGGATATATTGGGATGTATTCATGTGGTACGGTGAACAAAACATGAGCCTGGAGTCCCACATATTTGGGTTCAAATCTCTGCTCTACTATTTATTAACTGGGTGGCTTTGGGCAAGTCCCTTTAACTCTTTGGGCTTTAGTTTGCTGAGCATAGTGTTACTTAAGTCATAGGGTTTTGGTGAGGAGAGGGAAAGAGAAGTGAGGGAGGTCAGTTTATATGGGTAATACAGAGCTATTGGGTGGGCAGCTTTGGAGACTCCAGAATTTTTCTCCATTTGGTTGGTCATGGGGTAAAAGAAACAGAAGGAGCAAGGAGACCCGCTTGTCTTATTTTAAAGTGACCATCATACTGTTTTTACTCATGTGATATATTTATTGGGAATAGCTGATGCCGATATGGAAGAGAGAGGCTAACCCTCCCCAAGCTTTCTGTAGGTGCTGCCAATAGAATCAAGAACAGGCCAATATCAAAAGAGGTCCTTGAATACAAACTTACGACTTCAGTCTATTGTAGAGGGCTCTACCTAGGATGTTGCTGGTGCTGGTGCTGCTAACAACAACAAAAACAATAGTACAACAGGTAACACTTTTATGGTGCTTATTATCTGCAAGATACTGTTCTAAGCACTTTATGTATATTCAATTTTATCCTTACAAAACCCTTAATATGTAGATACAATTGTTATCTCCATGTTATAGACAAAGAAACTGTTAAATGACAGAGATATGACAAATGTAGGAAATCTCTTATTTTTAGGTCATTTAGAGGCAGAGCTCTGATCTCTTTCTTTGCTTCTAGCCTCAATAGTTGCCCTGCCAGGGACAGAGAGAACATGGTCCAGTATAATAGTTACTGTATTTTAAATCTGATTGAGTTATTGAGTCTGGAGGTTCCTTCTCTAATAAGCAGTTTGGTGAGAGAGGTAGCAGACTTTGTCTTTGGGGATCAAACTTATGTTGACCTAAACCTGTCTACTCCTCCATACAACCCACAATGGTTAATTTAATGTGTTAACTTGGCTATATTGTGGTGCCCAATTATCTGTCAAACACTAGTCTAAATGTTGTTGTGAAGGTATTTTGTTAATGTGATTAATATTTACAATCAGTTGACTTTAAGTAAAAGAAATTACCCTCGATAATATGTGTGGACCTGATCCAAACCTTAAGAGCAAAAACTGAGGTTTCTGGGAAAAAAGAAATTCTGCCTCAAGACTGTAACATAGAAATCCTTCCTGAGTTTCCAACCTGTTGGCCTATAGATTTCGGATTTGCCAACTCCCACAATCACATGAGCCAATTCCTTAAAATAAATTTATTTATTTATATGTTTCTTACTGCTTCTGTTTCTCTGGAGAATCCTGACTGATACACACTCCAGACTATGGTCTGCTCTCTTTGACAGTGACTGCTTATTGTAGTTGTAGGAAAATGAGCATGCTCCCCCTCCCACCACTGCCTGATTAATATCTGTGAAAACTACGGACACTCCTGGAATCTTAGTTCCTCTTCCGTCAAATGGACATGTTGATCCCTATATTGAAGACTGATATTCAGAATATTTAACAACTGGTATGGCATAGGCTCTAACCAATCAGAGTATATACTGGTCAAAAACCAACTAGTCATCCATGCTGATTAAAAAAATCAGCCCTAACTCATGGTTAAGACCCACTGTCTGTGAGCACTTATTAAAAATTCATATGCTTATTTCAAGTCAGTAGTTCTCAGTGGATTGTAGGAATCTGTGTTTTTAACAAGTTCTCCAGGGATTATGATTATCAGGCAAGCTTGGGAAAAGCAGAAATAATGCCCAGGATCTAGTATCATGGTAGGTTCTTGATATATTTTAACTATCAATTCTTCCCATCAAAATCCTTTGGAAAAAAAGTATGAGTTGATGGGTTTTTCCATCTCTGGAACAATAAGAACAAACCTCTAACTGATCACACATTCATATGCAGAGAAAGTATTTGAAGATTTCAAAGAATACTATTTTATTAATGTTAACCCTGGTTTGTGGGAATAGGGAATTTTCCCATAATGAGGAGAAGAAATAGAAGGTAACATAATCTTGGCCAGTGGCTTCAAATGCTTCAATCTAGAAGTTCAGAAACATGAGTTCTGTCTGACTCTCCCAAAAACTAGGTATGTGATTGTATACAAGACCCTAAATCTCTCTGAACTCCCATTTGTTTCTTCAGAAAGTGGAGATAATATGTGCCCAATTTTCTTCATAAAATGTTGTGATAATCAAGTGGAATCAGAAAAAAAAGGGTACTTAGAGATCCAACTCTAGACCCAATTCCCTCATTGTACAGATAAGGAAACTGAGGCTCCAAGAGAAGAAGGATATTGTTCATAGTCTCTAAACCATCCACAGTGAGAATTAGGATTTCACTTCTATGAGTGGAATTATAATGTCATAATGCTGCTACAGGAAAATTCTCAGTTTGAAGTCAGTCAAACCCAGGTTTGAATCCCCGTTCTTGCACTTACCTCTTGACTTCAGACAAGTTACTTCAATTATATGTGCCTCAGTTTCTTCATTTGTAAAATGGGTGGAAAAAAACTGTACCTACCTCATAGGGTTGTGTTGAGCAGTTAAATGGATGTGAAAGGTGTGGAAGACAGTAATGGCTCAGTAATGTCAGTGCTTTTCCTTGGCTAATCTAGTGCTGTTTCTCTAATCTTACTATTACATTATGACACAGTTTCCAGATCTCATGGAGTCCCTGTGTTTCCTTGTGACAGAAAACATGGCAAGTATTAGAGTGGGGTAGCAACATGTGGTTGGGGATTTAGCCTTTTTCTACAGACTAATCACTATTTTTCTACGAAAAATGGACCTGTGCTCAGGTTTCTAATTATGTGCTAAGCCATGAAAAGTCTTCTGGTATCTAGATGAGTCATCAGCACAAAAAAATCAGAATAACAATATTTATAGCTCCATGGGTCCATTCCCACAAAAAAAGAGGGTTTGTTTTCCAAAGATGGCTTTCAAAGCTCATATGATACATCTGCTCTCAGCCTAGCCTCAAGTTCAAACTGTCATGTTAAATAGAAAACCAATTGTTCCCTCCTCTAATTTTATCTTTTCAAGATATGGACATTATGTACAAACTAAGGCACTGAATGTGGGCCACAGTACTATAGGTGAAAGACCCAATTTCTACCTCCAGAATCATGTGCTTCTGATTCTAGTTGAAGGTCCATTTGGCCAGTACAAAGTTGGAAGAAAATCTTGCTATAATTTCTCACTCAAAAACCAAGGTTCATGTACTTGTTCTTCCAGCTTTATTGAGATGTAATTGACACATAATATTGTATAAGTTTAAAGTGTACAACATGATGATTTGATGCATGTATATACTGCAAAATGATTACCACAGTAAGGTTAGTTAACACATCCATCACTCCACAACTTGGGGGGGGGGGGGAGAACATTTAAGATCTACTCTTTTAGCAACTTTCAAGTATATAATAAAGTATTGTTAACTATAGTCACCTGCTGTATATTAGATGCCCAGAACTTATTCATCTTCTAATTGGAAGTTTATACCCTTTGACTAACATCTCTCCATTTCCTCCACCCCCCAGCCACTGGCAACCACCACTCTACGCTCTGTTTGTATGAGCTCAGTTTTGTTTTAGATTTACTTTGACTAGCTCACTTCTAGAAATTGAGCCTAAGAAAATTATTTAAAATTCACTTATTTGAGAAGTGTGTAATGAGCATCTAGGATTCTTGGACATCAGTGAACTAAAGAGACAAAGGACTTTGCCCTTATAGATTAACCTCAAAGTTGGAAGAACCAATAATAAACAATGAACATAATTGCATACAGTAGATAGTATGCATACATGGTGATAAGAACTTTGGGGGAAAAAATAGAGTGAGTCCTTGCATGTAGGCATTTCCATGTCATGGTACAACAAAAGAAAATAAATAAATAAACTGGACTTTGTCAAAATTATGAGCTTTTGTTCTTTGAACGGTACTATCAAGAAAGTGAAAAATACAACCCAAAGGGAGAAGATATTTACAAATCATATATTTGGTAATAATCTAGTATTCAGAATCTGTAAAGTACTCACAACTCAATAATAAAAAGACATAGGAATGATGTACTAATACATGCTGAAACATGGAAGAATCTGGAAAACGTTAAGCTAAGTGAAAGAAGCCAATCACAAAAGACAACATATATGATTCCATTCATATGAAATGTACAGGATAGGCCAAGCTATAGAGACAGAAAATAGATTAGAAATTGCTGCCAGCAACTGGAGGACAGAGGAAATGGGGAGTAACCGCTAGTGGGTATGGGATCATTTTATAGGGTGATGAAAATGTCCTAAAATTGATTGTGCTAATTGTTGTACAAGTGTGGATCAACTAAAAACATTGAATTATACACAGTAAATGGGTGAATTGTATGGTATGTGAATTATACGTCAAAAATGTTACCAAAAATGTCCCAATAAAAGTTTATTTTTTATTTTTTTAAGATCTTATTTATTTATTTGACAGAGAGAAAGAGAGCACAAGCAGGGGGAGTGGCAGGCAGAGGGAGAGGGAGAAGCAGGCTCCCCGCCGAGCAGGGAGCCTGATGTGGGGTTTGATCCCAGGACCTTGGGATCATGACCTGAGCCAAAGGCAGACCCTTAATTGACTGAGCAACACAGGTACCCCTCTATAAAAATTTAAAACAGTATAACAAAAAGTTTCCCTGCACAGAGTTCTGGAGGGGTAAAGAGTTAAGCAGATACATGTAATTCTTGAGAGCATAAATTCTGGAAACCAGGACAGTGTCTTTTATACTGCTGCAATGCACATATTTAATACAGTTCTGTATATAGCCAATGTTAAAGACAATCACAATAAAAATGATGGAAAACTCTTGGAGTCAAATCACTATTCAATTTGCAACTATGTAGAAGAGAAGCTGTTATAAAATCATGGGAATCTCCAAGAGTTTAGATATGGGGGATGCCTGTCAAATTGATTTTTGCAAGACTTGAGACTCAGGCAGAAACTGGCTTATTCTAGAGATGCCCTGGAATTCAAATAACTAGCAACTAGGCCTAGGAATGTTAGGCCTGTTCTGAATACCCCAGAAATTTTAGCACGCTAGAAACTATCTCAGGGCTCAGGGCCTGACTACAGAATCATAGAACTGATTTGCTTTCCATGAAGATTTTAACACTACAGAGAAGAGCATCAGATTTGGAGTCAGTATTTGAGACTAAGAGTTCTGACCTCTGTCTCTTATGGAGATACCAAGGGGGCATTTTTCAATGATTTTTCTCCCAATAAAATCCCAAGGTCTGATTTTGGTACAGATCTATGCAGTTCACCTAGGAGCAAATGGCTGTTAAGATCATTGACTCAGACTACACAGTGAGTACATGTTAGACTAAATCCTCATTTTAGCCAGTTTTAGATTGATTTTGCATGAAACTGGCAATAAAATAACATTGTTTAAACTTCACAAACATCTGTCAGGGAGCTAGTCTGACACAAATAATTTTCACCAATAGGTTAAAGATAAACCTGTAGCAGTTTGATTTCTCTGCTGGTAGGAATAAGGTGGTTGATCAGAGAATCAGTATTATTTATATTTGCTCCCCCAAAAACCCTGATGGTATAAAACACATATATTTTGCTTTATGGGATAGATTAATTCCCACAAATTCCCACATGTAAGACTAAAACTAAAGAGCACTTATATTGAATTCCATGCACCCCATTAAGAATTCAGAGATGGGTTTCCATGGGGGGAGAATTCCCCTAAGGAACTTGAAAATTTTTGCAAAAAAAGATGCTAACCTGGTGGTCATTTCTTTGGCCTATTGAGTAATATAGAGACTACTGCTACATTTTTGGTGCTACCAACTGTAAGCTGCAATTTAGTATTTATCCGCCCATCCTAAGAATTCAGTTAGGGCCCAGCCAGTACAATTCAGGTCTCCTCAAGGATTCTTACACATACTGGTAGTGAGAGACCTGATTGCCTAATTAGGAAGGTCCTAGATGGTGTTCCTGAGGTTAAAGTTAGCAGAAAGGGCTTCAACACCAGATTTTTAAAAAAAGATTTTATTTATTTATTTATTTATTTATTTATTTATTTGAGAAGGGGGAGGGGCAGAGTGGGAGGGAGAGGGAGAGAATCTCAAGCAGACTCCATGCTGTGTGCGGGCCCAACAACAGGGCTCTATCTCACAACCCTGAGATCATAACCTGAGTCAAAACCAAGAGTCAGATGCTTAACTAACTGAGCCACACGGGTGCCACTCAACACCACTTTTTTTAGAAGGATTTTATATTAGCCTACCAAAATTACAAAGCAGTGGTTCTCAAATTTCAGAAGGCATGTTGAAAATGCAGATTCTTGGGCCTCATCGTCAGTGACTGTATTCAATAGGTCTCAAAGCGGATGCCCAGAAAAGTGCATTTTAAAGTAAACAATAGGGAATTTGATGCAAGAGTTCCAGGGGCAGCATTTTAAGAACCATTACTATATCTGAAAGAAAGAAGATTCTAAATGTCAGGGATTGAGGTGCCTGAGTGGCTCAGTCGGCTAAGCATCTGCCTTCGGCTCAGGTCATGATCCCAGGGTCTTGGGATCGAGTCCCGCATTGGGCTTCCTGCTCCGTGGGGAGCCTGCTTCTCCCTCTCCCTCTGCCTGTCACTCCCCCTGCACATGCTCTTTCTCTCTGTCAAATAAATAAATAAAACCTTACAAAAAGATTTAAATGTCAGGGATTGTGGAATACTTAAAATGATAGACTCAGTCATGTTGGAGCTCCTGCAAGATCTCTTATAATAGCTAATATTTATTGAGCCCTTCACTGTGTACCAAGCACTGCTCAAAGCATTATTTTTGTATTGTCATTTATTCCTTGCAACCCTATTAGTTAGGTACTATTATCCTCATTTTACAGATGAGGAAACCAGGGCACAGAGAAATTAAATAACTTGCCCTATGGCCTACAGCTAGTAAGTAGTAGACAGTTTCACTTTTGAACCTACACACATAACCACTATGCCATACTGCTATAGAGGGCATTCATATTTATTGTTTAGTACTCTGGGCTTGGCAAGGGGTAGGATGGGGTAAAAGGTTAACAGGACTGGAGAGTGTTGAAGTGAAAAGGATCCTATTCTAACAATCTCCTTTACAGGTATGGAAACAGGCCCTTTTGAGTACCTAAGTGTATGGCCTAAAGAGGCCTTATCTCTTCATGTTTTGTGCATTCTATTTTGGCATTCCCTTTTTGTGCATTCTCTTATTTTCTCCCCTTTACTTCTTGACTTCATCTCTGGGACAAAATTGCTACATAGCACAGACAACATTGTCCCCTTCACTCCTTGCAAAAACCTTTCTCAACCATTCAAACTTGAAACTCTTTTCTTATTTTTGCCTGCCATCTTCTCTTCAAGGTCACTCAATAGGATAATGAAGGGAAAAACCAAATTCACGATGTTTTTCAAAGCTGAAACCTCCCCCCACCAACTCCATTTGAACAGAGACTTGGCTATGATTTGTCCTCAATTACTGTCTATTTGCTTTAGATTAAAATCTCTCTGTGATTTACTTTTATGAAATCCACTTTGTTGCTCTTGCTTAGCTTAGTATTTCTAGATCATCTGCCCAGAAGTCACTGAGCAATTATGATATAACCCCAGAGAGCAATACTGACTGTCTCATTTTACTTACCTAAGGAAAGATGGAGCACAAGATCTTACATATCTGGCATACAGAGAGACTCTCCCAACTGCACTCCTAATTGGGCTGGGAAAAGACAAGTCATCTACATAGTGGGAGGAAGGGTCCCTTCCCCCAACTGATTACTTGGAGAGGCTTGCAATGGTTATTTCCTAAATAAAAGTTCTAATGATTCAGTTACCTGGATTATTTCCAAAGTCCTTGTTAATTTAAGCAATGAATCTTCCATTTAAATAACAGTAATCTTCCTTTTAAATAAAAATAATTCTTACAATATTGAGTGCTTACTATGTGCCATGCACCACTGTAAGACTTTTATATGTATTAACTCATTTGATCCCAAAAAACGCCACTATGAGGTAGATACTGTTATTCTCTCCATTTTGTAGATGAATAAACTGAGGAATAAAAAGGTTAAGGTGCATACTCAGAATCACAGAACTAGTAAATGGCAGAACCAGGTAACCCTGGTTTCCCTGATTTCATTGGTCTTATAGGAAGATAACAACAATAGCAAATATAGTTATTTTATATATATGGGAATTAACATTCAGTGAGGTAAGGAAGGTAATTTTCCCATGGTCATACAGCTAGTAAGGAACAAGGCAGTGATTCAGATCAGGCAATGATGTCAAAGCCAGTCCAAAAAACCAACATTTTGCTGCCCTATAAAGAACCTAAGCAATGATTGCAATACACTTGCACTCTTCAACCAATAAAGATAATGAGACTGCTTTGGTGTAATGGAAAATATATAGGTGTTGAAATCAGACCTTGCTTTAAATTCTAGTTGTGTCTTACTAGCTGTGTAACCAAGGGCAAGTAATTTAACCTTTCTGAGTCTCAGATTCCTCATCTGTATAATGAGAATAAAAATAATACCTCACTTGGTAGATGATAACGTATGTTAAGAAGCCTAGCATAGTTTCTGGCAAACAGTAGGAGCTCATAGATTATAGGCAGTTACTCCTTTCCTTTTCTTTTCTCCTTCTTTTGGTATGTTGACTATGATTATCTGCTTGGAAATGGGGAGGCTGTTTTATGCCCCAATATACATGTTAATGCCTGACATTTTTCTCTCCCTTTTGAGAAAATGGGTTTCATCTTTTTAAAAATTCAGTGTTTGAGGTAGAGGTTCTAGCCTTTCCCACATGAAACATCCTCAACCCCAATCCTTTTTCCTCCCAATTTTATTGAGAAATAATTGACATACATCACTACATAAGTTTAAGGCATACAACATTACAGTTTGATTTACATATATTGTGAAATGATTACCATGATAGGTTCAGTTAACACACATCTTCTCATATATATACCATAAAAAGAAAAAAAAAAAGGGAAAAAGAAAAAAATCTCCTTGTGAAGAGAACTCTCAGGATTTACTCTCCTAACAACTTTCTTATATACCACACAGCAGTGTTAAGTATAGTCGTCATGTTGTACATTACATCCCTAGTGCTTATGTATCTTATAACTGGAACCTTTTGACCCCCTTCCTCCCATTCCTCCTTATCTACCCCTACCTCTGGTAACCACAAATTTGATTTCTTTTTCTATGAGTTTGGTTTTTTTTAACCTATTTTTTTAGATTCCACACATAAGTGAGCTCATACAATATTTGTTTTTCTCTGATTTACTTCACTTAGCATAATGTCTTTAAGGTTCATCCATGTTGTCTCAAATGGTAGGATTGTCTCATTTTTTATGGCTGAAAATAATATTTCACTATACACATACATACATGCATACATACATACATACCACAACTTCTCTATCCATTCACCTATTGATGGACACTTACATTGTTTCCATGTCTTGGCTATTGTAAATAATGCTGCTATGAACATGGGAGTATAGATATCTTTTCAAGTTAGTGGGTTTTTTTTTAAAGATTTTATTTATTCATTTGAGACACAGAGATAGAGAGAGAGCATGAGCAGGGACAGAGGCAGAGGGGGAGGGAGAAGCAGGCTCCCTGCTGAGCCAGGAGCCCAATATGGGACTTGATCCCAGGACCCTGGGATCATGACCTGAGCCGAAGGCAGATGCTTAACCATCTGAGCCACCCAGGCGCCCACAAGTTAGTGTTTTAATTTCCTTTGGATATATTCCCAGAAGAGGAATTCCTGGATCATATGGTAGTTCTATTTTTAATTTTTTGAGGATCCTCTATACTGTTTTCCATGGTGACTGCACCAATTTTCATTCCTACCAACAGTGCATAAGCATTCTCTTTTCTCCACATCCTTGCCAGAATTTGTTATCTCTTGTCTTTTTGATGATGGCCATTCTAACAGGTGTGAGGTGATACCTCCTTGTGGTTTTAAGTTTGATTTCCCTAAGGTATTCCCATCCCAAGATAATAGGAGAAGGAATTGGATGGGTATTTCTATTCAAGGAGAGATGCTCAATGGAAAACCCCACTTTTCTTCTTTTTAAAGATTTATTTATTTAAGAGAGAGAGAGCAGGGGGAGGGGCAGGAAGAGAGGGAGAGAGAGAATCTCAAGCAGACTCCTCACTGAGTGTGGAGCCTGACGCGGGGCTCAATCTCTCGACCCTGAGATCATGACCTGAGCCAAAATCAAGAGTCGAGCTCTTAACTGACTGAGCCACAGGCACCCCTCCCACTTTTCTTAATTATCAGATAATCATTGTAGAAAACTTGGGAAGTATAGAAAACTTGGGAAGTATAGAAAACTTGGGAAGTGTATAAAACTGAATTTCATCTTAACTAGCAGGCAAGTGGTCTTGAACAATCCCAATAAGATTCCATGGAAGTGCATCTTGCAGAGGACCAATAATTACACAATCAGTTTTTTTTTTTTCCAATCTCCTACATCTCCTTACATTCAGAAGTACTTGAGGGGACATCTCCTTACATCCAGAAGTGCTTGAGGAGGGAATTCAGTTTGCATGTAATTTCTACAGCTTCCACCCTCACCCCCTTGCCACAAGAACTAAGAAGAAGTGGACTGGGGCCAGGGTTGGAAATATCTCCAGCAGCATTTGTAGAATGGAGATAACTGTAAGCAGAAACACCTTGTACTTTCTAGAGCCACAATAAAAACCACAGCTTACCAGTGATTTGAGTGTGGCTAAAATAAGGCATCTGTTTTATTTTCCAACCAGAAACCTCAGCTTCTAATAAATTATGCAGCTATACAAACAGTAGCCACAGAGCCAGATAATCCTAAAGCAAAGGGCATCCAGGACTCCACAGGCTCCTTGAAATACACAATTCAGTATCTAGATTCTCTTTAGAAATGTGGCAGGATGGGATTCTACATGTAAATAATAGCTAAGCCTTATAAAATGCTTAGTATTTTGGACATTGTTCTAAGCATGCTATATATATTAACACATGTAACGCTCACAACAAAACTTTTAAGGAGATATTATTGTTTTAATCCCTCTTTTATTGATGAGGAAACTGAGGTAAAGGGAGATTAAGTAATTTGCTCAGGGTCACACCGCCACTAAAGTGGCAGTACTGAAATTTGAACAAAAGCTTATCTGATCGCAGAAACAATGCTCATAATCAATCTGCTCTGGTCTATAACATTTTGTTTTTCCTAGGTCATTGTGTTTCCTAGATGTACACGAATTTTAAAAAATGACAGTGTTAAGAGTGGGCAAGCAAGGTCAATCTCAATTAATGTCAGAGGAATGCTCTCCATACTGACTAAGATATAATAAAAGTAATTTCTCTTGGTTTTGATTCAGGGCCTCAATAATACAGACATGGCTTGTCTTAATATTTGTAGTTTTACAGCTTAGGGTTCATGAAGATGGTTTGGGTATCTGTTCTCAGTTTGGTAGTCTTATGAAGTCAATATAGTCTATGTATCCAAAGACCAGCATAGAGTTAGTCATGCTGCTTTAAAGCTTCCTACCATCCTCAACTGGGACTGAGAGGAATGTTTCCTTTGAGGACAATTATGGGATTTCAAGAAGGAAACACGTGGCCGGAGACACTGAGAAGTATAATGTAGTCTCAATAGTTTCCTATTGGAGAGCCCTAAGGGAATTCTGCTTATATCTGCCATCTAAGGGCCTGTGTTCATTCATTCAATCATTGGACATATATCTATTGTGTGCCTACTATGTGGAGGCACTAAGGATATAGTAGGGGAAAAGACAGACAAACCTCTGCTCTTGGGGACTTGCTTACTGAATGTTCAGCATGTCTTTGAGTACTACTCTCCTTAGATTTGAGGTTGTTGATCGTTGAAAGTGATTACTTCTCCCTCAGTGTATCACTTTCAAAACTGCCTCAGTTTCCCCACAAGTAAAACAAAGGTGGGATTGGGTTTCCAAGGAAAGCTGACTCTGAGCCAGAGCTTAGTGTGCAAGAAGTTTATTGGAGATACTCTCAGAATTGACACCTGTGGGGGGAGGAAAGAAGCAGGAGTGAATAGAGAGAGAAGCTGAACTGTGATACAGCCTCAACAAAGGCTCTGAGTGACCCCATAAGGGAACTCCAGAATTAGAATGACCCTCCTGAGGGTTCTAGAGGGGAGGGGGGTGGGGGGATGGGTTAGTCTGATGATGGGTATTAAAGAGGGCACGTACTGAATGGAGCACTGGGTGTTATATGCAAACAATGAATCATGGAACACTACATCAAAAACTGATAATGTAACGTATGGTGATTAACATAACATAATAAAATAAAATTAAAAAAAAAAAAGAATGACCTTCCTGAATTGGTACCAGGTGTGAGGGTTGGGTTTTTTTCCCCCTCACATAAAGCAGTCATTGAATACAGGCAGCCTTGGGAATGTGGCTAAGGGCAAGTCAGCTCTCTCCAATGAATGACAATTCCCAAAAAGCTATCTTCAGGTAGGACTTTCAGCAACTAGGGAAATAATTGCTTTAGCCCTGATGGAGGATTTGGATGGTGTATTACAGCATCTGCTATAGACACACTGGTCTCTGATATATGAGGCCCTGTCCAGCTCTCCCATCCTATGATCCTATGACTTTAGGGAACTGGTAAAGTCACTGCTGCCTGCTCTGTCAGCCAGACATCCTCAGTGTAGGTATACCCCTGCAGCAGTGCTGCCCTGGGATGCCATTTTCTACATGGCTACCTGCTGCTTCCAATACCTGAAAAGCCTTGACTGACAGGTCCAACTCATCTCTCACTCTGCTTCAAGCTTCTACTTGTACCCAGTAGGCTCCACGGGATCTCCCAGCCCAGGAACTTTTGGAATAGGTGTCTGCCTCGAGTTCCACCACAGGCCTCTGCAGACCTAAGCTGGGTAAAGCTACACTTTGCCTAATCTTGGAGAGCAGGACTTTGCAAATATTCTAGACAGCTGATCCTAGCCCCTGTATTACATTAATTAAGAGCATCCTGATTTATGAGAGCACCGTAAGCAAAAGGATTGTAGTGTCACTGGGATACTTGATTTTATAACTTTGTGCTGCCACCTGGTGGCCATCTTGCTGATGTACAAAATAGAACCCAGGGATTTGATTAATAGAACTCCTGGGAAAAGGCATCTTTAATGTGGGCTTTATTTTCCCCTTGGAAATGTAGGAAAAAATTCAAAGTTTTGGCTTAGGTTATCTTGAAATGAATGACTCCTGCCTTGGAAAGTCTTCTCTCAGTCTTTTAAACCCCAACTCAGATGTTTTCTAAGAACCCTACCCAACCAACCCAGCAGTCAGCCCCTCCCTCCTCTGAGCTGCTCTGGAACAGTGCATATGTCCCTCCAGCCGTAGCCTGGATTGTGTTTAGGCAAATTACTTAAATCCTGTGAGCGAGGTATTATTATTATCATCATTCCTCTTTTAGAGTCAAAGAAACTGATACACAGAAAGGTGAGGTAATTGCTTGTAAGTGAGGGAGTAGGATTCAAACCTAGGTAGTGAGGCTCCAGAGGTCATGACCTTACTCACTAGGTTTCCCACCACTGCTCATCAAGACCATTGCTACTGGTCTCCAGCTCCCTACCCTGGTTACTTTCTTCAGTTACTTTTGTCAAGTCTACATTTTATAGCTACATAAACAATTAGTGAGGGCCCCCAAGTTCTTTTTTTTTATGTTACGTTAATCACCATACATTACATCATTAGTTTTTGATATAGTGTTCCATGATTCATTGTTTGCGTATGACACCCAGTGCTCCATGCGGTATGTGCCCTCTTTAATACCCATCACCAGGCTAACCCATCTCCCTACCCCCCTCCCCTCTAGAACCCTCAGTTTGTTTCTCAGAGTCCATAGTCTCTCATGGTTCGTCTCCCCCTCCGACATCCCCCCCTTCATTTTTCCCTTCCTACTATCTTCTTCTTTTTTTAACATATAATGTATGATTTGTTTCAGAGGTACAAGTCTGTGATTCAACAGTCTTACACAATTCACAGCGCTCACCATAGCACATACCCTCCCCAATGTCTATCACCCAGCCACCCCATCTCTCCCACCCCCCACCACTCCGGCAACCCTCAGTTTGTTTCCTGAGATTAAGAATTCCTCATATCAGTGAGATCATATGATACATGTCTTTCTCTGATTGACTTATTTCGCTCAGCATAATACCCTCCATTTCCATCCATGTCGTTGCAAATGGCAAGATTTCATTCCTTTTGGTGGCTGCATAATATTCCATTGTATATATATACCACATCTTCTTTATCCATTCATCTGTCGATGGACATCTTGGTTCTTTCCATAGTTTGGCTATTGTGGACATGCGAAGTTCCTTTTTTTTTTAAAAAAGATTTTATTTATTTATTTGACACACAGAGAGAGAGACAGCAAGAGAGGGAACACAAGCAGGGGGAGTGGGAGAGGGAAAAGCAGGCTTCCCGCTGAGCAGGGAGCCTGATGTGGGGCTCGATCCTAGGACCCCAGGATCATGACCTGAGCTGAAGGCAGACGCTAATGACTGAGCCACCCAGGTGCCCCAAGAGCCCCCAAGTTCTATAACTTAAATAATGGTACAGATGATTTTGACCTGGAACTTTTTAAGGTAGGTGGGAGTGGTCATTTCTCACAGCTCTAGAAAAGACTTCATAATGCTTTCAGAGAACAACTAATTTGAACTCTCCTATTTCTGTATGATACCACCAGGATGAAATAGTTACAAAATATAGCCAGGAAAAAATTTTAAAATGTACCATATGGTATCATTGCATGTAAACTAATTATATTTGGGAGGATATCTGCTCCCAAAATGTTGGGTTTTTGTTTTTGTTTTTTTTTTTCATTTTAGAAGAGTTCAACAATTTGTTAGTGGATTAATTAATCCAGACACAGTGCTGGATCTGGGGCTTCAGAGATAAGCAGATACTGCCCTGGACCTCAGGGGTGTCACATAAATTGCCACTTGTAACTAGCTGAAATAATGGAAACACAAAGCACCCAGGTTGGCTTGAGAAAGTACAAGAAGACTTCCTAGAAGAGGTGATGGTTGAGCCAAGTCTGGTGGCAAAACAAGCATTTTGTCAGATTGACAAGGGCAAGGAAGAGGGAATTGTAAAAATAAAGGAGTGGGTGTGCATATAATTGCAAGAAAACATGATATGCTTCTTTCATCTGGTATAGTCAGGGGACTGTGAGTAGTTCAGGTTTTCTGGAATGAAGTATAAAGTGACAGGGCAGAAAGAATGCTAAGAGAATTACTAGATAGAATTGTGATATTTTAAAAGCAAAAAAAAAAAAAGGTCAAAAGGTACAAACTTTCATAACCCAGTTATAAAATAAGTCATGGGGTTATAATATAAAAAAGAAAAAGAAAAAATTACACTTCTACTTAAAAACTCCCAAGTACTTCCCACAAACTTAAAATAAAATCCAAATCCCTTACCAAGGCTTATAAGGCCCTGTATGATCCAGACCCTTTCTGACCTCATCTCTTGCCTGCTTCCCTTCTCATTCTGCTCCAGCCACATAGACATCCCTGTCAGGCAACTGAATTCTTGAAACCCAGGGAACCTCCTCCAATCTCTAGCAACCTCTCCATGTACTCACATGTTTCTATGACCTTCAATGTTTTCTTCCCCAGTACCCCCTTTCCTTTCTTGAAGCTCCCCTACACCCTGTTCATCTCTAAGTCACATGAGTTTCTAGTCTCCTCATTTTTTAGATCAAAAACAAGCACACTAGCAATTTCATTCTAATTGTAAATTTCAAAGATCATTTTAAGGAGAAGAGTGGTCCTAAAACAAAAATGCTTTTACAGTAGTGAGCTTCTTGTCACCAGAAGTATTCAAGCAGAAGTTAAATGTCTACTCTCAAGGAGTTGTGGAAGGTAATTATTTATTGGGTAGGATTACATAGAGAACCTTTAAGGTCCTTTCTACCTCTTAAGATTGTATTCTAATAGCACACAAACACATACACACATATTTTCAATTTTATTAAAAGAACAAATGCAGGTAGCCCACGATTAAGCAAAATATATAAAAATATGGATTTTTCAAATAAAGTGTGAGAGGCTGTGGTTTATAAAAGAGATTGATTTGGGGTTACTTTAATAGAACCCTAAATTTATTTAACTTAAGAGGATCTTGGTCCACCTTCCCTCCCAAGACAAGAATGGTTTTCAGTCAATTTTCTTTACACAATTACATGTGCTTAGAATATTGCCTGGTACATAGTAGGGGCTAAAGAAGTGTTGAATGAATATATAACCAAAGAAACAGATGTGATTTATGTAAATTTTCAAGAAGACAGACATTGTTCCAAGTAAAGGTTAATTCTACAGTTTAAACTGGGAGGACTCAGTTGGGGAAATTACAGTTGACTTCAGATAATAATAGTGGGAGGTGCTTGTTTTGTTTAATTTGGGTTTTGATTTTGATCTTTCTTGGGGAGCAAAAGGCAAAGAATATTTTCTGGTGATAATTGTACACCTTTAAAAATTTTGGATAACCAGTTAAATTCCTGAAAGAAAGTATTTTCCCATATCTTTAAGTCATGTAATATTCCAGAGAGGTGTATAAGAAGAGGGATATTCTCTCACAGTTCCCTTAATCAGGATATTCTTGGCCCCCTTACACATTTGATGCATCCTTCTTACCCCATCCTAAGCTTCTGATGCACTTCATCTCCTGGTGGGTGGAGACAGTGCCAGGCAAGGTAATTATAACTTTCAAGTGGCAAGCCCAGACAGTAAATGACAGATCTATTGGAGGGGAGTCAGATTACGAGGTTCATATCTATTTCTTCAAACTCAACACCCTGGTGACCAACCTTATCAAGAAAGAGGAAAGGGTTTTGACTGGGCTCTGGGTTCATCAGGCAGCTTTTAGGGGCCCACGAAGACCCTTCTCTGTGGCCTGATCTCCTGCTCAACCTATCCCTGTATCATAGAGACCAATGTCTCTAATGCTGGGATTGGATCTTTATTTTCAACAGAGGCTCCTGTGGCACCTACTTTTTAAATAAAGCTGATTTTAGCTAATGTCAGCTGCCTGGAAAAGAATACCATCCTCCCATCAAATGAGCCATCTTTGTTGCCTGGCATGCTGCCTTGTCAATTTCCAAATGCCACAGTCTAAGACAACTCTAGATAACTGCAAATCACATTGGTGCCAAGAGCAATAGGCCCTACTACTTTAGCAATTTGAATTCTAGATTCAAAAGACTGGAAAACCAGAGACCTAGGGCAATGCTTAATATGAACCAAAACAAAGTAGTCTCTTTGCATTTTTAATGTTTTTATGAGTATAAATGTAGTTTATGCATATTGTAAAAAAGTACAGAAAATATAAAAATTAAGAATTACAAAGTCTGTAATTTCTTATGTTAATTTGTACTTTCAGTTTTTTAATGATGCACATGTAGTTTAAAATAATAATAACATAATATATGGCAGAAGAGTAGGGGACCTTGTTTCATCTGTTCCCTTGGATTTAGCTAGATAACTATCAAATCATTCTGAACACTTATGAATTCAACCTGAGATGTAAGAAAAGAATTGCTGAAATTCTACAAATAGAAAAGCAACCATTTTTTTGCAAGGTAGGAGGTGTAGAGAAGTGAATCGGAGGGGATATATCATAAGATAAACAATGGGGGGAGGGAGACTCTGTAAGCCAGTTACCAGAAAGTGATATAGCCCCAGACTGCAAAATAGGAACTTTTATGAGTCTGCTCCAATGAGAGACATCCCTGCCTGAAAGGTGTTCAGGTGGCAAAGTGGGGCAGAATCCTAGGTGGGACAGTGTGGACTCAGGATCCCCAGGGTCACAGAAAGAACGGGGGTGCCTGAGCTGGCAGAGTTCCCAAGCATTGGAGCAGGGAAACCAGCTATGGTCAGTGAGCCTGGGAGTGGGCTCTCAGCTCGGTTTGCCATAACCACAAACTGTGGTATGATCTGTTGACTGCTCTCCATGCAGGGGCCCTGCAAAGGGCAGAAACGCAGCAACCCACCTCCCTCCCCCAGGAGGATCTGCATGGGTGCACACCACAGGAGTCTGTAGAGTTTGGTGCACACAAAAATGAAGACTGCTTTTCTCTGAGGGTTTATTGAAGAGAGGGGACCCCAATCTTTCAGCTCAGGGAGAGCAGGCATAGCCATTTCTGTTTTCATCCTCTAAAGGCTCAGAAAGCCTTCAGGGAACAGAAGGCACATAGAACACCCTGAAGCAGGGGTGGTGCAACTATACCCAGGCAAAGACACCTGAGAATCAGCAAAGCAGTCCCCTCCCCCAGAAGACCACCTGGAACATCAGGGGAATACCAGGTTTATAGAGCACACAGAACTATAAAACTCCAGCACTAGGGGAAAACAGTATATAGAATTTGAAGTTTTTTCTCATGATTCTTTTATCTTTCAGTTTAAAATTTTCCTTTTCATCGATACCATAAAGCAAAACAATATTAGAAATATTGGAGTCCCAGAAGAAGAAGAAAGAGAGAGGGACAGAAGTTATATTTGAGCAAATCATAACCTGAGACCTTCCCTAATCTGGGGAAGGAAACAGGTATTCAAGTCCAAGAGGTAGAGAGAACCCCCTTCAAAATCAATAAAAATAGATCAACAACCTGACATATAATAGTGAAACTTGCAAATTTCAGAGATAAAGAAAAAATCCTGAAAGCAGCTTGAGGCAAGAGCTCCTTAGCCTACAATGGTAGAAACATTAGCCTGGCAGCAGACCTATCCACAGAGACCTGGCAGGCCAGATAGGGCTGGCATGATATATTCAGGGTACTAAATGAGAAAAACATGCAGCCAAGAATACTTTATCCAGCAAGGCTGTCATTCAGAATGGACGGAGAGATAAAGAGCTTCCAGGACAAACAGAATCTAAAAGAATTTGTGATCATCAAAGCAGCCCTGCAGGAAATATTCAAAGGGATCCTGTAAGTGAAGAGAGAGCCCAAAAGTAACATACACCAGAAAGAAACAGAGACAATCTACAGAAATAGGGACTTTATAGGCAATACAATGGTACTAAATTCATATCTTTCAATAGTTACTCCGAATGTAAGTGGGCTAAATGCACCAATCAAAAGATACAGGGTGTCATATTGGATAAAAAACCAAGACCCATCCATATGCTGTTTACAAGAGACTCATTTTAGACCTAAAGACACCTCCAGATTTAAAGTGAAGGGGTGGAGAACGATTTATCATGCTAGTGGACATCAAAAGAAAGCTGGAGTAGCAATCCTCATATCAGACAAATTAGATTTTAAATGAAAGACTGTATCTTGCCCTGTCAATTTTTGCCATTCTAACTGGTACAAGGTGATATCTCAATGTGGTTTTAATTTGAATTTTCCTGATGGCTAATGATGATGAACATTTTTTCATGTGTCTGTTAGCCATTTGTATGTCTTCTTCAGAGAAGTGTCTGTTCATGTATTCTGCTCATTTTTTGACTTGATTATGAAAGACTGTAGTTAGGGATGAAGAAGGACACTATATCATACCTAAGGGGCTATCCAACAAGAAGATCTAACAATTATAAATATTTATGCTCCTAACTTGGGAGCAGCCAATTATACAAACCAATTAATAACAAAATTTAAGAAACACATTGATAATTGTACAATAATAGTAGGGTACTTTAACACCCCACTCACAACAATAGACAGATCATCTAAGCAGAGGATCAACAAGGAAACAAGGGCTTTGAATAACACACTGGACCAGATGGACTTCACAGATATTTTCAGAGCATTCCATCCGAAAGCAGCAGAATACACATTCTTCTCGAGTGCACAAGGAACATTCTCCAGAATAGATCACATACTGGGTCACAAATCAGGTCTCAAATGGTACCAAAAGATTGGGATTAGTCCCCATATATTTTCAGACCATGATGGTTTGAAATTTGAACTCAGTCATAAGAGGAAATTAAGAAGGAACTGAAACGCTTGGAGGTTAAAGAGCATGCTACTAAAGAATGAATGGGTCAACCAGGAAATTAAAGAAGAATTTAAAAAATTCATTGAAACAAATGAAAATGAAAACAAAACTGTTCAAAACTTTTGTGATAGAGCAAAGGCAGTCATAAGAAGGAAGTACATAGTAATACAAGCCTTCTCAAAAAATTAGAAACATCTCAAATACACAGGCTAACCTTCCACCTAAAGGAGCTAGAGAAAGAACAGCAAATAAAGCCTGAACCAAGCAGGAGAAGAGAAATAATAAAGATTAGAGCAGAAATCAATGAAATAGAAACCAAAAGAACAGTAGAACAGATCAACAAAACTAGGAGCTGGTTCTTTGAAAGAATTAATAAAATCAATAAACCCCTGGCCAGACTTACCAAAAAGAAAAGAGAAAGGACCCTAATTAATAAAATCATGAATGAAAGAGGAGAGATCATGACCAACACTAAGGAAATATAAAAAACTTTAAGAGTATATTATGAGCAAGTATATGCCAACAAATTAGGCAATCTGGAAGAAATGGATGCATTCCTGGAAACTTACAAACTACCAAAACTGAAACAGGAAGAAATAGAAACCTTAACAGACCCATAACCAGCAAGGAAATTGAATCAGTAATCAAAAATCTCCCAACAAACAAGAGTCCAGGGCTGGATGGCTTCCCACAGGAATTCTACCAAACATTTAAAGAAGAACTAATACCTATTCTTCTGAAGCTGTTTCAAAAAATAGAAAGGGAAAGAAAACTTGTTCTATGAAGCCAGCATTACCTTGATCTCAAAACCAGACAAAGACCCCACCAAAAAGGAGAATTACAGACCAATATCCTTGATGAACATGGAGGCCAAAATTCCCACCAAGATACTAGCCAATAGGCTTGAACAGTACCTTAAAAAGATTATTCACCATGACCAAGTGGGATTTATTCCTGGGCCGCAAGGGTCGTTCAACATCCTCAAATCAATCAATGTGATACACTACATTAATAAAAGAAAGGACAAGAACCATATGATCTTCTCAATAGATGCACAAAAAGCATTTGACAAAATACAGCACCCTTTCTTAAAAAAACACTCTACAGTGTAGGGATAGAGGGAACATACGTCACTGTCATAAAAGCCATCTATGAAAAGCCCACAGTGAATATCATCCTCATTGGGGAAAAACTGAGAGCTTTTCCCCCAAGGACAGAACACAACAGGGATGCCCACTCTGACCACTGTTGTTCAACCAAGTACTAGAAATCCTAGCATCAGCAATCAGACAACAAAAATAAATAAAAGGCATTCAAATTGGCAAAGAAGTCAAACTTTTCACAGATTACATGATACTCTATGTGGAAAACCCAAAAGACTCCACCCCAAAATTGCTAGAACTCATACAGCAATTCAGCAACATGGCAGGGTATAAAATCAATGCACAGAAATCAGGTGCATTTCTATACACTCACAAAGAGACAGAAGAAAGAGAAATTAAGGAATTGATCCCATTTACAATCGCACCAAAAACCATAAGATACCTAGGAATAAACCTAACCAAAGAGGTAAAGGATCTGTACTCTAAAAACTACAGAACACTTATGAAAGTAATTGAGGAAGACACAAAGAGATGGAAAAACATTCCATCCTCATGGATTGGAAGAATAAATATTGTTAAAATGTGCTATCCAGAGCAATCTACACATTCAATACAATCCCTATCAAAATACCATCAGCATTACCATCAACATTTTTCATAGAGCTGGAACAAATAATCCTAAAATTGGTATGGAACCAGAAAAGACCCCAAATAGACAGAGGAATGTTGAAAAAGAAAACCAAAGCTGGAGGCATCACAATGCCAGACTTCAAGCTCTATTACAAAGCTGTAATCATCAAGACAGAATGGTTCTGGCACAAAAACAAACACATAGATCAATGGAACAGAATTGCGAACCCAGAAATGAACCCTCAACTCTATGGTCAACTAATTCTTGACAAATCAGGAAAGAATATCCAATGGAAAAAGAATGGTCTCTTCAAAAACGATGCTGGGAAAATGGGAGAGCCACATGCAGAAGAATGAAACTGGACCATTTTCTTATACCATACACAAAGATAAACTCAAAATGAATGAGGGACCTAATTGTGAGACAGGAGTCCATCAAAATCCTAGAGGAGAACACAGGCAGAAACCTCTTTGACCTTGGTCGCAGCAACTTCTTGCTAGAAACGTCTCCAAAGGCAAGGGAAACAAAGGCAAAAATGAATTATGGGACTTCATCAAGATAAAAAGCTTTTGCACAGCAAAAGAAACAGTCAACAAAACCAAAAGGCAACCTACAGAATGGGAGAAGATATTTGCAAATGACACATCGATTAAAGGTCTAGTATCCAAGATTCATAAAGAACTTATCAAACTCAACACCCAAAAACCAAATAATCCAGTCAAGAAATGGGCAGAAGACAACAGACATTTCTCCAAAGAAGACATACAAATGGCCAACAGACAAATGAAAAAATGTTCCACATTACTTGGTATCAGGGAAATACAAATCAAAACCACAGTGAGATGCCACCTCACACCAGTCAGAATGGCTAAAATTAACAAGACAGGAAAAAACAAGTGTTGGCGAGGATGTGGAGAAAGTGGAACCCTCTTACACTGTTGGTGGGAATGCAAGCTGATGCAGTCACCTGGAAAACAGTATGGAGGTTCCTCAAAAAGTTGAAAATAGAGATACCCTATGACCCAGCAATTGCACTACTGGGTATTTACCCCAAAGATACAGATGTAGTGAAATGAATGGGCACCTGCATCCCAATGTTCATAGCAGCAATGTCCACAATAAGCAAACTGTGGAAAGAGCCCAGATGTCCATTGACAGATGAATGGGTAAAAAAGATGTGGTATATATATATATATATATATATATATATATATATATACACATACACAATGGAATATTACTCAGCCATCAGAAAGAATGAATACTTACCATTAAATTGACATGGATGGCACTGGAGGGTATTATGCTGAGTGAAATAAGTCAGTCAGAAAAAGACAATTAATACATAGTTTCACTCATATGTGGAATATAAGAAAGCGCAGAGGATCATAGGGGAAGGGAGGGAAAACTGAATGGGAAGTCATCAGAGAGGGAGAAGAAACATGAGAGACTCTTAAATATCACAAACTGAGTGTTGCTAGAGGGGAGGTGGGAAGGGGGGTTTGGTGTAATTGGGTGATGGGCATGTGATGTGATGAGCACTGGGTGTTATTCACAACTGATGAATTATTGAACACTACATCTGAAACTAATGATGTACTATATGTTGGCTAACTGAATCTAAATTAAAAAATTAAAAAAATAATAACAATAATAAATTTTATTTTAAACAACTTTAAACAAATTACTTTTTAAAAAGGTTTTATTTATTTGAGAAGAGAGAGAGAGCGTGCGCATTAAGAGCAGTGGGAGGGAGAAACAGACTCCCTGCTGAGCAGGGAGCCCAATGTGGGCCTTGATCCCAGGATGCTGGGATCATGACCTGAGCCAAAGGCAGATGCTTAACCAACTGAGCCACCCAGGCACCCCAACAAATTACTTTTTAAACTTAACATTATTTTGTATTTATGTTACTATGTTAGCAAGTATTTCATTAAAGTCATGATTCTGAATCCAGAAGTTACCAACAGGTAGAAATGGGACCAGACAGAGAGAAGGCAGGGAATCTGCAATGAGAGTCTATGAAAAGTTACCTGGATAGACTTAGGGCATCTCTGACTCATCAGTACCTGATGGCTGCTGCAAGGCATTGAGAGATCTGCTGGATAACTTTAACAACAACAACAACAGAGAAAGCCAGATATCTTATGCTTTCTTAGAACCCCCTCAATCTGGAACCCAAGATCACCTAGTGACTGCCACTCTTGGATTTTGGAAAAACTACATATTTTGTTTCCTCTGGTGGTCCAGTATGCCCTTTCCAGTGTACCAGGGCTGGGAGCTATTTCACTGTTGGCAGGAGCTTGCCATTTCTCCCCCTGACTATATTGGATTTCCATCCTCTGGGGTTGGGAATATGTGGGAGAGGGGGTTGGTGAATAATGATAGACAGTTGAAAAGGGCTAGGAGTGGCAAGGAGCAGTGAAAGAAAGGGCACAGCTGCATGTAGAGGGTAATTAGAAGGGGAATACCATGTGACTCAACCTCAGTGACTGTACATAAAATGTTGGGAAATGTGCATGTCTTAAGATATGATACAGATCATGTCTCAAGCTTATTCTGGCTTCCATGGTTCTCATGTTCCTGTTAAAGTGGGCTTCATACTGATCTTTGTTATAGTACATGGTATTCAGGAGATCATTTTGGGTGTCCTGCAGAACTTGTTGATACAGAGTGGTTGCTAGAGAGCAAGCTGGTACAGGGTGGCCACCATAGCTGCCATGGAATTGCCTGGTCTAGTGGAAAAGAGCAAACATTATTTATGACCAGGGAATTCTGTAGAAGTCCCCTAATTGGGACATCATGCTTGATATAGGAAGCTTGGCAGTCAAGATTTGCTTCTAAGATCTGGATGCCACTTCCTAACAGTCTGTAAGTCAATTATTAATGTGCAGAGGTCAGTGGAATATGAACACAGCAGACTGGGAATTGTGTCATACAGACCTAAGATAAGAACAGAGGACCCCAATCAGAGCCTAAGTTCTGGGGGAGCCAATGTGGCTAGGGAAAATTACAGCTCTGATACTAGAGCCAGTTCAAAGACATTCCAGATAAGGCTGTAGTGAATGTTTGCCATTCATTCCACAGGCAGCAAGTGAGAAGTCAGTGAGTGGGTCACTGCGGAAGGAGAAATATCCTGCATTCTGGACAGGACTTGGTAGTGATGGCTTAGAGGGTGAAATGAAGAAGGGAGTTCCTGGAGGTGAGGAGACTTGTCAGGGGAACACTGCAACAATCCAAGCAGAGGAGAATGAGAAACGACCCAAATAAAAGAACCAGGGTGAACTGACATGGACCGGGACTCAAGTTGTAGTAGGGATGGATGGAGGAGGGGTGTTAGAGGTAAAAGGATTTTAGATTTAGGAATGAATAAGAGTTGGAGACCAGATGGAAGGGAGAAGAATGAGTGTAAAATGATCCCCAGATGTTCTGGCTTGGGAGACTGGTTGGATGATAATATTATGACCTGAGATTTTAAGCACAAGAAAAGTAAATTTGGAGTAGGTTGTGGTGTAGGAGAGGAGTTAGAGTTTAGTAGTTTGAGAAATTCTATTGGTCTTCCAAGTGGAAATTTCTAGGGGGCAGTCAAATACTTACACCCAGAGATCGGCGGGGGGGGGGAGGGGGGCGGTGCTGGGAAAAGACCAGGTAGAGAGATAATCTATAGTGCTAGCCTAAAATCATGGGGCATGGTTGCGCTCACAATGAAAAAGTATGAGACTAAAGAAAGGGGAAGATGGATGGAAAGATTAGTGGAGAAGTACAGAGGGAGTGTAGCAGGAAAAAAAAAAGAGGGGGTGCTGAGAATGGCACCTTTGGTATCATCATCATGGACATATCAGATTAAAACGTATCACTCACTGTGATTTATGTGCCAAATACAATCCATACGCTATGGATTATGTACTGGACCCTATAGTAGATTCTGACAACTGTGGTGCACAAAACAGCAACATAGAATTTAGTGCTTCAGAAAACAAATTTCATAATTAAACAAATTGTTACAAAATGTTTGCCAGCAATTGTAAGTGGAGAAAGTATTATCAAGGAAAATACAGGGTGTTTGGGGAGTATGTAACAATAGGGACTTGCCAAATCTAGGGGGAGAAGTACAAAAACCTTTCCTGAGAAAGTGGCATCTAGGTTGCAAATTGAAGGATAAGTAGATGTTGAGAAGGAAAAAGGCAGGGAAAAAATCTTCTGCAGGAGGAATGAATGGTGCCAGTGAAGGAAACTCGGGAGTGGCCAGAGACGTAGGAGGAGAACATGGTAAGGAAATGTTAGGAAAGCAAAATGAGGAGAGAGACACTGTCAGCTCCAAATCTGCAGGTAATCAAGTGTCCTTACCCCCTTCTACAACACCAAATAAGATCACTTCCTTCCACATGAATTTTGGTTTCAGCAGGACAACTTCTTGGCCAAGGACCTCTTCTAAGCAGCCAGTTTGTTAGGAATTGGGGATAACGGGGAAGAATTTGTCTACAGAGAGGCATGAGGAAATTTGGGGGATAATGGAACTGTTCTTTTTTTTTTTTATTGTGGAAGTAGTTACACTATTGTGTGTATTTGTCAACTCCTAGAATGAGTTGTACACAAAAAGTGAATTTAACTGATTTAAAATTATAGCTTAACAAATGTAACCAATGATAATATATTCTCAAATTAAAAATGCACTTATTTGTAAAACTAATAAAATATATGCCACTTTTGAGTGAAAAATAATAATTAAATGTTACCGAGAGTAAAAAATGGGACAAATAAATGGAGAAATATTACATGTTAGTGGACTAGAAGATCCAATATTTTAAAGATGCCTATCCTCCCAAAATTGATCTATATATTCAATGCAATCCAATTAAATATTCTATATATTTTCTTCTTGTGGAAATTGATAAACCAGTTGTAAAATTTATATAAAATCATAATGTCTAAGAAAACAAAGATTCATTAGAGAAAGAACAAGGTGTGAAGTCAGTATGGTGACAACAAAGACTCATCTGTATATGAAACACTTGATTAATGATAACTGCAGCACTGCAGACCATGGGAAATGACTATATTTTTCATAGTTATTCTTGGAAAAACTGGGACTCTCCCTCACATCTTAAATAAAAATTCACTCCGGTGAACTTAAATTTGAAAGGAAAATCATACATCTTTTGAAATATAATATAGGATTGTGCATATTCATGGACTCATGTTTAATAAAGATTTCTCAAAAAAGGCACAGAAACAATATCCAGCAAGTAAAAATTGATAAGTTTCACTACATTCAAACAAAGCACTTATTTTTGGCAAGAGACAGGATATATAGAATTAAGAGAAATATGAGAAAAGATACTTAAAATACACATAAATAACAAAGAACTCTTACCCAGGATATATGAAATGCATCTACATGACAATTAAAAAGGCGAGGCGATCCAATACAAAATGGGACAAAGACTTGAGCAGACTTTTCACAAAAGAAGATATTAAGTGGCCAATGCTAATAAATATGTAATATTAGAGAGTTTTCAACCTCATTTGAATCAGGTAAATGCAAATTTCAACCACAAGGAGAAAACTGCTTATCTGTTCAAAATGAAAACATCTGATAATACTTGGTGTTGTCACCAATGTGGAGAACCAGGAACTCTTTTTTTTCTTTTTAAAAAATTGAAGTATAAAGAACAGACTGTGTTATATTTGTTTCAGGTGTACAATATAATGAATCGACAATTCTATACATTTCTCAGTGCTCACCAAGATAAGAACTTTTTTATATTGTGGACAGGAGTGTAAAAGCATACAGCCACTTTGAAAAACATTTGGCATTCTCTAGTAAAGTTGAGGTTATGTATATCCTATGATTTCACTTCTAGGTGTGTACCCAACTGAAAAGTACACATGTTTGTCGTAGCATACATAGACGTGAAAATTCATAGAAGAATTTTTCATGATAGCCAAAAAATTGCAAACAACTCAAATTTTAATTGAAGTATAGTTAACATGCAGTGTTATATTGTTCCTGGTGTACAATACAGTGATTCAACAATTCTATACATTTCTCAGTGCTCATCAAGACAAATGTACTCTTAATCCCCTTCACCTACTTCACCCATTCCTCTCACCCATCTTCCCTCTGGCAACCACCAGTTTGTTCTCTGTTGTTTTTTTTTTAAATTTCTTTTATATAAATCTAGGAAACAGGGAAAAGAAAACTATATTGTTTCAGAGATGTGTATATAGGAAAATTAGAAAGCAAAGCAAAGAAGTAATTATTGAATGGTGGATTACTCAAGTGAGGGTGATGGGTGTAACAAGGAAGCTCATGGGGACTTCAAGAATGCTAGCAGAGTTTTATCTCTTGACTTTGGTGATAATCTACAGATGTGTATTTTTAACACATATTTATATTTCATTCACATTTGTATATGTGTGATATATCATACTGATAGCTTAAAGAAAAATAAGGAGAGGGGCGCCTGGGTGGCTCAGTTGGTTTAGTGTCTGCCTTAGGCTCACGTCCTGGGATCCAGCCCCGTATTGGTCTCCCTGCTCAGCAGGGAGTCTGCTTCTCCCTCTCCTCCCCATTCCTGTCTGTCTCCCTCTCTCTCTCTCAAATAAATGAAATCTTAAAAAAAAAAAGAAAGAAAAATGAGGAGAAAACACAAATTTCGATGACAACATATTTGAAAATTTTAAAAAATGAATATTTGAAAAATATAATTTAACAAACTTGATTCAAGGAGATATAGAAATTGTGAATAGACCTACAGCCATTAAAATAAATGAATGAGTAATTTTAAAAAGTCTTCCCCAAAGAATTTAAAGCAAAATAAAATACTCTAGGCCCAGCAAACATTAAAGGAGAAAATAATCCCTATCTTGTACAAATCTTTCATAAAACATATGAAAGAAGGAATGTTTCCTAATTCATGTCATGTGGTAAGAATAACTTTGTTAGTAAATGTGACAATGGATGTATTATAAATAAGTAAAAGAGAATAAGAGTTTAATCACATTCATGAAAATAGATGGAAAATCAAGAAAATATTAGCAAACTAAATTCAGCAATGTATAAACAAAGTAATACAATAAGACCAGGGTTGGTCTATAATTAGGAAATAAATTAGTGTAATTAACAGAGCAATTAACAGTGTAACTAATAGAACAAAACATGGAAATCATATGATGATCTCAATACATGCAGTAAAAATGTGTTTGATAAAAGTCAAGCTGCATTCATAATAAAATTATTCAGATATTTAAGAACAGAAAGGCACTTTCTTAACACAATAAAGGGTATCTTAAAACTCCCTACAATAAACATCTTACTAAATGGTGAAATATCAAAAGCTTTTCTTTTGATATTGAAAAAAATAGTTCCTCTGGGTAGAGGGAAGATGGTGGTGGACCAGGAGGTCCCTAGCCTCACCTTGTCCTATGGATACAACTAGATAACTATTAAATCATTCTAAATACCCCAGAAATTGACTTAAAGACTGGTAGAACAAACTCCACAACTAAAGTTAGAGAAGAAGCCACACCAAAGAAGGTAGGAAGTGCAGAGACTTGGTTTGGGAGAGAATGGGATCATGGCCACCACAGTGGGAAGGGAGCCATAGTCAAAGAGAAGGGTGAGAGACAGACTAGCACAAAAGGAAGTTCATGGGGAAAATGAATCCCGATAACAATTAGCTTGGAAAACAAGAGGAGCTGAATTTTATGAGTTCTTGCAACCAGCAGGGTTTAAAGCCTGGTGTTTTAAAAGTCAGCAAGCTTGGCTGGGATAGAGCATGAGAGCATTGTGCTGCTCTTGGAGAGAAGGCAAGCAAACAACCCATGGACATGTAATGTGAAAATAGCTATCTGAAGAGTACCTTAGGCACACAATGGGGAGGTTATTCACTCTCTCAGAGCTTATCCTAGAGAGACAGCATTCATGGAGAGACCCCTCCAGGAACAAAGGACCTAGCTTGCACCATTTCCTTCCCTTGCCCATCAGCATAAGCACAGGGCCACCTGAAGAAACCAGCCCAGCACTGACACTCACTACCTAACTTGCTTACACCAAGGTCCAAACCACCCCCACCATGCTCCAGTGGAACCACCTTTCCTAGTCACAATTGCCACAGTCCCAGTGCAAGGAGTCCCCTCCTCCAGAAGTCCAGCCCAACCCTTGTTCACCCCACATCTCCTCATTCAGGAGTTTTGCAGAGCCTTGGTTCCCATGGTGGTGCTGACAGGTCTCATTTCACAAACAGACCAGAGCACACTTAATAAAAATGCACCACATTCAGGCCAGGGACCAAACACTGCCCACAACAAAAGAGGGCCTCTGCAGATGACTGGCCTAAAGGAAAAAGTGGCCAGGACTAAAGAGCAGAGCACATGAAGCACATATTGGAGATACTCCCTAAAGTGCCAAGCCCTGGGAAACAGGGGACATCACATGGCAGGGCAATACAGGACCTTGTTTTCTTTTTATTATTATTATTATTATTATTATTATTATTATTATTATGTTCAGTTAGCCAACATATAGTACATCATTAGTTTTTGATTTAGTGTTCAGTGATTCATTAGTTGTGTATAACACCCATGCTAATCACTACATGTGCCCTCCTTAATATCCATCACCCGGTTACTCTGTCCCCCACCCCCTCCCTTCTGTAACCCTCAGTTTGTTTCCCAGAGTCTCTCATGGTTTGTCTCCCTCTCTGATTTCTTCCCATTCAGTTTTCCCTCCCTTCCCCTGTGGTCCTCCTCACTATTCCTTATGTTCCACATATGAATGAAACCATACGATAATTGTCTTTCTCTGCTTAACTTATTTCAGTTAGCATAATCCCCTCCAGTTCCATCTATGTCAATGCAAATGGTAGGTATTCATTCTTTCTGATGGCTGAGTAATATTCCATTGTATATATGAACCACATCTTCTTTATCCATTCATCTTTTGAAGGGCATCTCAGCTCTTTCCACAGTTTGGCTATTGAGGACATTGCTGCTATGAACATTGGGGTGCATGTGCCCCTTCTTTTCACTACATCTGTATCTTTGGGGTAAACACCTAGTAGTGCAATTGCTGGGTCGTAGGGTAGCTCTATTTTTAACGTCTTGAGGAACCTCCATACTGTTTTTCAGAGTGGCTGTACCAGTTTGCATTCCCACCAACAGTGTAAGAGGTTTCCTCTTTCTCCACATCCTTGCCAGCACTTGTTTCCTGTCTTGTTAATTTTTGCCATTCTAACTGGTGTAAGGTAGTACCTCATTGTGGTTTTGATTTATATTTCCCTGATGGCTAGTGATGTTGAACATTTTTTCATGTCTGTTAGCTGTTTGTGTATCTTCTTTGGAGAAGTGTCTGTTCCTATCTTCTGCCCATTTTTTGACTTGATTATTTGTTTTTTGGGTGTTGAGTTTGAGAAGTTCTTTATAGATCTTGGATACCAGCCCTTTATCTGTAGTGTCATTTGCAAATATCTTTTCCCATTCAGTGGGTTGCCTCTTAGTTTTGTTGACTGTTTCCTTTGCTGTGCAGAAGCTTTTATCTTGATGAAGTCCCAAAAGTTCATTTTCACTTTTGTTTCCCTTGCCTTTAGAGACGTGTCTTGAAAGAAGTTTCTATGGCCGTTGCTGAAGAGGTTACTGCCTATGTTCTCCTCTAGGATTTTGATGGATTCCTGTCTCACATTGAGGTCTTTCATCCATTTTGAGTTTATCTTTGTATATGGTGTAAGAGAATGGTCCAGTTTCATTCTTCTGCATGTGGCTGGAGGACCTCTTCTTAATAAAGACCTTACCCTCAAGAACAGGAGACATAACTGACTTTCCTAACACTCTGAAATATGCACACTTGGACAAAATGAGAAGACAGAGAAATTTATCCCACATGAAAGAACAGGATGAGGCCACAGCCAGAGATCTAGGTGAAACAGATATAAGTAACATGCCTGATAGAGAATTTAGAGTAATGATCATAAGAATACTTGCTGGACTTGAGAATAGTGGAAGACATGAGTGAGATCCTTAACACAGAGTTAAGGAATAACATAGTAGAGATAAAGGGTACAATAAATGAAATGAGAAACATGCCTGATGGAATGAATAGCAGGATGGAAGAAGCAGAGGAATGAATTAGTGACCTAGAAGACAGAGTAATGGAAAGTAATCAAGTTGAAATAAAAGAGAGAGGAAAGAATTACACAAAACGAAAGCCAGGAGCTGGTTCCTTGAAAAATCACTAAAATTGATAAACTTCTAGCCAAACTTTTCAAGAAAAAAAGAGAAAGGACTCAAATAAATAAAATCACAAATGAGGTAGGAGAAATAACAACCAACACCATAGAAATACAGATCATAAGAGAATATTATGAAAAACTATATGCCAAAAAATTGGATGACCTAGAAGAAATGGATAAATTCCTATAAACATATAAGCTACCAAAACTGAAATAGGAAGAAATATAAAATGTGATTAGACTGATTACTGGCAAGGAAATTGAATCGGTAATCAAGAAACTCACAACAAACAAAAGTCCAGGACCAGACAGCTTCACAGGCAAATTCTACCAAACATTTAAAGAAGAGTTAATACCTATTCTTCTTAAAGTATTTCACAAAATAGAAGATGAAGGAAAACTTCCAAATTCATTCTATGAGGCCAGCATTACCCTGATACCAAAACTGGATAATGACACTACTAAAAAAGAGAACTACAGGCCAATATGCCTCATTAACATAGATGCAAAAATCCTCACCAAAATAGTAGCAAACTGAATCCAACAGCACATTGAAAAAAATCATTCACCATGATCAATGGGGATTTATTCTTGTGTTGCAAGGGTGGTTCTATATTCGCAAATCAATCAAGGTGATACATCACATTAATAAAGAAAAGATAACCAAAAAACCATTTCGATAGATGCAGGAAAAGTGTTGACAAAAGTATAACATCCATTCATGATAAAAACCCTCAAACAAAGTAGGTTTAGAGAGAACATACCTCGAAATAATAAAAGTCATATAACTGGGTGTTATACGTAACTAATGAATCATTGAACACTACATCAAAAACTAATGATGTACTATACGGTGGCTAACTGAACATAGTAAAAAAATAAAATAATAAAAATCATATATGAACAACCCACAGCTAACATCATCCTTAATGGGGGAAAAACTGAGAGTGTTTTCCCTAAGGTCAGAAACAAGACAAGGACGTCCACTCTCACCACTTTTATTCAACATAGTACTGGAAATCCTAGACACAGCAGGCAGACAACAAAAAGAAATAAAAGGCATCCAAATCAGTAAGGAAGAAGTAAAACTTTCACTATTTGCAGATATGATACTCTAAATAGAAAACCCAAAAGACTCCACTAAAAAAAATTGCTAGAACTGATAAATGAATTCAATGAAGTTGAAGGATATAAAGTCAATGTACAGAAATCTGTTACATTTCTATACACCAATAATGAAGCAGGAGAAAGAGAAATGAAGAAAACAATCCCATTTATAGTTGCACCAAAAACAAGAAGATACCTAGGAATAAACCTAAGCAAAAAGGTGAAAAACCTATACTCTGGGAACTATAAAAATCTGATGAAAGAAATTGAAGACAACATAAAGAAAGGGAAAAACATTCCATGATCATGGATTGGAAGAACAAATAATGTTAAAATGTCTATACTACCCAAAATAATCTACACATTTAATGTAATCCGTATCAAAATACCAACAGCAGTTTTCACAGAACTAAAAGAAACAATCCTTAAATTTGTATGGAACCAGAAAGGACCCCAAATAGACAAAGCAATCTTGAAAAAGAAAAGCAAAGCTGATGGCATCACAATTCTGGACTGCAAGTTATATTAGAAAGCTGTAATAATCAAACAGTATTGTATTGGCACAAAAACAGACACATAGATCAATGGAATAGAATAGAAAACCCAGAAATAAACTCACAAGTTTATGGTCAATTAATCTTTGACAAAGCAGGAAATAATATCCAATGGGAAAAAGTCTCTTCAATAAATGGTGTTGAACAGCTACATGTGGAAGAATGAAACTGGGCCACTTTCTTACACCATGTAAAAAATAAATTAAAAATGGATTAAAGACCTAAATGTGAGACCTGAAAAGATAAAAATCCTAGAAGAGAACTCCGGCAGTAACCTCTTTGACATTGGCTGCACAACTTTTCTCCTGATATGTCTCCTGAGGCAAGGGAAACAAAAGCAAAAATTAACAATTGGGACTATATCAAAATAAAAAGATTCTTCACAGCAAAGGAAACAATCAACAAAACTAAAAGGCAACCTACAACATAACATAATAAAAAAAGAGAAAATAAATAAATAAAAAATAAAAGGCAACCTACAGAATGAGAAGATATTTGCAAATGACATATCCAATAAAAGGTTAGTATCCAAAATATATAAAGAACTGATACAACTCAACAACCAAAAAGCAAATAACCCAATTTAAAAATGGGCAGAAGGGGTGCCTGAATGGCTCAGTCAGTTAAGCATCTGCCTTCAGCTCAGGTCATGATCCCAGGGTTCTGGGATCGAACCCCACGTGGGGCCCTCTGCTCAGTGGGGTGTCTGCTTCTCCCTCTCTCTCTGCTCCTCCCCTCTGCTCCTGCACACACACTCTCTCTCTCAAATAAATAAATCTTTTTAAAAATTAAAAAATGAAATAAAAATGGGCAGAAGACATGAACAGATATTTCTCCAAATCCAGATGGCCAACAGAAACATGAAAAGATGCTTAACATCACTCATCATCAGGGAAATGCAAATCAAAACCTCAGTGAGATATGACCTCACACCTGTCATAATGGGTAAAATCAACAACACAAGAAACAACAGGTTTTGGCAAGGATGTGGAGAAAAAGGAACACTCGTGCACTGTTGGTAGAAATGCAAACTGGTGCATCCACCCTGGAAAACAGTATGGAGGTTCCTAAAAAAGTTAAAAATAGAACTACCTTATGATCCAACAATCCAAAGAATAAACACTAATTCAAAGGGATACATGCACCCCTATGTTTATAGCAGCATTATTTACAATAGCTAAGACGTGGAAGCAGCCCAAGTGTCCATTGCTTTATGAATGGATAAAGAAGATGTGATATATACACAATGGAATATTATTCATCCATAAAAAAGAATGAAATCTTGCCATTTGCAGGGACATGGACAGAGCTAGAGAATATAATGCTAAGTGAAATAAGTCAGTCAGAGAAAGACAAATACTATATGATTTTGCTCAAATGTGGAATTTAAGAAATAAATGATCAAAGGGAAAAAGGAGAAAGTGGCAAATCAAGAAACAGACTATTATTCATAAATAATCTTATGCTTACCAGAGGGGAAAGTGGTGGGGGATGTGTTAAAAAGGTGAAGGGGATTAAGAATACACTTAATTGACAAGCACTGAATAATATATGGAATTGTTGAATAACGACACCTGAAGCTAATATAACACTGTATGTTAACTGGAATTAAAATTAAAACTTAAAAGGCAAAAAAAAAAAAAGAAAAGTAGTTCTTCTTGACAATTCTATCGGCGATCTTAATTCACTCAATAAGGCAAGAATAATAAAAGTACAAGAATTATAAATGGAGAAACAAAATAGTCATTACTGAAAGGTGTCATGATTATGGACTAGAAAACTCAAATTAACCTATATATAAATTATTATACTAAATTATGGTTACTGGAATATATATAATTTATAGCCCTGTACATCTGCAAAAAGTATGAATGAATAAAATTGAAATGTACTAACAATTTCCTCAGAAATGTGATGTATAGTATCAGCATGGGTCTAATCAGGACCTAGACACCACATAGCAGGTTAAAGATGGTAAATTTAATACAAATAATTCTTAAACTATGATGAAAGAGTAACTATAAGACATAAGAAAACTATATGATACCCTATGGCTGAGAGAGAGTATCCAAGAAAGGAAACACTTGGAGTTCAGTCCTCCTCATGGGATAAGGTGCAATTCAGTCCTGTGGATAGCAAAGAAATTGGCTGATTTAGTTAGGCTGTCTCTGGACAAGTAGAAGGTAACCCAACCTTCAGGAGGACCAGCAAGGAGAAGGTGTCTTGGATGCATGGTGGGTGAACAGAGAGGGTGGGAACCCTCCAGGCAGCAATCAGTAGACAGGCAGAATGAGCAGAGGGCTTGCAGAGAGAGCAGCAGGTCAGTGTGGACCCTCCAGGCAAGAGGCCAGCTTGTGCTGAGGCCTGCAGAGTGAATCAGAATGCTGGTATCAGGCAAGAGGCCTTCAGGCACACACGCATAGAAAAAGGCCTTTTGGGCATGTGTGCTGGTGAGAGGCAATTTCACAGAGGGGCTGGTAAAAAGACTTAGGGGTTCAGGTTTCCATGTTGAGAGGGTACAGACAGATTATTGCCAGAGGGGGGCTGCAAGATCAGAGGGACCCTGAGTTCTAGGCCTGTGGCTGGGGCAGAGGCCCACCAGATGGCCTCAGACCTACACTAAGTATTCAAGGTGCTACAGCTGGAAATTAAAGAAAAACCTCTTCTTCCTTTAGTGTCTCTCTACTGCCATCTACTGAGAAAGCTTAACATTGTGCTTACTTGAGAAATGTTTAACAGAATTACATTTTTAAATCACAGAGCATGTATTAAAGGATACATTTCTTTCATGAGTATTTTATAGTTTTCTGAATACAGATTCTTGCCATTTGCAACAACGTGGATGGAACTGGAGGGTATTATGCTGAGCGAAATAAGTCAATCAGAGAAAGACAAGTATCATATGACCTCACTGATATGAGGAATGCTTAATCTCAGGAAACAAACTGAGGGTTGCTGGAGTGGTGGGGGTTGGGAGGGATGGGGTGGCTGGATGATAGACATTGGGGAGGGTATGTGCTATGGTGAGCACTGTGAATTGTGTAAGACTGTTGAATCACAGACCTGTACCTCTGAAACAAATAATACATTATATGTTAAAAAAAGAAGAAGAAGAAGATAGCAGGAGGGGAAGAATGAAGGGGGGGAAATCGGAGGGGGAAACGAACCATGAGAGATGATGGACTCTGAGAAACAAACTGAGGGTTCTAGAGGGGAGGGAGGAGGGGGGATGGGTTAGCCTGGTGATGGGTATTAAAGAGGGCACATACCGCATGGAGCACTGGGTGTTATATGCAAACAATGAATCATGGAACGCTACATCAAAAACTAATGATGTAATGTATGGTGATTAACATAACATAATAATAAAAAAATAATAAAGGAGACATTTCAAGCTAAGAGGCAACAAATTGATAACTGACACAAATACCACTAATTATACCACTTACAATCTAAGAAAGTAAAGATTGACATGGAAAATTTATAAAACTTTATTCAGAGATACTGTTATAAGTTGAATTGTACCCCTGCCCCCCAGATCATATGTTGGGAAATCCTAACCCCCAGTACATCAGAATGTGAACTTATTTGGAAATAGGGTCATTGCAGTTGAAATTAGCTAAGATGAGGTCTTTAGGGTGGACCCTTATTCAATATAATTGGTGTCCTTCTAAAAAGGGGAAATTTGAAAAAAAAGAGACAGACATATATGGAGGAAAGATCATGTGAAGACACACAGGAAGAAGACAAGCCAAGGAGAGAGGGCTGGAATAAATTATTCTCTTATGGCCCTCAGAAGGAACCAACCCAACCAACATCTTCTTTCAGACTTCCGGTTTCCAGAACTGTGAGACAATAAATTTCTATAGTTGAAGCTACTAAGTTTGTGGTACTTATTTTTTTGAGATTTTATTTATTTATTTATTTGAGAGAGACAGAGCATGAGCATGAGCATGAGCAGGGGGGAGGGGTAGGGGGAGAGAGAGAAGCAGGGAGCCAGACGGGGGGGGGGGGGGTGTCTATCCCAGGACCCTGGGATCATGACCTGAGCTGAAGGCAGACACTTAACCAACTGAGCCACCCAGCCACCCAGGCATCCCCCCCCTTTTTTTTAAGATTTTAGTTTGTGGTATTTACTTACAGAGGCCCTAGCAAACTAATATGGATTTTGATACCAAGAAATAGGGTGCTACAGTAACAAATACCTAAAAATATGGAAGTGGCTTTGGAACTGGATAATATAAAAGTAGGGTGGGCCCCTAATCCAATATAACTGGTGTCCTTATAAAAAAGGGGACATTTGTGTATAGGCAGGTGTGCACACACGGGGAATGCCATGTGAAGATTGGAGTTGTGCTTCCACAAGCCAAGGAAATACTAGAAGGTAGAAGAGAAGCAAGGAAAAGATTCTCCCTCACAGCCCTCAGAAGAAGCCAACTTTGCTGAAACCTTGATCTTGGACTTCTAGCCTCCAGAACTGTGAGACAATACATTCCTGTTCTTTAAACAACACAGTTTGTTGTACTTTGTCCCTGCAGCCATAGGAAACCAATACAGAAACTAATGCTAACTTCAATGAGTAGAGAAATATACTATGCTCACTGAGAAACTTAATATTGTAAAAAGGTCAGTTCCCTCTGAATTAAAGATGATGGTGACTAACATAACATAATAAAATTTAAAAAAGAAAAAAAAGAAATGTAATCACAAATAAAATCCAACAGTCATTTTGCATGATATTTGACAAGATGATTCTAAATATTATAGTAAGTCAAGAATGCCAAAAAGGAAGAGAAGGTAGAAGGATTTTTACTAGTATAGGCAGTCCTTACTTTGCATGGTAGTTGAGGGCCATGCAAGCTGGAATCATACAAAGCGATCTTAGTAATCAATAGGAAAAATCATCATTGTTCTGTGAGCACTCAACATTTTTGTCAAAAGTTAAGAACTCTCTTACTTTTGGTTATCCATGTATAGGAAAATTTAGAAAATAGTAAAGCTGTCATTTAAAACATTAGAAATATTGAGAATTATTAAAGTGTCAAATATCTCTGAGTTCCTCTAATATGACAGGGTTTTTTGTTTTGTTTTGTTGTTTTGTTTTTGTTTTTGCTGTTCATAGCATTATTGTTCACAATACTCCCAAACTGGAAATAACACAAAGGCTCCTCATCATTAGAACTGGTGAATATATGCTGGAATGTTCATAGAATGGAATTTATACAGCAATGAAAAATGAAGAAATTTACAGCTACTAGTATCAAGATAAACAAGTTTCATTAGAGTGAGCAAAATTAGCAAGTCAAAAGAAGTGAATATGCAGTATAATTGCATATTAAAAAGCTTAAGAACAGGCAAAACTATAGTGTTTAAGGGTGCAAGAGAAGATGGTAAAAGTATCAATAAGAGCAAGGTAAAGGTTATTCTAAAGGTCAGGAAAGGAGTTACTTTAGGTTTGATAGAGTGGGGGATGTATTTGAGAAGGGGCATCCTAAAGATTTATAAATTACATGAAGTGTTCTATTCTTTAAGTTAGGTAGTGTTTACACAAGTGTATGTTTTATAATTAGTATTTTAAGTGCACACATATGTTTTATATCATATATAGCAATTTACTGATACATATTTAATATTCTCCTTAAATTAGAAATGAAGACAAACTTAGTGAGTGAGAAAGGAACACAGAAAGTGTCTGGGAGGCTGTAATGTTCTATTTCTTGACATAAACACATGTACACATATATATAGTATAATATTTTTCACAATAAAAATCATCTTATATCCATATGTATTTTTCTTGTATACTTTCTTCTACAAACCATTATAGGCTGCTAAATGTTTGAAAAACAATGTAGGATTTAGCCCAATTAAAGGTATTGGAAAAATTCCCAATATAATTTCTTCAGTTTGGGGCTTTATTGTCGTTGCTGTTCTGCTCAATAAACTGAAATATGGCTTTGAGTCTGGAACTTTCAGACAAGGCTAGCAGGCTCAGCAAAAAGAAAAACTAGAGAACAAAAGATGAGGATGAGATTTGAAAAGCAGAAACACAGGTGGGCATTGCCACACACCAGGAATATATCAGCTTTTGATCAAGGTCCTCTGTGCAGCCTGGGGTGGGGAGGCAAAGGCAGATTATAGAAAGGCATGGGCTGCTTTGTACTCTGCATAGTGAGAAACTCAATGGGTGACTGCCAGGGATTCTAGAACTTACTTGTTCATCACATCTTCCTGAAGCATGATGCACAACTCCCTGGTGACATTACTGCTGCCTTCCCATATGGTAAGTCTGATTTCCTAGACTCTCCCAATGAGGGCTCAGTAGAAGGAGTCTGTGTTTTCTTTTCTGTAGGACGAAGAAATCTTACCTCATTACCCTAAATTTTCAGTTAGTGTGGTGGGCTCCCTGGAGATTTTGCCATTTGAGGGAACAAACAATATGTTTAAAACAGCAGAGGCTGCTGAGCCTGTTTTAAACAATATGTTTAAAACACCAAAGGCTGGGAGACACTGCCAAGGCTTTGGTCATGGTTACAGATCAGGAAAGACACAAAACTGAGAGACAGGCTGCTAGGCCCTGACATTAATGCCATGGTCACTGTCTTCCATAATATAAGCACCTGTTAAAAAATTTAGATGGCAAAATGTGTGTAGAGTGAGGACTATCTCCCTCATTGTCTCCTGACCCCCAATACCACTGCAATTGGTGACTACAATGAACAGTCCAGCCTATGCCCCCTGCAGAGCTAAATATGTAGATGTGTGAGTATAGACACATATAAACATGTTTTTTTCATTTTCCTTGTATAGAATTATATCCTACCCTACACCTAAAAGAAGGTCTGTATTAGGCCCCTACCATATTAGGAACATTCCACAGTATCTCTACAAATCTGCCCCAAACAGATCCTACCTACCCAAAACAGAGGCCTTCTGTGTGGCCTCTGCTCAGCTGTGGCCAGGAATGGCCTTTGCTACATTGCAGATCTCAGCTCATCCCTGCACAGTGCTAAACCTGGAACTTGAAGGTAACCTCCACTCTGTCAACCCCACAAAGCTCCTCATAGGACATAGACTCTCCCCTTCTTCCACAGAGGCTATTCAAGTCAATCACTTCACCAGTCATTGAAAAAGGTGTGAAAGACTTGCTCCATTCCCTACAGACCTAATTTATACTGCTCTTTTATGGGAAAGCAGGAATCATTTTGACCTGGAAGACTAGATTCCTGGAAATGCTAACCTCTAACCTTGAAAAGACCAGCATACAGATGGGTTTGCCCTTCTCTCCCTCTGGATGGGTCTGAGAGTGGCCAAGGGAGGAAATTTATTGGCCTATTAACCATGCACATGATACCTGGGAGCTAGTTCTCCTGTTCTCCTCCAAAGGCCTGTGAACAACCTGGGCCTTTGTGGGGCTGCTTGTTTCCATAAGACTCTGCTAGAAATGATCCTTTCTTGGAAATAGCTTGGAAAATTCAAGCCCTGCAACCTGCTACAGGCTCAGTGCACCATCTTGGGCACCTGGGATGAAGTGACATTCAGATCCCTAGCTAAGCTTCAATTCACAAAAATGGATCTTACCATTTCCCAGATTGTGAAAGTAAGGGGAGCAATTGCATAATCTTAAGCAAGGGAGTGACAAAGGTGATGGGCATTGGGGAAGGCACATGATGTGATGAGCACTGGATGTTATATGCAACTGATAAATTATTGAACACTACATCTGAAACTAATGATGTACTATATTTGGCTAATTGAATTTAAATTTAAATTTAAATTTAAAAAATGAAGAAAAAGGAGTGACATAATGGGATAACATATACTGTAGATGCAAGGCTACTGTGTGGTTGTAGAATTCCCAGCCCCACCACCAAACACTAAACCATAATGAAGAGCCAGGCCTCTTATACTGGTATATTTTATTTCTTTATGGGATGAATAGATTTTTTTCTCTGGTTATAATTAGTACATGTGAATTTTCGAACTCAAACAACAGGAATGCATGTGAATAAAAGTAAAGATCATTGGAAATTTCTCCACCTTGAGATGACTGTAATTAATATCTTGTTGACTGTAAGAGGCAGAATTTTAGCCCCTTGTTCTTCACTCGTTGGTGTTATTTACTCCCATGAATATGTTAATTACATGACACAAAGGACTTTGCAGATGTAATTAACGTTACTAATCAGTTGACCTTAAGAACTGATTTTCTGGATTTTGCTGGTGGACCTAATATAATCACATGAGCCCTTAAAAGCAGAGAGAGCAAAGGAAATCAGAAACTTTTGAAGCATTGAGGACTTGGCAGTCAGTGCTGTTTTGAAGATGGAGGTGCCATGTATGAAGAAATGCAGGCACTCTGAATTTCCTGGATGGAAAGGACCCTGGATGACAGCTAGTAAGAAATGGAAACCACCATCCTGCAATCACAAGAAATTAGATTCTGCCAACAACCTGAATGAGCTTGGAAGATGATTCTTCCTCAAAGCCTCCAGAAAGGAATGTAGTTCTGCCTGCACTTTGATAGCCTTGTGAGACCCGAAGCAGAGGACCCATTTAAGCCATGCTGTTCCTAGAATTCTGACCATGAAAACTGAGACAATAAATGGATTTTGGGTTTTTTTATTTTGATTTTTTAAAATTTCAATTCAACATAGTTAACATACAGTGTTATGTTAGTTTCAGGTATACAATATAGTGATTCAACAATTCCATATATCACCCAGTGTTCATCATGACAAGTGACCTCCTTAATCCCCATTACCGATTTCACTTATCCCCACACTCACCTCCCCTCTGGTAACCAGCAGTTTGGTCTCTATAGTTAAGAGTCTGTTTCTTGGATAGTCTCTCTCTCTCTCTATTTTTCCTTTGCTTACTTGTTTTGTTTCTTAATTTCCACATGAGTGAAATCATATGGTATTCTTTTTCTGACTGACTTATTTCACTAAGCATAATATTTTCTGTCTCCAACCATGTTGCTGCAAATGGCAGGATTTCATTCTTTTTCATGGCCGAGTAATTTTCCATTGTATGTATATATGCACCCCTTCTTCTTTATCCATTCATCAGTTGATGGACACTTAGGCTGTTTCCATAATTTGGCTATTATAAATAATGCTGCTATAAACATAAGAGAGCATGTATCCCTTTGAATTAGTATTTTTGTATTTTGGGGGTAAATACCCAGTAGTGCAATTACTGGAACACAGGGTAATTCTATTCTTAACTTTTTAAGGAGCCTCCAAACTGTTTTCCATAATGGCTGCACCAATTTGCCTTCCCACCCACAGTGCAAAAGGGTTCCTTTTTCTCCGCATCCTTGTCAACACCTGTTTCTTGTGTTTTCGATTTTATCCATTCTGACAGATGTAAAGGGATATCTCACTATTGTTTTTGATTTGCATTTCCCTGATTATGAGTGATGTTGAACATCTTTTCACATCTATTCATGTGTCTGCCATCTGGGTGTCTCCTTTGGTGAAATGTCTGTTCATATCTTCTGCCCATTTTTAATGGATTATTTATTTTCTTGGTGTTCAGTTGTGTAAGTTCTTTATATATTTTGGATGCTAACCCTTTATCAGATCGGCCATTTGCAAATATTTTCTCCCATTCAGTAGGTTGCTTTTAGATCTCTGGCTGTGGCTTTATCTTGATCTTTCATTTGGGATAAATTCCTCTGTCTTGACATTTTGTCTAAGTCTCTGCCTTCTTCTGCTTATAAGAAAATCCAGTTATGTCTCCACTTCTGAAAGTAATGGCCATGGAATGCCAGGGCCTGGTGTTTCAGGGAATATCTCAGGTATGTGCTGTGTGTGCTCAGCTGTTGTGTTTTGGCTGTTTTATCCTTTAGGCCAGTCATCTGCAGAGGCTCTCCTTGTCTGATTTGGGCAGTGTTTGGTCCCTGGTCTGAATGTGGTAAAACTAAATGTGCTCTGGTCTTTTTATGAAATGAGGCCTGTCACCACCTCCACCAGAAATGAGTCCCTGCAGAGCTCTCTGGTCTGTAGACATGGTGTGGACAAGGGTTTGTGCTGGTCTTCTGGGGGAGGGGCCTGCTCTGCTGGGTCAAAACAAGCTTGACTGAGGTCAGTCCCACCAGATCACAGGGGGTGGGGCTTGGTGTAAGCAAGTTAGGCAGCCAGTATGTGTTGTGCTATTTCCCCACAGGTGGCTCTGTGTTTATGCTGAGGGGTGGGGGATGAAAATTGCACTGCCAGCTCCTTTGTTCCCAGAGAGGTGTCTCCATGAATCCTGCCTCTCAAGGACTCATCCAAGAACAGTAAATAATCTCCCGAATTGTGCCCAGGTGCTCTTCAGATTGCTGTTTCCACACTGTCTATCCCCCGGGTTGTTTACCTGCCTTCTCTTCAGGAGCAGCATAGTGCCCTCTGGAGTCTATCTCATCCAAGTCCGCTGACCTTTAAAACTCCAGGCTTTAAGGTGTTGCTGGTTGCAAGAACTCATGAAATTCAGACCCTCTCATTTTCTAAGCCAACGAATTTGGGGAAGTGTTTTCCTTGTGCACTCCTCTATGTACTGCTATCTTTCTTGCCCTTCTTTGAGACCATAACTCACTTTCCTCCACACCACTCATGAACCATTTCTCCCCTAAACCACGTCTCTGCACTTCCTACCTTCTTCAATGAGGCTTCTTCTCTCTCTTTAGTTGTTGAGTTTGTTCTTTCATTCTTCAGGTCAATTTCTGGGTTATTTAAGCTGATGTGAGAGTTATGTAGTTATGTTCATAGGATGAGATGAGCCTAGGGTCCTCCTGCTCTGCCGACATCTTCCTCTTCCCAGTACTCCTATATAAAAATGGTAAATGGTTGTTTCCAAAGTTTTTATTAATGTAATCCTTGTATCCACCTGAATAATTTCCTCTAGATAAGGTAGCAATAATTTTACTGTGCATCATCCCCAGTCCATGAAAACAAGGATGGCAGAACAGCTATAATTGAAGTGGGGGCCATGAGCCTACGCTCTTGCTCACTCGGTCCCTCTTCTTCTGTCTCAGTGTAATGCACCCTGACTCTCACCCAAAGAATCCTAGGGTTCCCTTATGAACTCTTTGGAAAGCTCTGTGCTGGAAGAGCCATCCTCAGATATAGGCTTCCCCATCACACTTCTGCATAGACATCTTCTGCATTAAGACTCTAGTTTTGTATTTGGCTTTTAAGCACTGCCAACGACACATGCCCTCCTGCCTCCCTGGTACACTTCACAATACTTTTTCTTGTTTCAACAGCTTACCTATCCCCAACCCTCCCTTCCCATATATAGGTACATACTCTGCTCTAGGCCTGCTCATCTCTGCTACTATTGTCACTTGTGGGCTTTGTACCCCATACCACTCCCTTTAACTTCCCATTCCTCTTAAGATTTTTCACAGTCCCTGGCTTCCTACTCTCCCCTATTCTATGTTTCTACCCTCCTTCCTGGCCCAGCTTCAAACTCTTCTCTGGGAAAGAGACCTCTGATGCTACTTTTACCTGAAAGCTTCTCAATACTTCAGAACACAGAGAGTTCTCTGTCTCACATGTGCTTTCCTTTTTTTTCTAAAGTGTTCTTGATTTAAGGTCTTCCTCATGGGTGGACTTATTCCTTCAGCAATCAGACTACCCACTTGGATAGGGGTTTGCTGCCTTTTTTATATTTTTGCTTTCCTGACCTTCCAGGAGTTGTTTTTACTGTTGTCTACTTTGGATTGAACCCAGAGGAAGACAAAGCAGAAGGACCTGGGAAATTTTTTTTCATAAATGAGGGTGAAACCTGGTGATAGGACCTTCTAAAGATAAAGCTCAATTATCCTTCAGCATGTACACTCAAGTGGAAATGATTAGTGCTTCTGCTTAAACGGCCAGAGAAGAACGATGAGTGACCACTGTTCACACCACTGTTCACAGCACCCCCTCTGTTCCCACAGTGATTACTCTGTAAGTTATGGGTGCTTTCTTAAATACTGGGTAGATGCTGGCTCCTCCCAGTCACTTCCCAATTACTTATGCAGTGTCCCAGGCATTGTGCAAGGACCTCAGGTACAAAGAAAACTCATGTCCCTTCCTAGGCAGCTGAAACACACACACACACACACACCCCAATCTGTCCCAGTGGGATAAGGGCCAGTGGGTATTAACAGATGAAGTAGGTTACAAGGTGGCAACAGTAGATAGAAAGCCATGCATCACAGAGACAGGACATACATTTTTCCATAGTTTTCATAAATGAGTTCACAGGCTGTGATGTTATGTAGAGGCCAGGTTCAGTGTTCAGAAGCACCCATTAGCCCCTTATGTTCTAAATTGGTCTGGAGTTTCTGAAGTCTGTGATGAGAATTAAGGCAGTGATATCTGCACCACAGGGATGCTGGGTTTAGAATGGTATTTCATGGAGGAGGCTGTGTGTGATACCTTCTACTTGGCTCTGAGTCAGCACTCAATAGAACGTGGGCACCCATACCTCTGGACAGGGAAGGCTTGGAACATTTGAGTGGCTGAGGTGAAGACCTTTTTCTCAGAAAGGTTTTCTGATGGTGCGAGAGTCTGAAGGAAGGTCCATTTTGGAGCAAGGGGCTGCTTTCCTGTTGACATAACTCCAGAGTTCTTGTGCACAACCCCATAAGGCCCTTTCTCTTGACAAAGGCTTTTTCTTTCACAAGCTAGTTACCAGACTATAGCCTTTGAGACCAGGCGTCCACACCCTATATTCTGATAATTCCATGACCCCAGATGAGAAGACTAAATTTCAAGTGTTTGAGGGTAATCATTTCTCACTGAGGCAATTTGCAAGTCCTACCTCCTACTACTACACAATCTGTTTTTGTGGGTTCTGATATGACAGACTCCTCCACTTCTCCATCTCCCTCCTAGATTGGAATTGCTGAGTCATGAATTATACACATATTCAACTTTAGTAGGTCGTGCCCAACAAGTTTTCAAAGTGGTTTTTACAAATTAACCCTTCCACCAGCAATGTATCTTCAGATTGTCTCACATTCTCCCTAACACATATTGTGTGTGTTCCACCATTCTGGTGGTATGAGTGGTGGTTTTAATTTGCATTTCCCTGAAGATTAATGAAGTTGAGTACCTCTTTGTACTAATAACACATTGTTTCAATTATGATAGCCCTGTAAAAGTTCATGACATCTGGTAGTGTGAGTTCTCCAGGTTTATTCATCTTCTTCATTATTGCTTTGCTTACTCTTTATGTTTTGAATTTCCGTATCGATTTTAGAAACAGATGTCAAATTCCACAAAACTCTTTAGATTTTGAACAGGATTGGGTTCAATCTGTAGATTAATATAGGGAGAATTTATATTTTTGCAATAATGACTTGTAATCCATGAGTATAGTATGTAAATTTGTTTGGAATACTTGGTAACTGTTGGTAATTAAACTCACCTTAATTGGTGCAAATATTCTCAAAATGAAAAACTATAGCAGTACGACTGACATTTAGATAAATCAGAGTCTTTATGCATTTTTTCATTGTCTTGGGATTTGGTATTTATTCCTTAAAGCACTAGTTCTAACACTTAGTATGCATCAGAATGCGGGCACTATGTATAGGGCTTATTAAAACACAGATGTCTAGGCCCGTACCCTGGAGTTTCTGATGCAATAGGTCAGGACAAGGCCAGAGAATCTACATTTCTAACAGGTTGTGAGGCAATGCCAGTGCTACTGGTTAGGGGACCACATTTTAAGAACCTCTGCCTTAAAGAAAAGCAGAAGAAATACATTGGTCCAGACCCTACTGGAGGTGCTGAGGGTGCAGAAAGATGTAATCATGATCTCTTTACTCCAGAGTCTCTCAGGAAGACAGGTCCACAAGCAGATGATTATAATGCATCATAGGAAGTGCACTTTGAGTGATTTTTACCTGTTAACCTGGGAGCTCAGTGGGGGCTTGGCGGGGTGGGGGAGAGGTGGTTTCTTTCTTTGGCAAATTAAAAAAAAGTAATGTTTAACTGGATTAGTGGATACCTATTGAGTAAATTTCAGGAAATTTTAAATGTGTGGCTGTGTTTATGGTGGGGAGAGATGAATATTTGAGCATGAATACAAGGTGAAAAACTGTTGTGAAATATGCTCTTGTCTTCCTTTTTCATCTGCTCCTTCATGGGAATCTAAACAATTCAAAAGCATAGGAGCATGTCAGTGATTTTTAATGACTGCCATATTTCTATGGCATTATAAAGAAACATCATGGCTGTTTCAATACAAAGTGCAATTAGAAACTGTGTCTTTGGGCGCCTGGGTGGCTCACTTGTTAAGCATCTGCCTTCGGCTCAGGTCATGATCCCAGGATCCTGGGATCGAGCCCTGCATCAGGCTCCTGCTCAGTGGGAAGCCTACTTCTCCCTCTCCCACTTCCCTTGCTTGTGTTCCCTCTCTTGCTGTCTCTCTCTGTCAAATAAATAAATAAAATCTTTAAAAAAAAAAAAAAGAAACTGGGTCTTCAGTTAGATGGAGGATAGATAGCTAAATGTCAGAGGTATTATTTTTCACCATACAATACATCATTAGTTTTTGATGTAGTGATCCACGCTTCATTGTTTTCATATGACACCCAGTGCTCCATGCAGTATGTGCCTTCCTTAATACCCATCACCGGGCTAACCCATTCCCCCACCCCTCCCCTCTAACACCCTCAGTTTGTTTCTCAGAGTCCATAGTCTCTCATGGTTCATCTCTCCCTCCAATTTCCCCCCCTTCATTTTTCCCTTCCTTCTCCTAATATCCTCCATGCTATTCCTTATGTTCCACAAATAAGTGAAACCATATGATAATTGACTTTCTCTGCTTGACTTATTTCACTTAGCATAATCTCCTCCAGTCCCATCCATGTTCATGTAAAAGTTGGGTATTCATCCTTTCCGATGGCTGAGTAAAATTCCATTGTATATATGGACCACATTTTCTTTATCCATTCATCTGTTAAAGGGCATCTCGGCTTTTTCCACAGTTTGGCTATTGTAGACATTGCTGCTAAGAACATTGGGGTGCATGTGGCCCTTCCTTTCCCTACATCTTTGTCTTTGGGGTAAATACCCTGTAGTGCAATTGCTGGGTCATAGGGTAGCTCTATTTTTAATTTCTTGAGGAACGTCCACACTGTTTTCCAAAGTGGCTGTACCAACTTGCATTCCCACCAAGAGTGTAGAAGGGTTCCCATTTCTCTGCATCCCTGCCAACATCTGTCATTTCCTGACTTGTAATTTTAGCCATTCTGACTGGTGTGAGGTGGTATCTCATTGAGGTTTTGATTTGGATTTCCCTGATGCCAAGCAATGTTGAGCACTTTTTCATATGTCTGTTGGCCATTTGGATGTCTTCTTTGGAAAAATGTCTGTTCATGTCTTCTGCCCATTTCTTGATTGGATCATTTGTTCTTTGGGTGTTGAGTTTGATAAGTTCTTTATAGAGTTTGGATACTAGCCCTTTATCTGGTATGTCATTTGCAAATATCTTCTCCCATTCTGTCAGTTATCTTTTGGTTTTGTTGACTGTTTCTTTTGTTGTGCAAAAGCTTTTTATCTTGATGAAGTCCCAATAGTTCATTTTTACCCTTGCTTCCCTTGCCTTTGGCGATGTTTCTAGGAAGAAGTTGCTGCGGCTGAGGCCAAAGAGGTTGCTGCCTGTGTTCTCCTTTAGCAGTTTGATGGAATCCTGTCTCACATTTAGGTCTTTCAACCATTTTGAGTCTATTTTTGTGTGTGGTGTAAGGAAATGGTCCAGTTTCATTCTTCTGCATGTGACTGTCCAACTTTCCCAACACCATTTCTTGAAGAGACTGTCTTTTCTCCATTGGACATTCTTTCCTGCTTTGTCAAAGATTAGTTGACCATAGAGTTGAGGGTCCATTTCTGGGCTCTCTATTCTGTTCCATTGATCTATGTGTCTGTTTTTGTGCCAGTACTGTACTGTCTTGATGATTACAGCTTTGTAATAGAGCTTGAAGTCCAGAATTGTGATGCCACCAGCTTTGCTTTTCTTTTTCAACATTCCTCTGGCTATTCGGGGTCTTTTCTAGTTCCATACAAATTTTAGGATTATTTGTTCCATTTCTTTGAAAAAAGTTGATGGTATTTTGATAGGGATTGCATTGAATGTGTAGATTGCTCTAGGTAGCATTGACATCTTCACAATATTTGTTCTTCCAATCCATGAGCATGGAACGTTTTTCCATTTCTTTATGTCTTCCTCAATTTCTTTCATGAGTATTTGATAGTTTTCTGAGTACAGATTCTTCTAGGTATCTTATGGTTTTGGGTGCAATTGTAAATGGGATCGACTCCTTAATTTCTCTTTCTTCTGTCTTGTTGTTGGTGTATAGGAATGCCACTGATTTCTGTGCATTGATTTTATATCCTGCCACTTTACTGAATTCCTGTATGAGTTCTAGCAGTTTTGGGATGGAGTCTTTTGGGTTTTCCACATAAAGTATCATCTCATCTGCAAAGAGTGAGAGTTTGACTTCTTTGCCGATTCGGATGCCTTTTATTTCTTTTTGTTGTCTGATTGCTGTGGCTAGGACTTCTAATACTATGTTGAACAGCAGTGGTGATAGTGGACATTCCTGCCGTGTTCCTGACTTAGGGGGAAAGCTCTCAGTTTTTCCCCATTGAGAATGATATTCGCTGTGGGTTTTTCATAGATGGCTTTTATGATATTAAGGTATGTACTCTCTATCCCTATACTCTGAAGAGTTTTGATCAAGAAAGGATGCTGTACTTTGTCAAATGCTTTTTCTGCATCTATTGAGAGGATCATATGGTTCTTGTTCTTTCTTTTATTAATGTATTGTATCACATTGATTGATTTGTGGACGATGAACCAACCTTGCAGTCCAGGGATAAATCCCACTTGATCGTGGTGAATAATCCTTTTAATGTACTGTTGGATCCTATTGGCTAGTATTTTGGTGAGAATTTTTGCATCCATGTTCATCAGGGATATTGGTCTGTAATTCTCCTTTTTGATGGGGTCTTTGTCTGGTTTTGGGATCAAGGTAATGCTGGCCTCATAGAATGAGTTTGGAAGTTTTCCTTCCATTTCTATTTTTTGGAACAGTTTCAGAAGAATAGGTATTAATTCTTCTTGAAATGTTTGGTAGAATTCCCCTGGGAAGCCATCTGGCCCTGGGCTTTTGTGTTTTGGGAGATTTTTGATGACTGCTTCTATTTCCTTAGTGGTTATAGGTCTGTTCAGGTTTTCTATTTCTTCCTGGTTCAGTTTTGGTAGTTGATACATCTCTAGGAATGCATCCATTACTTCCAGGTTATCTAATTTGCTGGCATAGAGTTGCTCATAATATGTTCTTATAATTGTTTGTATTTCTTTGGTGTTGGTTGTGATTTCTCCTCTTTCATTCATGATTTTGTTGATTTGGGTCCTTTCTCTTTTCTTTTTGATAAGTCTGGCCAGGGGTTTATCAATCTTGTTAATTCTTTCAAAGAACCAGCTCCTAGTTTCGTTGATCTGTTCTACTGTTCTTTTGGTTTCTATTTCATTGATTTCTGATCTGATCTTTATTATTTCTCTTCTCTTGCTGGGTTTAGGCTTTATTTACTGTTCTTTCTCCAGCTCCTGTGGGCATAGGGTTAGGTTGTGTACTTGAGACCTTTCTTGTTTCTTGAGAAAGGCTTGTATTGCTATAGAATTTCCTCTTAGGATCACCTTTGCTGCATCCCAAAGATTTTGAACAGTTCTGTTTTCATTTTCATTTGTTTCATGAATTTTTTAAATTCTTCTTTAATTTCTTGGTTGACCTATTCATTCTTTAGTAGGATGCTCTTTAGCCTCCATGTATTTGAATTCTTTCCAACGTTCCTCTTGTGATTGTGTTCTAGTTTCAAAGCATTGTGGTCCAAAAATATGCAGGGAATGATCCCAATCTTTTGGTACCGGTTGAGACTTGATTTGTGACCTAAGATGTGATCTATTCTGGAGAATGTTCCATAGGCACTAGAGAAGAATGTGTATTCTGTTACTTTGGGATGGAATGTTCTGAATAGATCTGTGAAGCCCATTTGGTCCAGTGTGTCATTTAAAGTCTTTATTTCCTTGTTGATCTTTTGCTTAGATGATCTGTCCATTTCAGTGAGGGGGGTGTTAAGGTCCCCCACTATTATTGTATTGTTGTCAATGTGTTTCTTTGCTTTTGTTATTAATTGGCTTATATAATTGGCTGCTCCCATGTTAGGGGCATAGATATTTACAATTGTTAGATCTTCTTGTTGGATAGACACTTTAAGTATGATGTATTGTCCTTCCTCATCTCTTATTACAGTCTTGGGTTTAAAATCTAATTTGTCTGATCTAAGGATTGCCACCCCAGCTTTCTTTTGGTGTCCATTAGCATGGTAAATGGTTTTCCACCCCCTCACCTTCAATCTGGGGGTGTCGTTGGGTCTAAAATGAGTCTCTTGCAGACAGCATATCAATGGGTCTTGTTTTTTTATCCAATCTGATACCCTGTGTCTTTTGATTGGGGCATTTAGCCCATTTACACTTAGGGTAACTATTGAAAGATATGAATTTAGTGCCATTGTATTGCCTGTAAGGTCATTGTTACTGTATATTGTCTGTGTTCCTTTCTGGTCTATGTTACTTTAGGCTCTCTCTTTGCTTAGAGGACCCCTTTCAATATTTCTTGTAGGGCTGGTTTGGTGTTTGCAAATTCCTTTAGTCTTTGTTTGTCCTGGAAGCTTTTTATCTCTCCTTCTATTTTCAATGATAGCCTAGCTGGATATAGTATTCTTGGCTGCCTATTTTTCTCGTTTAGTGCTCTGAATATATCATGCCAGTCCTTTCTGGCCCGCCAGGTCTCTGTGGATAGGTCTGTTGCCAATCTAATGTTTCTACCCTTGTAGGTTACAGATCTCTTGTCCTGAGCTGCTTTCAGGATTTTCTCTTTGTCTCTGAGACTCGTAAGTTTTACTATTAGATGTCGGGGTGTTGACCTATTTTTATTGATTTTGAGGGGGGTTCTCCGTGCCTCCTGGATTTTGATGCCTGTTTCCTTCCCCAAATTAGGGAAGTTCTCTGCTATAATTTGCTCCATTATACCTTCTGCCCCTCTCTCTCTTTCTTCTTCTTCTGGGATCCCAATTATTCTAATATTGTTTTGTCTTATGGTATCACTTATCTCTCGAATTCTGCCCTCGTGATCCAGTAGTTATTTCTCTCTTTTTCTCAGCTTCTTTATTTTCCATCATTTAGTCTTCTATATCACTAATTCTCTCTTCTGTCTCATTTATCCTAGCAGTTAGGGCCTCCATTTTTGATTGCACCTCATTAATAGCCTTTTGATTTCTACTTGGTTAGATTTTAGTTCTTTTATTTCTCCAGAAAGGGTTTCTCTAATATCTTCCATGCTTTTTTCAAGCCCAGCTAGTATCTTTAACATGGTCATTTTGAACTCTAGTTCCAACATCTTACTAATGTCTGTATTGATTAGGTCCCTGGCAGTCAGTACTGCCTCTTGTTCTTTTTATTTTTTTTGACAGAGGGAGACACAGTGAGAGTGGGAACACAAGCAAGGGGTGTGGGAGAAGGAGAAGCAGGCTTCCCGTGGAGCAGGGAGCCCAATGTGGGGCTCGATCCCAGGACCCTGGGATCACGACCTGAGCCGAAGGCAGATGCTTAATGACTGAGCCACCCAGGCGCCCCTCTTTTTTTTTTTTTTTTTTTTGAGGTGATTTTTTCCATCTTGCCATTTTGTCCAGAGGAGAATAGATGAATGAGAGAACAAAATGCTAACAGGGTAACAACGTCCCCAGAAAAATATACACTAAACAGATCAGAAGAGACCTGAAACCAGGGGGAAAGAAAGGGAAAGAAAGAAAAAAGAAAAAAAAAGAAAAAGAAATAGATAAAAAAATATATGATCAAATATGATCAGGCTTGTGCATAGATCAGTGCCACACACTAGATTTTGGGCATATTTTGGTCTTTTAGAAGAAAGTGCCTCCCAAAATTTTAAAGAAAGAAAAACTTATATATGTACAAAAATAAGGGTAAATACGATGAAGGGATGGAATATGACTGTAAAGATGAAAATTATGAGATTTTATAAAAGGAATTGATAAGAAGTTGGTTGAAAAAAAAAGAGGAATTAAAAAAAAAAGGGAGAGAATGTGATCAGGCAGGAGACTAGAACAAAGCCATACACTAGAGATTTAGGGTATATTTTGGTCTGTTAGAAGAAACTGTATCCCAAAATTTTAAAGAAAGAACAACTTATATATATGTATATATACCAAAAATAAGGTTAACTACTATGAAGGGATAGAATATGACTCTAAAAATGAAAAATAAAAGATTTTTTAAAAAAGGGATTGATAAGATGTTGGTTGAAAAAGGGAAAAAGAAAAATTTAAAAAAAAAGAAAAAGAAAAACAGAATTTAAAAAAAATTAACGTTGAAAGACTAAAGAATCAGGGGGAAAAAAGCCATGAATTCTATGTGCTGTATTCCCCTAGTGCTGGAGTTCTGCTGTTCTCATTGATTGGTAAACTTGGTCTTGGCTCTCTGTTCTTGCTGATCTTCTGGGGGAGGAGCCTGTTGCCCTGGTTCCCAAATGTCTTTGCCGGAGGTGGAATTGCCCCGCCCTTGCCCAGTCCAGGCTAAGTAATCTGCTCGGGTTTGCTCTCAGGAGCTTTTGTTCCCTGCAAGCTTTCCCTACAGCTTTGGAAGACGAGAGTGAAAATGGTGGCCTCCCAATCTCCGCCTGGGAGGAGCCGAGAACTGGGGGCCCTGCTCCTCAGTAAGCCCCCAGAGAAAAGCATTCAATCACTCCCATCTCCCCGGTCTCCGGCTGCACTCCGTGCTCACCCGGCCTGTGACCAAACGTTTCTATCTCTGGTACATGACTCAGTGTGGAGTCTCCAAACCCAGCAGATCCCTGCAGTGCACTCTTGCACTGCTCCTCCCGGGGGAGGAAGGGGAGTCTCCCCAGATCTGCTGCTTGTTGGGTCCCTGCTGGAGGAGCAGTGGCCTGACTGTGACGTGGATTACAGTTTATGGCAACCCCAAGCTGAGAGCCTGCTCCTCTGCTCCGTCTCTGCAGCCAGCTTCCCCGTTCTGATACCTGGGAGCTCTGCCACACTCAGGCACCCCCATACTTGCTGTGACCCTGAGGGTCCTGAGACCACACTGTCCCAGCGGGGGTTCCACCCCCTGCTTAGCCACTGGAGCGACGTCCCTCAGCGGAGCAGACTTCTAAAAGTTCCGATTTTGTGCTCCGCTGCTCTATCACTTGCCGATAGTTGCTGACAGAGGCTCCCTCCCCCGCCATCTATCTTCCCAAATATCACCTCGGATTCATTTCTCCGCACGTCCTACCTTCCAGAAAGTGGTGGCTTTTCTGCTCATAGAATTGCTGCTATTCTTTTCTGCGATCTCCTGTTGAGTTCGTAGGTCTTCAGAATGGTTTGATCCCTATCTAGCTGAATTCCTGGGACCAGATGAAATTTAGGTCTCCTACTCCTCCACCATCTTGCTCTTCTTGTCATTGAATATTATTTTCATAGTGAAATTTTATGCATTTCCTGGTGAGTTGTGGGTACAAGCATCACACAATATAAAATTAGGTAGTTGAAAAAATGATGTTTCCTACATTTAGGTATTTGGCTATAAGTTGCAGTAGTACTGTTTGAGAAATAATAACAGAATGGCTGTGGGTAATTTTCTGTGTTCCTGTTTTTGCTTAATTGGAATAGATATTAAGAATTAATCTTCATGGAGTCAGAGCAAGGTGAGAGTGGGATATTTTGAGTTTTGCAACATTTATTTTTGGTCATTGTTCTGTTAAAGGGATGGAATTTTCAGTTTGAATATTAAGTCACTATTGGTGATCTCTTTTGTAATAATAATCATAATGATAATTTTTATTTTTATTTAGGGAACCACAGACCAGCATAGGAGAAGGCCTGGATTAAATGACATGAGGATGAGAACCAAGATTAAAGGTTCAAAGGAAAGTGCTAAGAATCTCTATGTCAAGAAATTAGGCAAATATAGTAAGAGGATGCCTGCAAACACAGAAATAAACAAGGCGACAGAGTGTCTGCTCTCATTGAGATTTTAGTCTATCTGGGAAAGCAGACATCAAACCAGTCATAGTGACTGGTTAAAATTGAGATTAACATACATGGTAAAAGTATAGGGAGCTATGAGAGAATATCACAAGGTCTTGACCTAGTATAGGAGGATCAGGGAGAGCTTGTTTGAATCAGTGGCAATTAAACTGAAAATGGAAGAGTGAAGATGGGTTAGCCAGGCACAGGGGAATGGGAACAGAAGTTGCAGGGGGACCTCAGGCTGAGAGCATAGATCTTTAAAAATCTTTGGGTCAAGAAAGAGCTGGGCCTATTGGAGCTGGAACAAAAAGCAATACTTCCAGTATGTTTAGAGCATAGAGAACAGTAGAGAGAATGGTGATATACGACATGAGAGAGATAGGTTAGGCACGATCATTCAAAACCATATTGGACATGTTAATGGTTTGAGACTTCATCCTGAGATGAATGGGTAGGCACAGGAATGTCATTGTTAGTTTTATATTGTTGGAAGATCACTCTGGCTTCTGTATGAAGAATGGATTGGTGGAAAGCAACACTGGATTCAGGAAGACCAGTTAGAGGGTTATTGTAATCATTCAGGAGACAAATTATGGTGACTTGTGCAAAGGTAGTGGTAGAGGAGGTGTGGAGAGGTGGCCAGGGCAAGAAATCTTTAGGAGGCATGTCTGGTGAGACTTGATGTGGTAGACATAGACATGTGTGTCCCAGATCCCCTTTCAAGGAAGGACTTGATGTCCAGCTGTGGGGAATGTTGTCAATAGACAGCTTCCATATAACTGCTCCTTCAGAGTCTGGTTCAGCTGCAGAAAGCCACCATTCTCAAGGGTCACACCCTTCCCCTGGTAGCCCACATCTGATGACTGAGCAAGGCAGAGGTATAAAGGTCTGATTATCTGGACTCAATAGGGGGCACTGTGAAGGACAGTATTTGCTCCAGAGCTCCCTGATGGGTTGGCCAAGGCTATGTTGGAACTACACCATAGTTAAACATCCCTCTGTCCAGTCCCACTTTCTCCTCTCTTCACAGGGAATGATGCATGATAAATATCTTGTATCTCCAACTTAATCTTACCTCTGCTTCCAATGAATCCAATCTGTGACTGTTGGAACTAAAAGTGGAGTACTGTGATAAAGAAAATGATAATGGATCAGTGACCACTCAGCTTACAATGAGAATTTCATCACTGATGTAGGTGGAGCATAGACAGCTTCTGGAACAAAGTTGTGGCATAGTTATTAAAACTTTCATTGGTGGTGAATTAGGAATGCATACCAATGGAAAGGAATGCAGTGGCAGGCATATCAGTTGTTTGGGATTTATGGATAAAATAGTAATTTTTTAAAATTTTTATTTATGTATTTGAGAGAGAGAGAGAGAGTACAAATGGGAGGAGGGGCAGAGGGAGAGAGACAGAGAGAATCCCAAGCAGACTCCCCATGAGTGTGGAGCCCGATGTGAGGCTCAATCCCATGACCCGACAGATCATGACCAGAGCCAAAATCAAGAGTTAGGCACTTAACTGACTGAGCCAACCAGGCGCCCCTAAAATAGTAATTTTAACAATAAGGGTATTAGATAGCTATTATAGCACCATCAATAATCACTAGAAAGATAATGAACAGTTGAGAGTAACAGGCAACTTAAAGCCAAATGTAAAACCCAGAAGGCATCTTTGGTATAATACAAAGAAACTTTCATCTGTTATAGTGACAGGGTAGAGAAAGCCAGGCAGAACAAGCCCAGGATTTGGAGTGGCTGAACCTCAAAGACAGTAAAGCTCCAATTAAGGCATAACTGAGACTCTGAGCCATGGGATAGGCCACCTTCTCTCTTGATCACTAGACGTACAACCAGAGTTAAGTCATAGCACAACCCATTTGGGGAATAATCTAGTTTATTTGAAAGGAAATGGGATATATATCCCAAAGAAATTGCAAAATCTAGTCTGTATATACTGAAAGGAGTTGGGGGAGCACCAATAGAACTATATTTTATAATATAGGGTGCCTGATCAAGGAGCAATAACTTAAAATTATATAAGCAAGAGTTGACCTGGAAGTGCTCTTCTAAGATATAAAACTTAATATGCTGGTAATGATAATAGTAGATGATACAAACCCATTAGTAGGATGAGTCCCAGAAACATTGACAACATAATGACTTATGCTAAGTAAAACTGAAATATCATAATTGTTGTGGGATATGATGAAGGAAAGGATTAATGGGTTCAGGGATATGGACAGGCTGGACCAGATATACTATATATGGACAGATCTCCATTTCTTTGGAATCAGTTACTGAAATTTTAGCAGTTTCCTTTGGTGGTGTCATAGTTATCTGAATTTTCGTGATACACGTAGCCTTGCATTGGTGCCTGAAGTATTTGCAGACTGGTTTCAGCAGGTATAGACATTTTCCAGTCTTTTCCCTAAGCTATGGGTTACCTCTGAAATCACAGTTGTGCTGGGTTGGGGCCAGTTTTGAGGCTGTTGCTGGGTCTGCAGTGGCATCCATAGTTGGTGAACTTGTGACCATGGGCTTGGGTGGATGTGGATCTGGTCTGATCCCTTGGATGAGACTGCCTACAGTACCTTATTCAGTAAGTTAGTTCTGGAACAAATTTTCACTCCAGAGTCTACAGTTGAGTCCTTGTACAGTGGGCCTATTATCAGGTGCATGACAGGTGTTGCTCCCTCCAGGTCCCTGGGAGGACTCCTTCCTGGTTACTGAATAGTTCCGTGGGTAGGAAGCACTGGCTCTGGACAATGGCTGAGAGTGGCTTGAACCAAACCCCAAGGCTGTTTCATGTTCCACATCCAAGTTTAAAGTATATGGACCTGGCTCTTGGAGGCACAAATGGGCTTGCCTCCCACCAGGTCCCTGTGTGGGCTAGACTGGTCCCTATATTCAGAGGGGCTGAAGCTGAGGTTAGGGCCCTTCCAGGATCTCCTGAGGTGCAGATAATATGTGTCGCCTGCATGGTCCCTATGCCAGCAGGACTGCTCATGGACTGTGGCTGAAAAGGGTTGGAACCAAATATAGAACCCTTTCAAGATCTCTGTGGGCACAGACAGGAGTGCTTTCTGCTGGGACCCTGGGATCTCAGGACTATTGGCAGACAGCAGACTGTTGCTATGGATAAGTTGGAGTAAATTATAGGGCCCTTTCAGGATCTCAGGGAGGGCAGACGGGAGTGTTTCCTGCAGAGTCCCTGTGCCAGCAAGACTGTTCACAGACTGTAGCTGAGATGGGCTAGAGCTCAGTTACAGGGCGCTTTCAGAATCTATAGTCTGACTGAGTTTGGCAAGCTTACCTCCAGGGGCTCCCAGATTGTGGCTGAGAGGAAATGGAGCCAGGTCATGGGACACTTCAGGGTCCATAGACAGGACTAAATTCTATATATTTATTACCCAGAGCATGGGTGGGTATGATTCCTCCTGGATCCTTTGGTATATGGTGCTAATGATAGACTCAAAGCCATACAGAGCCGTAGCTGAGTTCTCAGTGGTATGGAGCTGTTTTCATTTCTGTAACTAGGACCATGCTCATCAAGTCAGCCAACTGGTTGTGAGCCTGCCTTTTCAAAACAGATCTTCTTGGGCTTGGATAGCACTGGGGTCTCACAATCTCCTACTTCAATCCCAAAGCTCCCACAAAGGCACTTTTGTCTGTGGGATGGATGTCAAATTATTGTTGTTGAGGACGGGATACGCACAAGGGATGTCTTATTTGGCCATTTTGCTGACATCACTCCTGCAAGTTTCTTTTCCTCTGGTCGTTGGTTTTTCTATGATAATGCTGGTCTCTTAAAATGAGCCGAGAGCTGTTCCTCTTATATTTTCTAAAAGTTTCTGGATTATTAGTAATAGTTCCTCTTTAAATGTTTGTTATACTTTATCAGTGAAATGATTTGGGCTTGAGCTTTTCCATTTATGAAGATTTTTAATTACTCATTTAACTTATTCACTTACTATATGTAAATGTGGATTTTTAAATTTATTCTTGACTCAGTTTCAGTAATTTGTGTTTTTATAGAAATTTGTCAACTTCATCTAAGTAATATAATTTGTTGGCATAAGTTGTTCATGGTCTTACCTTATAATCCTTTCTTATTTCTGTGAGGTTGGTAATTATGGCCCCTCTTTCATCCTTGATTTTAGCAATTTGAGTCTTCTTTTTTATTCCTCAGTCTGCCTAGCTTAGTATTTTCAAAAAAATCAACTTCTGGATTAGTTTATTTCATCATTGTCTTTTTATTCTCTATTTTATTTATTTCCAATCTAAACGTTACTATTGTATTCCTTTTTTTATAAGCCCTTTTTTTAACTTTTTAAAAAAATTTTATTATGTTATGTTAGTCACCATACAATACATCATTAGTTTTTGATGTGGTGATCCACGATCCATTGTTTTTGTATAACACCCAGTGCTCCATGCAGTACCTGCCCTCCTTAATACCCATCACCGGGCTAAACAATCCCCCCTCCACCCTCCCCTCTAAAACCCTGTTTGTTTCTCAGAGTCCATAGTCTCTCATGGTTCGTCTCTCCCTCCAATTCCCCCCCCCCCCATTTTTCCCTTCCTTCTCCTAATGTCCTCATGCTATTCCTTATGTTCCACAAATAAGTGAAACCATATGATAATTGACTTTCTCTGCTTGACTTATTTCACTTAGCATAATCTCCTCCAGTCCCATCCATGTTGATGTAAAAGTTGGGTATTCATCCTTTCTGATGGCTGAGTAATATTCCATCGTATATATGGACCATATCTTCTTTATCCATTCGTTTGTTGAAGGGCATCTTGGCTCTTTCCACAGTTTGGCTATTGCAGACATTGCTGCTATGAACATTGGGGTGCATATGGCCCTTCTGTTCACTACATCTGTGCCTTTGGGGTAAATACCCAGGAGTGCAATTCCTGGGTCATAGGGTAGCTCTATTTTTAACTTTTTGAGGAACCTCCACACTGTTTACCAAAGTGGCTGTACCAGCTTACATTCCCACCAACAGTGTAAGAGGGTTCCCCTTTCTCCACAACCTCTAGAAACATTTCTTGTTTCTTTCCCTGTCCATTTTTGCCATTCTAACTGGTGTAAGGTGGTATCTCAATGTGGTTTTGATTTGAATTTCCCTGATGGCTAATGATGATGAACATTTTTTCATGTGTCTGTTAGCCATTTGTATGTCTTCTTAAGAGAAGTGCCTTTTCATATCTTCTGCCCATTTTTTGACTTGATTATTTGTTTTTTGGGGATTGAGTTTGAGAAGTTCTTTATAGATCTTGGATACCAGCCCTTTATCTGTAGTGTCATTTGCAAATATCTTCTCCTATTCTGTGAGTTGCCTCTTTGTTGACTGTTTCCTTTGCTGTGCAGAAGCTTTTTATCTTGATGAAGTCCCAAAAGTTCACTTTTGCTTTCATTTCACTACCTTTTGGAGAATTATCTTGAAAGAAGTTGCTGTGGGCGATGTCAAAGAGGTTACTGCCTATGTTCTCCTCTAGGGTTTTGATGGATTCCTGTCTCAAATTGAGGCCTTTCATCCACTTTGAGTTTATCTTTGTGAATGGTGTTAGAGAATGGTCGAGTTTCATTCTTCTGCATGTGGCTGTCCAATTTTCCCAGCACCGTTTATTGAAGAGACTGTCTTTTCTCCATTGCATGTTTTTTCCTGCTTTGTCAAAGATTATCTGACCATAGAGTTGAGGGTCCATATCTGGGTTCTCTATTCTGTTCCATTGGTCTATATGTCTGTCTTTGTGCCAGTACCATGCTGTCTGTGTGATCACAGCTTTGTAATATAGCTTGAAATCGGGCAACGTGATGCCCCCAGCTTTGTTTTTCTTTTTCAACATTTCCTTGGCGATTCGGGGTCTTTCTCATTCCATACAAATTTTAGGATTGTTTGTTCCAGCACTTTGAAAAATGTCATTGGAATTTTGATCGGGATGGCATTGAAGGTATAGATTGCTCTGGGCAGCATAGACATTTTAACAATGTTTATTTTTCTGATCCATTAGCATGGAATATTTTTCCATCTTTTTGTGTCTTCTTCAATTTCTTTCACCAGTGTTCTGTAGTTCCTAGAGTATAGATCCTTTACCTCTTTGGTTAGGTTTATTCCGAGGTATCTTATGGTTTTGGGTGCTGTTGTAAATGGAATCGTTTCTCTAATTTCTTTTTCTACATTTGCGTTGTTAGCGTATAAGAAAGCAACTGATTTCTGTGCATTGATTTTGTATCCTGCCACATTACTGAATTGCTGGATGAGTTCTAGTAATTTGGGGGTGGAGTCTTTTGGGTTTTCCACATAAAGTATCATGTCATCTGCAAAAAGAGAGAGTTTGACTTCTTCTTTGCCAATTTGAATACCTTTTATTTCTTTTTGTTGTCTCATTGCTGTTGCTAGGACTTCTAGAACTATGTTGAACAATAGTGGCAAGAGTGGGAATCCTTGACGTGTTCCTGATCTTAAGGGAAAGGCTCTCAGCTTTTCCCCATTGAGGATGATATTCACTGTGGGTTTTTCATAGATGGATTTTATGAGCTTGAGGAATGTTCCCTCTATCCCTATACTCTGAAGCGTTTTAATCAGGAAAGGATGTTGTATTTTGTCAAATGCTTTTTCTGCATCAATTGAGAGGACCATATGGTTCTTCTCCCTCCTCTTATTAATGTGTTCTATCACATTGATTGATTTGCGAATGTTGAACCACCCTTGCATCCCGGGGACAAATCCCACTTGGTCGTGGTGGATGATCCTTTGAATGTATTGTTGGATCCTATTAGCTAGGATTTTGTTGAGGATTTTGGAATCCATATTCATCAGGGATATCGGTCTGAAATTCTCCCTTTTGATGGGGTCTTTGCCTGGTTTGGGGATTAAGGTAATGCTGGCCTCATAGAATGAGTTTGGAAGTTTTCCTTCTGTTTCTATTTTTTGAAACAGCTTCAGTAGAATAGGTATTATTTCATCTTTGAATGTTTGGTAGAATTCCCCAGGAAATCCATCAGGCCCTGGACTCTTGCTTTTTGGGAGGTTTTTGATCACTGCTTCAATCTCGTTACTGGTTATTGGCCTATTCAAGTTGTCAATTATTTCTTCCTGTTTCAGTCTTGGCAGCTTATAGGTTTCCAGGAAGGCCTCCATTTCATCCAGATTGCTCAGTTTATTGGCATATGGTTGTTGATAATAATTTCTAATAATTGTTTCTATTTCCTTGGTGTTAGTCGTGATCTCTCCCCTTTCATTCATAATTTTATTAATTTGGGTCCTTTCTCTTTTCTTCCGGTTAAGTCTGGCCAGTGGTTTATCAATCTTATTAATTCTTTCAAAGAACCAACTTCTAGTTTCATTGAACTGATCTACTGTGTTTCTGGTTTCTAATTCATTGATTTCTGCTCTAATTTTAATTATTTCTCTTCTGATGCGTGGCTTAGGCGTCGCTTGTTGCTTTTTCTCTAGTTCTTTAAGGTGTAGAGTTAGTTGGTGAATTCAGGATTTTTCTATTTTTTTGAGTGAGGCTTGGATGGCTATGTATTTCCCCCTTAGGACCGCCTTTGCAGTATCCCATAGGTTTTGGACCGATGTGTTTTTGTTCTCATTGATTTCCATGAATTGTTTAAGTTCTTCTTTGATTTCTTGGTTGACCCAAACATTCTTGAGCAGAGTGGTCTTTAGCTTCCAAGTGTTTGAATTTCTGCCAAATTTTTTCTTGTGATTGAGTTCCAGTTTTAGAGCATTGTGGTCTGAGAATATGCAGGGAATAATCTCAATCTTTTGGTATCAGTTGAGACCTGATTTGTGACCCAGTATGTGGTCTATTCTGGAGAAAGTTCCATGTGTGCTCGAGAAGAATGAGTATTCTTGTTGTTTTAGGGTGGAATGTTCTGTAAATATCTATGAGGTCCATCTGGTCCAGTATATCATTCAAAGCTCTTGTTTCCTTGTTGATTTTCTGCTTAGATGATCTGTCCATTGCTGAGAGTGGAGTATTGAGGTCTCCTACAATTAACGTATTGTTATCAATATGACTCTTTATTTTGGCTTATGTAGATGGCTGCTCCCATGTTGGGGGCATAGATATTTACAATTGTTAGATCTTCTTGTTGGATAGACCCTTTAAGAATGATATAGTGTCCTTCTGTGTCTCTTATTACAGACTTTAGTTTAAAATCGAATTTGTCTGATATAAGAATTGCTACCCCAGCTTTCTTTTGAGGTTCGCTGGCATGGAAGATGGATCTCCATCCCTTCACTTTCAGTCTGGATGCATCTTTAGGTTCAAAATGAGTCTCTTGTAGACAGCATATGGATGGGTCCTGTCTTTTTATCCAATCTGCAACCCTGTGCTGTTTTATGGGAGCATTTAGGCCATTCACGTTGAGAGTGATTATTGAAAGATATGAATTAATTGTCATCATGTTGCCTGTGAAGACGTTGTTTTTATAGATTGTCCCTGTAAATTTCTGTTGTATATCACTCTTGGGGTCTTTCTCCTTTTATAGAACCCTCCTTAATATTTCTTGCAGGGATGGCTTAGTGTGCACATATTCTTTCAATTTCTGCCGGCCGTGGAAGCTCTGCATCTCTCCATCCCTTCTAAATGACAGCCTTGCCGGATAAAGTATTCTTGGCTGCATGTTCTTCTCATTTAGTACCCTGAATATGTCTTGCCAGGCCTTTCTGGCTTGCCAGGTCTCTGTGGATAGGTCTGACGTTATTCTGATGTTCCTCCCTCTGTACATAAGGAATCTCTTCCCCCTAACTGCCCTTAAGATGGTTTCCTTGGTTCTAAGATTTGCAAGTTTTACTATTACATGCCAGGGTGTTGGCCTGTTTTCCTTGATCTTGGGAGGGATCCTCTCTGCCTCTAGGACACGAATGTTTGTTTCATTCCCCAAATTAGGGAAGTTCTCAGCTACGATTTCCTCAAATACATCTTCTAGTCCTCTCTCTCTCTCCACCCCCTCAGGGATTCCAATTATTCTGACATTGGAATGCTTCATGGTGTCACTTATTTCTCTGATTCTATTTTCATGCATTCTGAGTTGTTTTTCCCTGGCCTCCTCTTTGCCCTTTTTATCTATTATATTGTCTTCCAGGTCGCTTATTCGTTCTTCTGCCTCACTTACCCTAGCTGTTAGATTATCTAGATTGGATTGGATCTCATTGATAGCATTTTTAAGTTCTGCCAATTCAGCTTTCATTTCTGCCCTTAGAGACTCTGTGTTGCCATTAATTGATTTCTCCATTCTAGCCATTGTCTTCACAATTGCTAGCCTGAATTCCATCTCCGACATCTTGGTTATATCTGCATCCATTTGTAAATCTGCAGCATAAGTCATAATCTCTGAGTCTTTTCTATTTTGGGGGTTCTTCCTCCTAGTCATTTTGTTGATGGGTGTTTGAGGGAATGTATAGAGTCCAAATTATTGACCAGAACCCAAGCACGATGCACCTGTTTTCTAGGGACCTTAGGGTTGCTGGCCTCTTGTTTTCCCAGCCTGTTTTCTGGGAGAGGGGCTTGCCGCGCTGTTACTCAGGCAACCCTGTTAGGGCAGAGTTGCCCTGCCCCCCTGTGGCGGGGGATGGGCTCAGCGGGAATCAGTTTTTGGGCTTTTGTTCTGTGGCAGCTTTCTCTGGCGGCTTTCCACATCTCTTCCACGAGTCAGAGCAGAAGAGACGGTTTCCAACCCTCTGCCTCAGAGCAGAGAGACCGCAGTCTGTTCTTCAGTGAGCTCTCCAGGCCTCACTGTCTCCGTTTCTGTCTGTGCTGCTATAAACTGCAGCGGCCTGGGTTGTGCATCCCTCCGCAGCGCCCCCAGTCCTGCCTCCAGGTTGGGCACGTCTCTGCCCTTTGTGTTTCTAAACCACCAGCCGCTCCCAGTTCGCACGCGCGACCCCGCCGCTCCGGGTTTCCACCCCGGGAGCTGCCCTAAAGTCCTTTCCCCCGCCGCTACCAGTCTGCAAGTCTATGTCCCATCCCCAGCACGCGCGAGGCTGTCGCTCACTGGTGGTGTAGGATCTCCACAGCCAGGCTCCCTCCCACTGCCATTTATCCTCTGATATCTGCTGGTGGAATCAGGGCTCCCCGCTTCATACCTCCAAACCAACCGCCTGTGATATTCTTTTTGTAGAGATCCAGATCTTCTTAGGCTGGTTTTGTGGGTGCTCAGAGTGGTCTGGTAGATATCCAGCTCAATTCCGGGGACCAGTTGAAATAGGGTCCTCTACTCCTCTGCCATCTTTCCCTCTCCCTCATATAAGCCCTTTTTAATTAACTTTCTTTTTTTGTCTTTTTAAGTTTTTATTTAAATTCCAGTTAGGGGGCGCCTGGGTGGCTCAGTTGGTTAAGCGACTGCCTTCGGCTCAGGTCATGATCCTGGAGTCCCGGGATCGAGTCCCGCATCGGGCTCCCTGCTGAACAGGGAGCCTGCTTCTCCCTCTGACCCTCCTCCCTCTCATGCTCTCTCTACCTCATTCTCTCTCTCAAATAAATAAATAAAATCTTAAAAAAAAAATATATATTAAATTCCAGTTAGTTAACATAGAGTGTAAAATTAGTTTCAGGTGTACAATACAGTGATTCAATACTTCCATACAACACCCAGTGCTCATCACAAGTCAAATTATCTTTTCTATTTTTTATTTACTTTTTATTATGTTAGTCACCATACAGTACATCATTAGTTTTTGATGAACTGTTCCATGATTCATTGTTTGAATATAACAGCCAGTGCTCCATGCAAAATGTGCCCTCCTTAATACCCATCACCAGGCTAACCCATTCCCCCAACCCCCTCCCCTCTAAAACCCTCAGTTTGTTTCCCAGAGTCCATGGTCTCTCATGCTTCATCTCCCCCTCCGATTCCCCCCCTTCATTTTTCCCTTCCTTCTCCTAATGTCCTCCATGCTATTCCTTATGTTCCACAAATAAATGAAACCATATGATAATTGACTTTCTCTGCTTGACTTATTTCACTTAGCATAATCTCTTCCAGTCCCATCCATGTTAATGCAAAAGTTGGGTATTCATCCTTTCTGATGGCTGAGTAATATTTCATTGTATATATGGAACATATCTTCTTTAGTCATTCATCTATTGAAGGGCATCTCGGCTCTTTCCACAGTTTGGCTATTGTGGACATTGCTGCTATGAACATTGGGGTGCGTGTGACCCTTCTTTTCACTACATCTGTATCTTTGGGGTAAATACCCAGTAGTGCAATTCCTGGGTCATAGGGTAGCTCTATTTTTAACTTTTTGAGGCACCTCCACACTGTTTTCCAAAGTGACTGTACCAACTTGCATTCCCACCAACAGTGTAAGAGGGTTCCCCTTTCTCCACAACCTCTCCAACATCTGTCGTTTCTTGCCTTGTCCATTTTTGCCATTCTAACTGGTGTAAGGTGGTATCTCAATGTGGTTTTGATTTGAATTTCCCTGATGGCTAATGATGATGAACATTTTTTCATGTGTCTGTTAACCATTTGTATGTCTTCTTTGGAGAAGTGTCTGTTCATGTCTTCTGCCCATTTTTTTCTTGATTATGTGTTTTTTGGGTGTTGAGTTTTAGAAGTTCTTTATAGATCTTGGATATCAACCCTTTATCTGTACTGTCATTTGCAAATATCTTCTCTCGTTCTGTAGGTTACCTCTTTGTTTTGTTGACTGTTTCCAAAAAGAGCATCCTTTCCTGATTAAAACTCTTCAGTGTGTAGGGATAGAGGGGACATTCCTCAAGTTCATAGAAACCATCTATGGAAAGCCCACAGCAAATATCATTCTCAATGGGGAAAAGTTGAGAGCCTTTCCCTTAAGATCAGGAACACGACAAGGATGCCCACTCTCATCACAATTGTTTAACATAGTACTAGAAGTCCTAGTAACAGTAATCAAACAACAAAAAGAAATAAAACGTATTCAAATTGGCAAAGAAGAAGTCAAACTGTCTCTTTTCGCAGATGACACAATACTTTATGTGGAAAACCCAAAAGACTCCACCCCCAAATTACTAGAACTCATACAGCAATCAATAATGTGGCAGGATACAAAATCAATGCACAGAAATCAGTTGCTTTCCTATACACTAACAATGTAACTGTAGAAAGAGAAATCAGGGAATCGATTTCATTTACAATAGCACCAAAAACCATAAGATACCTTGGAATACAGCTAACCAAAAAGGTGAAGGATGTATACTCTAGGAACTACAGAACACTTATGAAAGAAATTGAAGAAGACACAAAAAGATGGAAAAACATTCCATGCTCATGGATCGGAAGAATAAACATTATTAAAATGTCTATGCTGCCCAGAGTAATCTATACTTTCAATGCCATCCTGATCAAAATACCAATGGCATTTTTCTAAGTGCTGGAACAAACAATCCTAAAATTTGTATGGAACGAGAAAAGACCCCAAATCACCAAGGAAATGTTGAAAAAGAAAAACAAAACTGGGGGCATCACGTTGCCTGATTTCAAGCTATATTACAAAGCTGTGATCACCGGGACAGTATGGTACTGGCATAAAAACAGACACATAGAGCAATGGAACAGAATAGAGAGCCCAGATATGGACCCTCAACTCTATGGTCAATTAATCTTCAACAAAGCAGGAAAAAATATCCAATGGAAATAAGACAGTCTCTTCAATAAATAGTGCTGGGAAAATTGGACAGCTATATACAGAAGAAAGAAACTTGACCATTCTCTAACACCATACACAAAGATAAACTCAAAGTGGATGAAAGACCTCAATGTGAGATAGGAATCCATCAAAGTCCTAGAGGAGAACATAGGCAGTAACCTCTTTGACATTGGCCACAGCAACTTCTTTCAAGACAGGTCTCCAAAGGCAAGGGAAACAAAAGTGAAAATGAACTTTTGGGACTTCATCAAGATAAAAAGCTTCGCACAGCAAAGGAAGGAGTCAACAAAACAAAGAGGCAACCCACTGGAAGGGAGAAGATACTGTATTCCTTCTGCTTTCTTTGAGTATAGTTTGTTCTTTTTTCAGTTTCTTAAGGTGGACTGTCAAGTTATAGATTTGAGATACTCTTTTTTAATATAGATATTTACAGTTAACAGTGCTCCTCTAAACACTGCTTCCCATAAATTTTGATATGTTGTGTTTTCATTTTCACTCATTTCAAACTCTGAATTTTTATTGTGATTTCTGTGTGACATATGAATTATTTAGAAATGTGTTTTTTAATTTCCAAATATTTGTGAGTTTTCAAAATTTCCATCTTTTGCTGATTTCTAACTTAACTGCTTTGTGGTCAGAGAACACTGTATGATTTCAATTCCTTTATATTTATTAAGATTTGTTTTATGGTCTCTTTTGGATAATGGTTAATGAACATTTAAAAAGAATTTATAGTCACTGTTGTTGGAGTCAATCTCCTATAGATGTGAGGTCAAGTTGGGTAATAGTGTTGTTCAAGTCTTATATAACTCTGCTGATTTTCTGTCTAGTTTTCCTTTTCATTAGATATTGAAGACTCTGAATATTATTGGCAAATAATCTGTTTCTCCCTTTAATTCTACCTATATTTTGCTTCCTGTATTTTACTCTTTGCTGTTAGATGTGTATATTTTAAAACTTGTTTTATCTTTTTGTTGAATTGACCCTTTTATCATTATAAAATGCACCTCTTTTTCTCTGGTTATATTTTTGTCTGTAAGTGTATTTTCAATATTTATATAGTCATTCCAGTTCTCTTTTGCTTACTGTTTTCCTGGTATATCTTTGTCCATTTTTTCTCTTTTGACCTTTTAATGTCTTTGAATCTAAAATGATTTTTTTTGTTGGCCGCATATAGTTGGATCATGTTTTATTTTAATCTATTCTAATAATCACTTATTTTATTAGAGTGATTAATCCATTGGAATTTAAAATAATTACTTATATAGGTAGGTTGATTTTTTTTCATTTAGCTATTTGTTTCTTTCTGTCTTGTTTATTTTTGTGTTGTTCTTTGTTCCTCCACAACGTTAATTTGTATTAGAAATGTAATTTTTGGAGTACCATTTTAATTTTTGTGTTGAGTTTTTTAAAAAAAATTAGCAGGGGAGGAGTTAATGTGACAGAGAAGTAGGGGGACCCTGGGCTTTCCTTGTCCCTGGAACACAGCTGTATTGAGGTCAGATCACTTGGAACACCCAGGAAATCAATCTCAAGATAGGAAGGATTTCCACGGTTAGAGGGAGACAGCATGGCAGGTGTGAAGTGCATGGAAGTGAATTGGGGGAAAGAAAAGCTGCCATGCTGCAGAGGGGAGGGAATGCTTTCCCCAGGGAGAGAAAAAGGAGAGAGGGAGAGAGGGGTTGAGAGAGTGCAGTGTGTTTGCACAAGAAAACCTCTCAGACTACAGACTGGGAAGCTGGGGGAACGGAGTGGCGCAAGTTTTTTTGCAAACAGTGGGTGTAGCTCAAACTCTGAGCTTTTGGAAGTGCAAGACTTTCACTAGAGTGGAGCTGTAGTGTGAGCTCCTAGAGAGAAGGATAGCTCTGGCCTGGGAGCACACACAAAGTGATGTAGGGATCCCCAGGGTTGCACCGGGAGAGATTGTTCTCCTTCCTGGAGTGCATTTGGAAGAGAGTATATTGCTTCTCCAAGGACAAAAGACCCTGCAGGAACCAGCAAACAGCACACAGGGGCCAGTGCCTCAGGTGTATAACCTGCTGCTGCTTTTTGCTGTCTACACCATAGATTCTGTGCACTGCACAGGTGTGGGACTGTTTTTGTGGGACAAAGGGCACTGGTCAGAGCACAGAGAGGCTCTAATCTGGAGGAGGGAGCAGATCCGAGGGGTGTTGGCTCCTTTAAGATTTGGAGTTTTGAATCCCAGCCATGTGACAAAGATCAAACCCAGGAGAGCTGTTGTGCTGGGTGTGCTGATGGCCCTTGCCTTTCTGTGAGGACTTCCTGAACAGCAGGGATGTGAGATCCCCTGTCTGGGCACGAAAGTGTGGGGTAGCTCTGTTTTACCATCTCTACCAACGTGATTGGACTTCAGAGAGCAACACAGCGGCCCCCAGTGGAGGTGGGAGCCACTTACATCAAACCCCACCCCATTGTGCTTGACAAGTGCTTTTTTAACTGGGGCAGGATTGACTCTGAGCCAGCGCAGTGGGCCTCTCTCCCAGCCCAGGGAGGCAACAAAGGCAACATGCAACACGCACCAAGTATAGTGATCACTCCCTCGCATCACAGCGTCCCCTTCAGTTCTGGTGGAAATAGGACAAGGCTTCCTTTTTTTTTCTCGTATTCTTTTTTTTTTCTTTTTCTTTGGAATCAGGCTTATAGTTTTTTGTTTGTTTCTTTTTCATTTCCTTTTCTGTCACTTTTCCTTTTTTTCTGATCAAGTGTTTTTGTTTTCTTTCTCTTTCTTTCTTTTTTTCTTTTTCAGGCTTTCTTCAACACCTAGATAAAGGTCCAAACATTCCCCACTGGAATGCTGCAGAGGATGGACCAGGGGGAAAGAGCAGCCAAAACACAACAGCAGAGTGCACACAACATATACCAGAAACATTTTCTGAAGTGCCAGGCCCTGGACAGTGTATGACCTCTTTCTATTATAGCATTATTCTGAGGTGCAGGAAACATAGCAAGTTTTCATAACACTCAAAAGATAGAAACTTAGCCAAAATGACAAAATGGAGGAATTCTCCTTAAAAGAAAGGTCAGGAAGATATCATAACCAGGGACATGCTCAAAGCAGATATAAGCAATATATCTGAAGAGCAATTTAGATCAACAGTCAAAAGACAAAAGCTGGACTTGAAAAAAGCATACAAGACATCAGAGAAACGATAAAAAACCTAAACACTAGTCAGGATTAAATAAAAAAAATTCTATAACTGGGGCACCTGGGTGGCTCAGTTGTTAAGCGTCTGCCTTCAGCTCAGGTCATGGTCTCAGAGTCCTGGGATCGAGCCCCGCATCAGGCTCCCTGCTCAGCGGGAAGCCTACTTCTCCCTCTCCCACTCCCCCTGCTTGTGTTCCCTCTCTCACTGTGTCTCTCTCTGTCAAGTAAATAAATAAAATCGTTTTAAAAAATGCTATAACTGAGATGAAAAACAGACTGGATATAATCACTACAAGGATTAAAGAAGCAGAGGAGAGGATAGATGATATAGATGATAAAATTGGGAAAATAATGAAGATGAAAAGAAGAGAAAAAGAAAACTATTAGATCACGAAGGTAGACTGAAGGGAATGCAGTGATTCTGTAAAGTGAAATAATATCCATATTATAGGAGTCCCAGAAGAAGAGTGGGAAAAAGAGGCAGAAGGCTTATTTGAACAAAGTATAGCTGAGAACTTCCCTAATTTGGGGAAGGAAACAAGCATTCAAGTCCAAGAGGCACAGAGAACTCCCCTCAAAACGAAACAAAACAAAACAAAACACAGGTCAACACCATGACATATCATAGTGAAACTTACAAAATGCAAAGATAAAGAGAGAATTCTGAATGCAGCTCAGTAGAAAAGGTCCTTAACCTACAAGGGTAGACACATAAGGCTGGTGGCAGACCTGTCCACAGAGGCCTGGCAGGCCAGAAAGGACTGACATGATATATTCAAAGTGCTACGTGGGAAAATTATGCAGCCAAGATTACTTTACCCAGCAAGACTGTCATTCAGAATAGGAGAGATAAAGGGTTTCCAAGACAAACAAAATCTATAGGAGATCATGAACACTAAACCAGACAGCAAGAAATATTAAAGGGAGCCCTTTGAGCAAAAAGAGAGATGAAAAGTAACAAAGACTAGAAAGGAATAGAGACGGTCTAGAGGAACAGTGACTTTATAGGTAATACAATGGCACTAAATTCATATATTTCAATAGTTACTCTGAATGTAAATGAACTAAATACTCCAATCAAAAGACATAGTGTATCAGAGTGGATAAAAAAACAAGACCTATTGATATACTGCTTACAGTACACTCATTTTAGACCCAGACACCTCCAGATTGAAAGTGAGGGGGTGGAGAACCATCTATCATGCTAATGGACATCAAAAGAAAGCTGGAGTAGCCAACCTCATATCAGACAAACCAGATGTTAAACCAAAGACTCTAATTAGAGTTGAAGAAGGGCACCATATCAAAATAAAGGAGTCTATCCAACAAGATCTAACAATTATAGATATTTATGCTCCTAAATTGGGAGGAGCCAAATACATAAATCAATTAATAAGAAACTTGAAGAAAGTCATTGATAATAACACAATAATAGTAGGGGACTTTAACACCCCACTCACAGCAATGGACAGATCATCTAAGCAGAAGATCGACAAGGAAAAAAGGACTGTGAATAACACACTGGAATAGATGGACTTAACAGGTATATTTAGAGCATTTCATCCTAAAGTAGCAGAATACACATTCTTTTCCAGTGCACATGGAATATTCTCCAGAATAGATCACATACTGGGTCACAAATCAACCCTCAACAAGTACAAAAGGGGTGCCTGGGTGGCTCAGTTGGTAAAGCATCTGAGTCTTGATTTCAGCTCAGGTCATGATCTCAGGGTCATGAGATTGAGCCCTGCATCAGGCTCCACACTGAGGGTGGAGCCTGCTTAAGATTCTCTCTCTCCCTATGTCCCCTTCCCTGACTCATGTGCTCTCTCTCTCTCTCAAAAAAAAAGTATAAAAAATCAAGATTATACCATGCATATTTTCAGAACACAATGCTATGAAACTTGAAATCAAGCACAAGAAAAAATTAGGAAAGACCACAAATACATGGAGATTAAAGAACATCCTACTAAAGAATGAATGGGTCAACCTGGAAATTAAAAAAGAATTTAAAAAATACATGGAAGCAAATGAAAATGAAAACAGGACAGTCCAGAACCTTTGGGAAGCAGAAAAGGTGGTCCTAAGGGGGAAGTATATAGGAATACAGGCCTTCCTCAAGAAGCAAGAAGAATCTCAAATATACAAGCTATCCTTACACTTAAAGGAGCTGGAGAAAGAACAGAAATAAAGCCTAAATCCAGAATGAGAAAGGAAATACTAAAGATTAGAGCAGAAATCAATGACATACAAATGAAAAACACAGAACAGATCAACAAAAATAGGAGCTGGTTCTTTGAAGAATTAACAAGATTGATAAACCCCTAGCCAGACTTATCAAAAAGAAAAGAGAAAGGACCCAAATAAACAAAATCATGAATGAGAGAGGAGAGATCACAACCAACACTGCAGAAATACAATTATAAAGAACATTATGAGCAATTATATGTCAACAAATTAGGCAATCTGGAAAGAATGCATAAGTTCCTAGAAACATATAAACTACCAAAACTGAAACAGGAAGAAATAGAAAATCTGAGCAGACCCGAGGGGGGCGGAGCAAGATGGCGGAGGAGTAGGAGACCTGGATTTCGTCTCCTCTCAGGAATTCAGCTGGATAGGGATCAAACCATTCTGAACACCTACAAACGCAACAGGAGATCGAAGAAAAGAATAGCAACAACTCTCTGAACAGAAAAGCGACCACTTTCTGGAAGGTCTTTTCTGATTTGTTTAGAGTATATTTTCTGGGGACGTTGTTACCCTGCTAGCATTTTGTTCTCTCATTAATCTATTCTCCTCTGCACAAAATGACAAGACGGAAAAAATCACCTCAACAAAAAGAACAAGAGGTAGTACCGACTGCCAGGGACCTACTCAATACGGACATTAGTACGATGTCAGATCTAGAGTTCAGAATCATCACTTTAAAGATACTAGCTGGGCTTGAAAAAAACATGGAAGTTATTAGAGAAACCCTTTCTGGAGAAGTAAAAGAACTAAAATCTAACCAAGTAGAAATCAAAAAGGCTATCAATGAGGTGCAATCAAATATGGGGGCGCTAACTGCTAGGATAAATGAGGCAGAAGAAAGAATCAGTGAGATAGAAGACCAAATGATGGAAAATAAAGAAGCTGAGAAAAAGAGAGATAAACAACTACTGGATCACGAGGGCAGAATTCGAGAGATAAACGATACCATAAGACGAAACAACATTAGAATAATTGGGATCCCAGAAGAAGAAGAAAGAGAGAGAGGGGCAGAAGGTATAATGGAGCAAATTATAGCAGAGAACTTCCCTAATTTGGGGAAGGAAACAGGCATCAAAATCCAGGAAGCACAGAGAACCCCTCTCAAAATCAATAAAAATAGGTCAACACCCCGACATCTAATAGTAAAACTTACGAGTCTCAGAGACAAAGAGAAAATCCTGAAAGCAGCTCAGGAGAAGAGATATGTAACCTACAATGGTAGAAACATTAGATTGGCAACAGACTTATCCACAGAGACCTGGCAGGCCAGAAAGGACTGGCAGGACATATTCAGAGCACTAAATGAGAAAAATATGCAGCCAAGAATACTATATCCAGCTAGGCTGTCATTGAAAATTGAAGGAGAGATAAAAAGCTTCCAGGACAAACAAAAACTAAAGGAATTTGCAAACACGAAACCAGCCCTACAACAAATATTGAAAGGGGTCCTCTAAGCAAAGAGAGAGCCTAAAAGCAACATAGACCAGAAAGGAACACAAACAATATACAGTAACAGTCACTTTACAGGCAATACAATGGCACTGAATTCCTATCTTTCAATAGTTACCCTGAATGTAAATGGGCTAAATGCCCCAATCAAAAGACACAGGCTATCAGATTGGATTAAAAAACAAGACCCATCGATATGCTGTCCGCAAGAGACTCATTTTAGACCCAAAGACAACCCCAGATTGAAAGTGAGGGGGTGGAAAACCATTTACCATGCTAATGGACACCAAAAGAAAGCTGGGGTGGCAATCCTTATATCAGACAAATTAGATTTTAAACCAAAGACTGTAATAAGAGATGAGGAAGGACACTATATCCTACTTAAAGGGTCTATCCAACAAGAAGATCTAACAATTGTAAATATCTATGCCCCTAACATGGGAGCAGCCAATTATATAAGGCAATTAATAACAAAAGCAAAGAAACACATCGACAACAATACAATAATAGTGGGGGACTTTAACACCCCCCTCACTGAAATGGACAGATCGTCTAAGCAAAAGATCAACAAGGAAATAAAGACTTTAAATGACACACTGGACCAAATGGACTTCACAGACATATTCAGAACATTCCATCCCAAAGCAACGGAATACACATTCTTCTCTAGTGCCCATGGAACATTCTCCAGAATAGATCACATCCTAGGTCATAAATCAGGTCTCAACCGGTACCAGAAGATTGGGATCATCCCCTGCCTATTTTCAGACCACAATGCTTTGAAACTAGAACTCAATCACAAGAGGAAAGTTGGAAAGAACTCAAATACATGGAGGCTAAAGAGCATCCTACTGAAGAATGAATGGGTCAACCAGGAAATTAAAGAAGAATTAAAAAAATTCATGGAAACCAATGAAAATGAAAACACAACTATTCAAAATCTTTGGGATACAGCAAAGGCAGTCCTAAGAGGAAATTCTATAGCAATACAAGCCTTTCTCAAGAAACAAGAAAGGTCTCAAGTACACAACCTAACCCTACACCTAAAGGAGCTGGAGAAAGAACAGCAAATAAAGCCTAAACCCAGCAGGAGAAGAGAAATAATAAAGATCAGAGCAGAAATCAATGAAATAGAAACCAAAAGAACAGTAGAACAGATCAACGAAACTAGGAGCTGGTTCTTTGAAAGAATTAACAAGATTGATAAGCCCCTGGCCAGACTTATCAAAAAGAAAAGAGAAAGGACCCAAATCAACAAAATCATGAATGAAAGAGGAGAAATCACAACCAACACCAAAGAAATACAAACAATTATAAGAACATATTATGAGCAACTCTATGCCAGCAAATTAGATAACCTGGAAGTAATGGATGCATTCCTAGAGATGTATCAACTACCAAAACTGAACCAGGAAGAAATAGAAAACCTGAACAGACCTATAACCACTAAGGAAATAGAAGCAGTCATCAAAAATCTCCCAAAACACAAAAGCCCAGGGCCAGATGGCTTCCCAGGGGAATTCTACCAAACATTTCAAGAAGAATTAATACCTATCCTTCTGAAACTGTTCCAAAAAATAGAAATGGAAGGAAAACTTCCAAACTTGTTTTATGAGGCCACAATTACCTTGATCCCAAAACCAGACAAAGACCCCATCAAAAAGGAGAATTACAGACCAATATCCCTGATGAACATGGATGCAAAAATTCTCACCAAAATACTAGCCAATAGGATCCAACAGTACATTAAAAGGATTATTCACCACGACCAAGTGGGATTTATCCCTGGGCTGCAAGGTTGGTTCAACATCCGCAAATCAATCAACGTGATACAATACATTAACAAAAGAAAGAACAAGAATCATATGATCCTCTCAATAGATGCAGAAAAAGCATTTGACAAAGTACAGCATCCTTTCTTGATCAAAACTCTTCAGAGTATAGGGATCGAGGGTACATACCTCAATATCATAAAAGCCATCTATGAAAAACCTACAGCAAATATCATTCTCAATGGGGAAAAACTGAGAGCTTTCCCCCTAAGGTCAGGAACGCGGCAGGGATGTCCACTATCACCACTGCTATTCAACATAGTATTGGAAGTCCTAGCCACAGCAATCAGACAACAAAAAGAAATCAAAGGTATCCAAATTGGCAAAGAAGAAGTCAAACTCTCACTCTTTGCAGATGATATGATACTTTATGTGGAAAATCCCAAAGACTCCACCCCAAAACTGCTAGAACTCATACAGGAATTCAGTAAAGTGGCAGGATATAAAATCAATGCACAGAAGTCAGTGGCATTCCTATACACCAACAACAAGTCAGAAGAAAGAGAAATTAAAGAGTCGATCCCATTTACAATTGCACCCAAAACCATAAGATACCTAGGAATAAATCTAACCAAAGAGGCAAAGGATCTGTACTCAGAAAACTATAAAATACTCATGAAAGAAATTGAGGAAGACACAAAGAAATGGAAAAACGTTCCATGCTCATGGATTGGAAGAACAAATATTGTGAAGATGTCAATCCTACCTAGAGCAATCTACACATTCAATGCAATCCCCATCAAAATACCATCCACTTTCTTCAAAGAAATGGAACAAATAATCCTAAAATTTGTATGGAACCAGAAAAGACCCCGCATAGCCAGAGGAATGTTGAAAAAGAAAAGCAAAGCTGGCGGCATCACAATTCCAGACTTCCAGCTCTACTACAAAGCTGTCATCATCAAGACAGTATGGTACTGGCACAAAAACAGACACATAGATCAATGGAACAGAATAGAGAGCCCAGAAATGGACCCTCAACTATATGGTCAACTAATCTTTGACAAAGCAGGAAAGAATGTCCAATGGAAAAAAGACAGTCTCTTCAACAAATGGTGTTGGGAAAATTGGACAGTCACATTCAGAAGAATTAAAATGGACCATTTCCTTACACCACACACAAAAATAGACTCCAAATGGTTGAAAGACCTCAATGTGAGACAGGAGTCCATCAAAATCCTAAAGGAGAACACAGGCAGCAACCTCTTCGACCTCAGCCGCAGCAACTTCTTCCTAGAAACATCGCCAAAGGCAAGGGAAGCAAGGGCAAAAATGAACTATTGGGACTTCATCAAGATAAAAAGCTTTTGCAAAGCAAAGGAAACAGTCAACAAAACCAAAAGACAACTGACAGAATGGGAGAAGATATTTGCAAATGACATATCAGATAAAGGGCTAGTATCCAAAATCTATAAAGAACTCATCAAACTCAACACCAAAAGAACAAAGAATCCAATCAAGAAATGGGCAGAAGACATGAACAGACATTTTTCCAAAGAAGACATCCAAATGGCCAACAGACACATGAAAAAGTGTTCAATATCGCTCGGCATCAGGGAAATCCGAATCAAAACCTCAATGAGATACCACCTCACACCAGTCAGAATGGCTAAAATTAACAAGTCAGGAAATGACAGATGTTGGCGAGGATGCGGAGAAAGGGGAACCCTCCTACACTGTTGGTGGGAATGCAAGCTGGTGCAGCCACTCTGGAAAACAGTATGGAGGTTCCTCAAAAAGTTGAAAAAAGGTTCTCTTTTAAAACGGCCCCAGGCAGGCTATGTGCAATGGCCTTTTTCACGTCTGAGCATCACAGTCCCCTATGCAGGCACTACCCTAAAAAGAATGCCGCTTTCATTCAGACCTGCCAACTGACTGCCTGCGAGACCATAAATAGTCCAGTCCAGTAATCTGTTCAGGAGGCAGATCTCTGATGCAGGGTCTGAGAGTAGGATGTCCAAGAGAAAAGGTATAGCCCCTCCCAGAGCCTGGAACATCAGTTGAGGTGGGGCGGTGGTGTTGAGGAAGTGGAAGCAAAGGTTTCCCAAAGGCAGAGGGGATTCTCTCAGGGGGCATCTGGCACCTCAAGTGGCTTGCAATCAGGCTGAGTCCTTTCCCACATTTTGTGTGGACCCTCAGAAGCTGCCCGCCCTGAGCGTAGAGGGTCCAGCCACAGGCTTCTGCAGCAGTCTTCCTCTTCTTCCTCCCAACAGTGTCGGGAGTCAGTTAAGCGTCTACCTTCGGCTCAGGTCATGATCCCAGGATCCTGGGATCCAGTCCCCTATCGGGCTCCTTGCTTAGGGGGGAGCCTGCTTCTCCTTCTGCTTGCAGCTCCCGCTGCTTGTGCGCTCTCTCTCTCCCTCTGACAAATTAATAAAAATATATATATATATATTTTTAAAGATTTTATTTATTTATTGGACAGAGAGAGACATAGTGAGAGAGACATAGTGAGAGCAGGAACACAAGCGGGGGGAGTGGTAGAGGGAGAAGCAGGCTTCCCGCGGAGCAGGGAGCCCGATGTGGGACTCGATCCCAGGACCCTGGGACCATGACCTGAGCCGAAGGCAGATGCTTAACAACTGAGCCACCCAGGTGCCCCTAAAAATATATTTTTTTAAAGTCTTCAGTTTTAAGTCATTATGGTGAGTCTCTTCTGCAGAAGCCAGGTGGGGAAGCAAAGAGCCACTACTTCTGTGTCTTCACCCACTTCGTATTTGTACAGCAATTACTGTATGTAAATAGGCTGGTCCTAACAGATTTACATACCCCAGTTTTCCTTGTCCAAAATATGTGTATAATACCAAATAAATAAATATGTATAAGATAATGATACTTTAAGAGAAATAGTAGGGCAATACTAGCCTCAAAATAAGGGTTTAAAAAAAAGGAAAAAAAAATTGGGGCGCCTGGGTGGCTCAGTCGTTAAGCGTCTGCCTTCGGCTCAGGTCATGATCGCAGGGTCCTGGGATCGAGCCCCACATCGGGCTCTGCAGGAAGCCTGCTTCTCCCTCTCCCACTCCCCCTGCTTGTGTTCCCTCTCTCGCTGTCTCTCTGTCAAATAAATAAATAAAATCTTAAAAAAATAAAAAAAGGAAAAAAAAGAAGTGTTCCCTCCTATTTTCTGGAAAGTTTCGTGTAAAATTGATACTATTTTCTGGATGTTTGCTAAATTCTTCAGTGAAACCATTCAGGCCTGGAGATTTCTTTTTTTGTGTGTGTGTGAGTTTTAAGTTACAAATTCAATTTATTTAATGGTTTAGACTTATTCAGTTTATCTCTTTCCTTTGGCTGAATTTTGGTAGTTTTTGATTTTTGAAGAATTGGTCAATTTCTTCTAACTTGTTGAATTTATGAGTTTAAAATTGTCAGTCTTCCCTTATTATCATTTTAATAGTTGCAGGATCTGTTGTGATTCCCCTTACTTCTTTCAGATATTGATGGGTTTTGTCTTCTCTCTTTTTATCCTTGTCAGTCTTGCTATTAATTTTATTGTTTTTTCTGAAGAAACATCTTTTTTTCTATGTGTTTCTTATTTTCATTGCATTGATTTCTGATCATATCTTTGTTATTCCTTGCCTTCTGCTTGCTTTCAGCTTATTTTGTACTTCTTTTTTTGAGATAGAAACAAATTACTGACTTGAAATCTTTCCTTTTTTATTCCTCATGCAAGCATGTAGAGCTTTAAATTTTATTCTCAGCATTGTTTTAACTGCATTCCACAAATTTAGATTTATCATTTTTCATATTCATTCAGTTCTGTATATTGTTTTTATTTTCTTTGAGATTTCTTCTTTGATTCATGGAGTATTTTGAGATGTGTTGTTCAATTTCCAAGTGTTTGGAGATTTTTCTATTGTATTTCAGTTATTGACTTCTAGTTTGATTCCATTATGGTAACAAAACAGACTCACTATTATTCAATTTTTTAAAAAAAAATATGTTGAGATTTGTTTGATGACTCAAGATATGATCTATCTTGGTGGAAGTTCCACTGAGAAATCTGCTTTGTCTGATATTAGTATAACCTTATTGTATTTTTGGTTAATGCTTTTATGATATATGTATTTTTCTTTTTTTAACTTTCAATTTACCTAATTTGTTATATTTGGTATCAATGTCTTATAAACAACCTATAGTTGGGCTGTATCGTTTTAGCTACTCTGCCAATCTCTGTCTTATATTGGCTATACTTGATCATTTACAGTTACATTCAACGTTAGGGCTTAAAAGTTCCATGTTATTGTTTCCTGTTTATTCCCTTTGTTTCTATTTTTTCAGTTCTTCTATCTTCCTATGGGTTTCATGTACATTTTATAAAGCTCTGTATTATTTATAATATTTTTGGGTATGTTGCTTTTCATAATTTTCTTACTGTTTACTCTATGTTATTGCCATATGCACACATAACTTACCATAGCCTACTAGTATTGATATTTTACTTCAAGAGAAGTGTAGAAACCTACCTCATTATGTTGTTTTAACCCTCCCCACTTTTATTTATTTATTTTTTTAAAGATTTTATTTATTTATTTGACAGAGAGAGAGAGAGCGAGAGAGGGAACACAAGCAGGGGGAGTGGGAGAGGGAGAAGCAGGCTTCCTGCGGAGCAGGGATCCCTATGCGGGGCTCGATCCCAGGACCCTGGGATCATGACCTGAGCTGAAGGCAGACGCTTAACGACTGAGCCACCCAGGCGCCCCTAACCCTCCCCACTTTAAAAAATATATATTTTATTTTATTTATTAGAGAGAATGAGAGAGAGAGAGAGAGCATGAGAGGGGGGAGGGTCAGAGGGAGAAGCAGACTCCCCACAGAGCAGGGAGCCTGATATGGGACTCGATCCTGGGACTCCAGGATCATGACCTGAGCTGAAGGCAGTCGCTTAACCGACTGAGCCACCCAGGTGCCCCAACCCTCCCCACTTTTTAAATATAATTGTGCTAAGTATTTGTGTACATACATTGAGCATCACAATTAGATGGTGTTATAACTTTTGCTTCAACCATAAAATGTGATTAAAGAAATTCATGAAATAAAGGATGGTCTATTATGCTTACTTCTATTTTACCCATTCTATTGTCCTGGCTTGTTGTTGTTAATTATTTTCTTTCTGTTTGGAGAGGTTCCTTTAGCTATTGTTCAAAGGTAGGTCTGGTAAGGAAAAAAAATTTTTTGATTTTCCTTTGAGAATTTCTTCATTTCTTCATCATTCCTGACGGGTAGTTTCAATGGATTAACTATTCTTTTCTCTCAGTATTTGAAAATGTTATGCCCCTTCCTTCTGGCCTCCATGGTTTCCTATGAGAAATCCACCATCATTTGAATTGTTGTTACTTCATAGATAATGTGCTACCTATCGCTATTTTTAATATTTTTGTCTTTAGTTTTCAGAAGATTACTTATGGTGTTTCTTGGTGTGAATTTTTTTAGTTTATCTTATTTGGGGTTCACTCAACTTCTTGGATCTGTAGGTTTATGTATTCACTAAATTTAGAATGTTTTCAGCCATTATTTCTTCAAATACTTCTTCAGGCCTACTGTTTCTCTTCTCCTATAATTCCAATGATAAGAATGTTAGATATTTTGTTATCGTCCCACAGGCCCCTGATACTGTTTATTTTCAGTCCACATCCTCAACAAAAAGAATGGTGACGGCTCAAGAATCCTACAGATTGGGGCGCCTGGGTGGCTCAGTCAGTTAAGCATCTGCCTTTGGCTCAGGTCATGATCCCAGGGTCCTGGGATCGAGCCCCACATCAGGCTCTCTGCTCAGCGGGGAGCCTGCTTCTCCTCTCCCTCTGTCTCTAGCTCTGCCTACTTGTGCTCTCTCTCTCTATCAAATAAATGAATAAAATCTTTTAAAAAAAGAATCCAACAGATTATTTCATTTATTGATAATAATTTGTGTTATTTTGAAAATTTGGGAGATTTATTATGTAAAATTCAAGCAATATAGAGAAGTAAAAAGAACACAATTACTCCAAAGCCTCCCAATGAGAAGTAGCCAGTAATAACATTTTGTAATTTGCATTTCCTTTTCCATATCTATCTCTGCATATTGACCTACAGAAGAATGAAGAAAAAAAATTATTAAATTAACATCAAAGTATAAATGCTATTTTAAAAATATTCATTTTAAATGTGTGCAACACAAACATGACCACAAACCCAAATTGTGAAAAGAATGAGTGAATATAAGACTTTGTTTTCTACCTTGTCCTTTATCAAAACCTATCCCTCGGCATCTTTGGTTAATCCATTTTTGTACTTCCTTTTCCTGATATTTCAAGTATTTGCAAGGATTTACAAACACAAATTCCTTTAAAACATTCTTATTTGACAAAAATGATACCATACTTAAAAACAACTTTTTTTCTTAATAATCTACCTTTTGGATCTTCTCCTATTAATAAAACCCTGTGAGCTCTAGAGTGGTTTCTGAACTTGATCTTCCCTTTCCATTCTACTTGGAACAATAGACTACCATTCAAAAGTGTGCTTTTTCTATTAATATCATAGTTTTTAGATTTAACTATAGAGATACTTGATGATATGGTCCATTCCATTTAATTGCTGTATAATTTTCATTTAGTAAAATATACATAGATCAGTTTATTTATCCACATTTCTTCTGAAGGCTTATTTTAACCTAGGTTACCATTAAAGCAGAGCCTGAAACAGAGTCTGTGTATGTGTGTGTGTGTGTAGCAGTAGTAGTAGCAGGAGCAGCAGGAGTTTATTTCAAAAGTAATTATGAGGAAAAAGAATGGGGGACAAATGAGAACACATATCCAGAAATGGAATTCCAGCACCAAATGGGCATTTGCATTTTTAATTCCACTTTCACTTTTTTTTCCTATATTTCATAACTTTATTTTTTTTTAATCTTATTATGTTATGTTAGTCACCATACAATACATCATTAGTTTTTGATGTGGTGATCCACGATCCATTGTTTTCGTATAACACCCAGTGCTCCATGCAGTACGTGCCCTCCTTAATACCCATCACTGGGCTAACCCATCCCCCCACCCTCCTCCCATCTAAAACCCTGTTTGTTTCTCAGAGTCCATAGTCTCTCATGGTTCATCCTCCCCTCTGATTCCCCCCCTTCATTTTTCCCTTCCTAATATCTTCTTCCTTTTTTAAATATATACTGTATTATTTGTTTCAGAGGTACAGGTCTGTGATTCAACAGTCTCACACTATTCACAGTGCTCACCAAGCACGTACCCTCCCCAATGTCCATCACCCAGCCACCCCATCCCTCCCACCCCCCACCCCTCCAGCAACCCTCAGTTTCCTGAGATTAAGAATTCCTCATATCAGTGAGATCATATGATACATGTCTTTCTCTGATTGACTTATTTCACTTAGCATAATACCCTCTAGTTCCATCCACGTCATTGCAAAAGGCAAGATTTCTTTTTTTTTTTGATGGCTGCATAATATTCCATTGTATATATACACCACATCTTCTTTATCCATTCATCTGTTGAAGGACATCTTGGCCCTTTCCATAGTTTGGCTATTGTGGACACAGCTGCTATAAACATTGGGGTGCACGTACCCCTTTGGATCACTACATTTGTATCTTTGGGGTAAATACCCAATAGTGCAATTGCTGGGTCGTAGGGTAGCTCTATTTTCAACTTTTTGAGGAACCTCCATACTGTTTTCCAGAGTGGCTGCACCAGCTTGCATTCCCACCAACAGTGTAGGAGGGTTCCCTTTTTACTGCATCCTCGCCAACATCTGTCGTTTCCTGACTTATTAATTTTAGCCATTCTGACTGGTGTGAGGTGATATCTCATTGAAGTTTTGATTTGTATTTCCCTGATGCGGAGTGACGCTGAACACTTTTTCATGTGTCTGTTGGCCATTAGGATGTCTTCTTTGGAAAAACGTCTGTTCATGTTTTATGCCCATTTCTTGATTGGATTATTTGTTCTTTGGGTGTTCCGTTTAATAAGTTCTTTATAAATTTTGGATATTAGCCCTTTATCAGATATGTCATTTGCAAATATCTTTTCCCATTCTGTCGGTTGACTCTTGGTTTTGTTGACTGTTTCCTTTGCAGTGCAAAAGTTTTTTTATCTTGATGAAGTCCCAGTAGTTCATTTTTGCCCTTGCTTTGTTTGCCTTAGGCGATGTGTCTAGGAAGAAGTTGATGTGGCTGAGGTCGAAGAGGTTGCTGCATGTGTTCTCCTCTAGGATTTTGATGGATTCCTGTCTCACATTTAGGTCTTTCATCCATTTTGAGTCTATTTTTGTGTGTGGTGTAAGGAAATGGTCCATTTTAATTCTTCTGAATGTGACTGTCCAATTTTCCCAACACCATTTGTTGAAGAGACTGTCTTTTTTCCATTGGACATTCTTTCCTGTTTTGTCAAAGATGAGTTGACCATAGAATTGAGGGTCCATTTCTGGGCTCTCTATTCTGTTCCATTGATCTATGTGTCTGTTTTTGTGCCAGTACCGTACTGTCTTGATGATGACAGCTTTGTAATAAAGCTTGAAATCCAGAATTGTGATGCCACCGGCTTCGGTTTTCTTTTTCAACATTCCTCTGGCTATTTGGGGTCTTTTCTGGTTCCATACGTATTTTAAGATTGTTTGTTCCATTTCTTTGAAAAACGTTGATGGTATTTTGATAGGGATTCCATTAAATGTGTAGATTGCTCTAGGTAGCTTTGACATCTTCACAATTATTGTTCTTCCAATCCATGAGCATGGAACATTTTTCTATTTCTTTGTGTCTTCCTCAGTTTCTTTCATGAGTATTCTATAGTTTACTGAGTACAGATTCTTTACCACTTTGGTTAGATTTATTCTTAGGTACCTTATGGTTTTAGGTGCAATTGTAAATAGGATTGACTCCTTAATTTCTCTTTCTTCTGTCTTGGTGGTGGTGTATAGGAATGCCACTGATTTCTGTGCATTGATTTTATATCCTGCCACTTTACTGAATTCCTGTATGAGTTCTAGCAGTTTTGGGGTGGAGTCTTTGGGATTTTCCACATAAAGTATCATATCATCTGCAAAGACTGAGAGTTTGACTTCTTCTTTGCCGATTCGGATGCCTTTTATTTCTTTTTGTTGTCTGATAGCTGAGGCTAGGACTTCTAGTACTATGTTGAACAGCAGTGGTGATAGTGGACATTCCTGCCATGTTCCTGACCTTAGGGGAAAAGCTCTGTTTTTCCCCATTGAGAATGATATTCGCTGTGGGTTTTTCATAGATGGCTTTTATGATATTGAAGTATGCACCCTCTATCCGTTCACTCTGAAGAATTTTAATCAAGAATGGATGCTGTACTTTGTCAAATGCTTTTTCTGCATCTATTGAGAGGCTCATATGGTTCTTCTTCTTTCTTTCATTAATGTATTATATCACATTGATTGATTTGCAGAGGTTTGAACCCAACTTGCAGCCCAGGAATAAATCCCACTTGGTCGTGGTGAATAATCCTTTTAATGTACTGATGGATCCTATTGGCTAGTATTTTAGTGAGAATTTTTGCATCCATGTTTATCAGGGATATTGGTCTGTAATTCTCCTTTTTGATGGGGTGTTTGTCTGGTTTTGGGATCAAGGTAATGCTGGCCTCATAAAATGAGTTTGGAAGTTTTCTTTCCATTTCTATTTTATTGGAACAGTTTCAGAAGAATAGGTATTAATTCTTCTTTCAATGTTTGGTAGAATTGCCCTGGGAAGCCATCTGGCCCTGGGTTTTTGTTTGTTGGGAGATTTTTGACTACTGCTTCTATTTCCTTACTGGTTATGGGTCTGTTCAGCTTTTCTATTTCTTCCTGGTTCAGTTTTTGTAGTTTATACATCTATAGGAATGCATCCATTTCTTCCAGATTGTCTAATTTGCTGGCATATAGTTGCTCATAGTATGTTCTTATAATTTTTGCATTTCTTTGGTGTTCGTTGTGATCTCTCCTCTTTCACTCATGATTTTATTTATTTGGGTACTTCCTCTTTTATTTTTGATAAGTCTGGCCAGGGGTTTATCAATCTTATTAATTATTTCAAAGAACTAGCTCCTAGTTTCATTGATCTGTTCTACTGTTCTTTTGGTTTCTATTTCATTGATTTCTGCTCTGATCTTTATTATTTCTCTTCTCCTGCTGGGTTTAGGCTTTATTTGCTGTTCTTTCTCCAGCTCCTGTAGGTGTAGGGTTAGGTTGTGCATTTCAGACCTCTCTTGTTTCTTGAGAAAGGCTTGTATTGCTATAGAATTTCCTCTTAGGACTGCCTTTGCTGCATCCCAAAGATTTTGAGCAGTTGTGTTTTCATTTTCATTTGTTTCCATGAATTTTTTAAATTCTTCTTTAATTTCCTGGTTGACCCATTCATTCTTTAGTAGGATGCTCTTTAGCCTCCATGTATTTGAATTCTTTCCAACTTTCCTCCTGTGATTGTGTTCTAGTTTCAAAGCATTGTGGTCCAAAAATATGCAGGGAATGATCGCAGTCTTTTGGTACTGGTTGAGACTGATTTGTGACCTAGGATGTGATGTATTCTGGAGAATGTTCCATGAGCACTAGAGAAGAATGTGTATTCTGTTGCTTTGGGATGGAATGTTCTGAATAGATCTGTGAAGCCCATTTGGTCCAGTGTGTCATTTAAAGTCTTTATTTCCTTGTTGATCTTTTGCTTAGATGATCTGTCCATTTCAGTGAGGGGGGTGTTAAGGTCCCCCACTATTATTGTATTGTTGTCAATGTGTTTCTTTGCTTTTGTTATCAATTGGCTTATATAATTGGCTGCTCCCATGTTAGGGGCATAGATATTTACAATTGTTAGATCTTCTTGTTGGGTAGACCCTTTAAGTAGGATATAGGGTCCTTCCACATCTCTTATTATAGTCTTGGGTTTAAAATCTAATTTGTCTGATCTAAGAATTGCCACCCCAGCTTTCTTTTGGTGTCCATTAGCATGGTAAATGGTTTTCCACCCCCTCACTTTCAATCTGGAGGTGTCTTTGGGTCTAAAATGAGTCTCTTGCAGACAGCATCTCGATGGGTCTTGTTTTTTTTTATCCAATCTGATACCCTGTATCTTTTGATTGGGGCATTTAGCCCATTTATATTCAGGGTAACTATTGAAACATATGAATTTAGTGCCATTGTATTGCCTGTAAGGTGACTGTTACTGTATATTGTCTGTGTTCCTTTCTGGTCTATGTTACTTTAGGCTCTCTCTTTTCTTAGAGGACCCCTTTCAATATGTCTTGTAGGGCTGGTTTGGTGTTTGCAAATTCTTTTAGTTTTTTTTTGTCCTGGAAGCTTTTTATCTCTCCTTCTATTTTCAATGACAGCCTAGCTGGATATAGTATTCTTGGCTGCCTATTTTTCTCGTTTAGCGCTTGAATATATCATGCCAGTCCTTTCTGGCCTGCCAGGTCTCGGTGGATAGGTCTGTTGCCAATCTAATGTTTCTACCATTGTAGGTTACAGACCTCTTGTCCCGAGCTGCTTTCAGGATTTTCTCTTTGTCTCTGAGACTCGTAAGTTTTACTATTAGATGCTGGGGTGTTGACCTATTTTTATTGATTTTGAGGGGGGTTCTCTGTGCCTCCTGGATTTTGATGCCTGTTTCCTTCCCCAAATTAGGGAAGTTCTCTGCTATAATTTCCTCCAATATACCTTCTGCTCCCCTCTCTCTCTGTTTCTTCTTCTTCTGGGATCCCAATTATTCTAATATTGTTTCACCTTATGGTATCACTTATCTTCCGAATTCTGCCTTTGTGATCCAGTAGTTGTTTATCTCTCTTTTTCTCAGCTTCTTTATTCTCCATCATTTGGTCTTCCATATCACTAATTCTCTCTTCTGTCTCATTTATTCTAGCAGTTAGAGCCTCCATTTTTGATTGCACCTCATTAATAACCTTTTTGATTTTGACTTGGTTAGATTTTAGTTCTTTTATTTCTCCAGAAAGGGATTCTCTAGTATCTTCCATGTTTTTTTCAAGCTCAGCTAGTTTTTTTATAATCGTCATTCTGAACTCAGTTCCTACATTTTACTAATGTCTGTATTGATTAGGTCCCTGGCAGTCAGTACTGCCTCTTGTTCTTTTTTTTTTTTTTGAGGTGATTTTTTCCGTCTTGTCATTTTGTCCAGAGGAGAATAGATGAATGAGAGAACAAAATGCTAAAGGGTAACAATGACCCCAGAAAAATATACACTACACAAATCAGAAGAGACCCAAAAACAGGGGGAAAAGAAAAGGAAAGAAGAAAAAAAAGAGAATATGATCAAGCTGGTGCATAGATCAGTGCCACACACTAGATTTTGGGCATATTTTGGTCTGTTAGAAGAAAGTGCCTCCCAAAATTTTAAAGAAAGGAAAACTTATATATGTACAAAAATAAGGGTAAGTACGATGAAGGGATGGAATATGACTGTATAGATGAAAATTATAAAAGATTTTATAAAAGGAATTGATAAGATAAGAAGTTGGTTGAAAAAAGAAAGAAGAAAAATTAAAAAAGAAAAAGGAGAGAATGTGATCAGGCAGGAGACTAGAACAGAGCCATACACTAGAGATTTAGGGTATATTTTGGTCTGTTAGAAGAAACTATCCCAAAATTTTAAAGAGAGAAAAACATACATATACAAAAAATAAGGTTAACTACAATCAAGGGATAGAATATGACTCTAAAAATGAAAATTAAAAAATATTTTAAAAATGGATTGATAAGATGTTGGTTGAAAAAGAGAAAAAGAAAAATTTAAATAAAATAGAAAAAGAAAAAATAAAGAAAATTTTAAAAAATTAACTTTGAAAGACTAAAGAATCATGGGGAAAAAGCCATGAATTCTATGTGCCGTATTCCCCTAGTGCTGGAGTTCTGCCGTTCTCATTGATCGGTAAACTTGGTCTTGGCTGGCTGTTCTTGCTGATCTTCTGGGGGTGGGGCCTGTTGCCCTGGTTCTCAAATGTCTTTGCCAGAGGCAGAATTGCCCCGCCCTTGCCGGGGCCAGGCTAAGTAATCTGCTCAGGTTTGCTCTCGGGAGCTTTTGTTCCCTGCAAGCTTTCCCTACAGCTTTGGAGGACGAGAGTGAAAATGGCAGCCTCCCAATCTCCACCCCAGAGGAGCCGAGAACTCGGGGCCCCACTCCTCAGTGTGCCCCCAGAGAAAAGCAGTCAATCACTCCCGTCTCCCTGGTCTCCGGCCGCACTCCGTGCTCACCCGGCCTGTGACCCAGCGTTTCTATCTCTGGCACCCGACCCCGTGTGGAGTCTCCAAACCCAGCAGATCCCTGCGGTGCACTCCTGCGCCACTCCTCCCGGGGTAGGAAGGGGAGTCTCCCCAGATCTGCCGCTTGTTGGGTCCCTGCTGGAGGAGCAGTGGCCCAACTGTGCTGCGGATCACGGTTTATGGCAACCCCGAGCTGAAAGCCCGCACCTCAGCTCCGTCTCTGCAGCCAGCTTCCCCGCTCCGATACCTGGGAGCTCTGCCACACTCAGGCACCCCTGGTCTTTCTGTGACCCCGAGGGTCCTGAGACCACACTGTCCCGCGAGGGTTCCACCCCCCACTTAGCCACTGGAGCAAGGTCCCTCAGTGGAGCTGACTTCTAAAAGTTCCGATTTTGTGCTCCTCTGCTCTATCACTTGCCAGAAGAGGCCGACGGAGGCCCCCTCCCCCGCCGTCTATCCTCCCGAATATCTTCCCGGATTCACTTCTCCGCACATCCTACCTTCGAGAAAGTGGTCACTTTTCTGTTCATAAAGTTGCTGCTATTCTTCTTTTCAGTCTCCTGTTGATTTTGTAGGTGTTCAGAATGGTTTGATCCCTATCTAGCTGAATTCCTGGGACCAGACAAAATTTAGGTCTCCTACTCCTCCACCATCTTGCTCCTCCTCCTCCACTTTCATTTTTTACTTCACTCAATACTGCCATTCTCCAATGTATCTGTTCTATTTCTCATTCTCACCAACTGAAAGTATTCTCATTGCTCATCATGCTCACCATCACATGAATTATCAGACTTTCAATATTTTTCTTGTCATGTGTGTATAAAATATGGAATCCAAGGGTGGTTTTATTTAGCAATTCCATGATTTGTAACTAGGGAGGTTGAACAATTTATCATATGTTCTTTTTTTTTATTATGTTCAATTAGCCAACACATAGTACATCATTAGTTTTTGATGTAGTGTTCAATGATTCATTAGTTGCATATAACACCCAGTGCTCATCACAACATGTACCCTCCTTAATATCCATCACCCGGTACCCCATCCCCCACCCTCCTTTCTGTAACCCTCAATTTGTTTCCCGGAGTCCAGAGTCTCTCATGGTTTGTCTCCTTCTCTGATTTCTTCTCTCATGGTTTGTCTCCCTCTCTGATTTCTTCCCCTTCAGTTTTCCCTCCCTTCCCCTCTGGTCCTCTGAGCTATTCCTTATGTTCCACATATGAGTGAAACCATATGATAATTGTCTTTCTCTGCTTGACTTATTTCACTTAGAATAATCCCTTCCAGTTCCATCCATGTCAATGCAAATGGTGGGTATTCATCCTTTCTGATGGCTGAGTAATATTCCATTGTATATATGAACCACATCTTCTTTATCCATTCATCTGTTGAAGGGCATCTTGGCTCTTTCCACAGTTTGGCTATTGTGGACATTGCTGCTGTAAACATTGGGGTGCATGTGGCCCTTCTTTTCACTACATCTGTATCTTTGGAGTAAATACCTAGTAGTGCAATTGCTGGGTCATAGGGAACTCATTTGCCTAATTTATGTATGGTAGTTTATTATATATACAGAGTACCTAGTGTCATTTGGTTATATGCAAATATCTTCTTGTCTTTGGCTTAAATTACACCTGGCATTACAGGCGCAGTGGCATATAGTAGTTGGGAAATATATCCTCTGACCTCAGATTACTGGAAATTATATATTTACTCAAACTTTTATTAGCTGCATGTTCTTAGGGAAGTTATGTATCTTCTCCATAACTAACTCTACACATATAAAAAATGATATTAATTACAATACCTATAGTCTGGCTTTTCCTAAAGAATTGAAAAGCCAAGGCCTAGCTGACAGGATACTAAATATGAAATGACTCCAAAGCTCATAGAAATTGCCCCATGTAGAAAAAAATTCAGTAGGTATTAGCTATCATATTTTGATTACCTTTGGTAAAGCATAGGTTAATAATTTTAATGTAGTCAAAGTTCTGTCTTTACCTGCATTGATTGGCCTTTGTCTATGTTACTTAATTCTTCTGCATTCACAAATATGAAATGATTGTCCTTCCAATATTTGATGTTTACTCTCCATGACAATTTAATTTTGTTAGTGTTATGGAAAATGGGAGTCTGCCCTTTTGCTATTTTTCCTGCTCATTTACATTTTTGAAATGGGATAAACTTATTGTTTTAGTGTTAATCACCAACTGTTAGGAATTAACTTTTCTTTCACTCTGGCCACTTTGATAGTGCTACCATTAGTATTATTTGCTATAACTCACTACCAGGAATGTATGTACTTAGTTTGTGTGTATTTGAGTGACTAGTTAATGACCAAGTAAGTACTGAATTGAAACAGGCTGAATTTTCTTTGGGATCAGTCTCATGTATCCAAATTCTAGTCAGTGGTGCAGCCTCACAAAAGTTCATGTTGCATTAATTCCCTTGCAGTGGTCTTATGTTGTATGATTCTTGCTTGTATATAGCTATTAATTGCTTAAGTGTACATTTGCCAAGGCCTAGCTGACAGGATACTAAATATGAAATGACTCCAAACAATACCTCTCTTAAAAGTACATGCTTATTTGTATTAAAGTCATAGATGAGGTTTTATCTACCTATAATAATTATCACTACCTTGTAAGGAAAGCAGGACCAGGAATTGAGGTTCTTTTGTTTTCTGATCACAAAGCCAGATCTCTAAGCCTAATGGTTTATCACTTACATGAATCCAGTGTTAAAAATCAACTGGGTGGGTGCCTGGGTGGCTCAGTTGATTAGGTGACTGCCTTCGGCTGAGGTCATGATCCCAGTGTCCTGGGATTGAGCCCCACATCAGACTCCCTGCTTGACAGGGGGCCTGCTTCTCCCTCTCCCTCTGCCACTCCCACTGCTTTTGCTCTCCTGCTCTCCCTCTGCCAAAAAGATAAAGTCTTTAAAAAAAAATTGATTGGGTGCATGATCCTGCAGGAAGAAGCTAGGAATAAACACTTGTCTGCATAAAAATTGTAAGAGATTGAAATATCCAAGAAAAGCTCTCAGAGGGAAAAATAGAAGCCAGTGGGATTAAGAGATTGTTCATCTGGAGAGTAAGGAGAGGAAATGTAAGAAGCTAGAGGAGGAAACAGGTGATTTAAGAGTATATATACACCTAATGGAGACAAACCTATTTTAAATGAGTAAACCCTGAAACTCATCTCCCCTTTGAAATCTTTAGAACAGCCAATATATGTTCCTAATGATTTGGTACAAGCAAAGAGGCACAGATCAATCCCCTAGGTTCCCTTATAATGAACATGTGTTTTAGGTAGAGCCCACAAGCTCCCAGGAGCTTCTCCCACAGAAGCAGTCCCAGATGAAGACCTGGGCTTCATCTGTGTTGCACCAATACTACCAAGTAGGTAGCATTCTATTCGTCATCAGATAGACCTTTATTTGGATCAGTCTCGCCAGAGCCTCTAGAGACTCTTGGGTGCATCCCCATGTAGATAAAACATTACATTTTAGTTAAAAACTAATTAATAAATACTATTTCAAGCCACTACTTATTTCTTTGATGGGAAATTTTTCTCAATGATGTTACTATTGAAACATGATTTCCTGTTTAAGGACACTTTTGTTTCAAGTTTTTATCCATATTTTAACATTTGGACCATTTTCACATTTTTCTGCATATTTTATACATTTAAAAATTCATTTAAAATTGTATTTTAGGATATGTCCCTGCCTGGCAGTATTATGTCCCTGTTGTCCAGAGGAGAATGTCTTCCCCCACACCCTAGAAAATTCTTCCATTTGGACTTTGGAAGGGAGGAAGAACAGAAAAGGGGGAAAGTAGCTATTTTCAAATATACCCAGAGCATTCACAAGTATCCTTGTGAGGGCTATCCAAAACCAAGAAAACGAATGAGGGCATATTAGTGTGAAAGGCAGACATCAAGAAGTGAGTTCTGGTACCCTAGTTAGAAAGAGGGGAATCCTGCAGGAGGTACTGAGGCATCATGTTCTTCTTGTTTACCACAGGATCCTTATTCATGAACTTCACGTCAGAAAGCAGGTTCTACCTAGATCTGAGGACTATCATGTGAGTACTAAGAGAAATGAGTCACCACTTTAGGATCCTGTAGTGATAAATAATGCTGAGTGTAAATACATAAATACAGAAGATCTGCTTAATTAAAATGGCAAGGAACTCTACCAACACATAATTTCAAAAAATTGTACTGATTAAAAATAGTACTAATGATGACTTCTGGTCTTTGGTCCAGTATGCAAGGAGCTTGGAAGTTGTCACTCTTATCCTCACAGTAAGAAAAAAAAAGATTAACAAACTAAAAATCAACAACTCGTCTTAGAATCATCAGAGAATTGAGGTCACAGGGTAAACTTCTGCCCTGAAAATTGTAAAGAACAGACAGACAGACAGATATAAAGAATTGCAACTTACTGGAGTAGAAACCCAAGAGAAGAAACCTCCATGGGAACCAGTACTGGGGTAGGAAAACCTAAACTGTAATTGATGAATTACCAAAGGCTCTGTGTGGACAAGTTTCGGGGCCCAGAATAAGGGGGAACCCACATTGTTGTGAGTTTTACCTCCAAGAGCTCTACCAGATTCTCACAGTGAATTTCAGAGAAAACTTCCTTGTGCTTTTGATAGGGAGAAGAGGAAAAATGGCCATTGTGAAATATACCCAAAGTAATCCACTTATTAACAAGGCTTACCCTCAGGAGAAACCATTTCACACGGCCTAACTGACTAGGATTTTACCAGAGTCTAATGACCTAGGGAAGGGAAATACCCAATTCCAGACCCGTCTAGCTTTTCTGTCTCACATAAGGCAGGGGGAAACAAAACCGAGAAGCACTTGTGAAAGTCACAGCTCAGAGACAGAGGCTCATTAAAATATAACTAGTAGGGGCGCCTGGGTGGCTCAGTTTGTTGGGCGGCTGCCTTCGGCTCGGGTCATGATCCTGGACTCCCGGGATCGAGTCCCGCATCAGGCTCCCTGCTCGGTGGGGAGTCTGCTTCTCCCTCTGACTCTACCCCTTCTTGTGCTCTCTCTTTCACTCTCTCTCTCTCTCAAATAAAATAAAATTAAAAAAAAAAAATAAAAAAAAATAAAATATAACTAGTAATAGCACTTCTACCACACACACACCTTACCATCACATCATTATGGCTTCTATATAATAATAGGAGAGTATAACTAAAAGACGGCACATCTCAGATAGACCTTATTTAAGAGGTGTCTAGGGAAACCCAAAAACAATAGAAGAAAGAAAAACAAGGAAACCAGCAGAAATTTTAGCTTCTGACATCTACATTTACATCAAAAAATAACCATAGCTTAACTGCTAGCCAGAGAAACATAAAATCTCACATTAAAGGACTATTTATTTCAGTTCCTTTGGCTCAATATATCATGTCCAGCCTTCCATAAATTACAAGCCATAAAAGAAAAAAAAATACTATTTGAAGGGACAGAACAAGCATCAGAACCAGACTCAGATACCACAGAATGTTAGAATTATCAGACCAGAAATTTAAAACAATTATAATTAGTATGCTATTGGCTCTAATGAAGATATCGGACAACATGCAAAAGCAAATAAGTAATGTAAGCAGAGAGATGAAACTATGAAAGAATGAAAAGAAAAAGCTAGACATCAAAGACATATAAGAAATGAAGAATAACTCTGATGGGCTTATCAATAGATTTGGAAATCAGTAAGGAAAGAACTAGCAAGCTTGTAGAAATGTCAGTGAAAACTTCAAAACTGAAATGGAAAGGGGGGGTGGGAGGGATGGGGTGGCTGGGTGATGGACATTGGGGATGGTATGTGCTAAGGTGAGTGCTGTGAATTGTGTAAGACTGTTGAATCACAGACCTGTACCTCTGAAACAAATAATACATTATATGTTTAAAAAAAAAAAGATAGTAGGAAGGGAAAAATGAAGGGGGGGGGAATCGGAGGGGGAGACGAACCATGAGAGACTATAGACTCTGAGAAACAAACTGAGGGTTTTAGAGGGGAGGGGTGTGGGGGGATGGGTTAGCCTGGTGATGGGTATTAAAAAGGGCATGTATTGAATGGAGCACTGGGTGTTATATGCAAACAATGAATCATGGAACACTACATCAAAAACTAATGATGTAACGTATGGTGATTAACATAACATAATAAAATAAAATTCAAAAAAAAAGAATGAAAAAGACAGAACAGAATATCCAAGAACTATGGGACAATTAAAAAGGCTTACCATATGCATAATGAGAATGCCAGAAGGAGAAGAAAGAGAAACAGAAGAAGCATTTGAAGCAATAATAACTAAGAATTTCCAAAAATTAATGATATACACCAAACCATAAATCCAAGGAGTTCAGAGATACCAAGAAGGTTAAACCCAAAACATCTATGCATAAAATCTAGGTATATCATATTCAAAATGTAGAATCAAAGACAGAGAAATCTTGAAAGTAGCTAGAGGGGGGTGGAAAAAAGCCTTACCTACAGAGAAGCAAGGATAAGAATTATATCAGTCTTTATTTCAGAACCTATGCAAGCAAGAGAGTAGAATGAAATATTTAATGTGTTGAAGAAACAAAACACCAGCCTATAGTTCTGTATACAGTAAAATTATTATTCAAAAATGAGGAATAAATAAATACTTTTTCAGACAAACAAAAAAGAGTTTTTCAACAATAGACCTGCCTTACAAGAAATGTCAAATTCTTAATGATATAGGTCAGAAACTCAAATGTACGTAAAGAAACAGAGTGTTAAAGAAGGAATAACTGAAAGTAAAATTAAATCTTTTATTTTTCTTATCTAAGGTGATCAAACATATAACAGTTTGTTGACAATAATAACAATGTATTCAGTGATTGTGGTTTATCCATAAGTGAAAGGAATGAAAGCAATGTTATAAAGGATGGGAGGAAAGAATTGGGAATATTCTGTTTTAAGGCACCATACTACTCATGAAGTGGGATAGTGTTCTTTGAAAGAGGACTTGGGTTAGTTGAAAATGTATATTGAAAACTCAAGGGCAGCCACTAAAAAAAGTGAAAAAAAGAAGTATAATTGATATGCTAAGAGAGAAAGATAAAAAAATGAAATCATATAAAATGCTCAATTAAAATCAGAGAAGGTAGAAAAAGTAAAAGCAAAGATAGATTAAAAGTAAAGGGATTGGAGGTCAGCATCATGGTGGTATAAGACATCCCTCATTTGTCTCCCTTTTAATAACTAAAATTCGTCATTCATTCAAAAACAAAACTGCTCCTGTGGGAGTTGTGGGATCTAGCATGATAGGCTAAGGGACCCAGGATCAGTCTCACCCACCTGTGTAATTAGGCAGACAGACTTTGGTAGGGCCTGTGGAACCAGCAGGAGTGTTTGAACAGTCCCCATTCCTTCTTGGCTAAAGTTGGGGAATTCCTGGAGACTGCTGACTTAAGCAGATACCTGTGAATAGATGAGAGAGCCTTTGGAGAAGTCCAGGCTTCCTGAGGAGAGCTTTCAGCACTCTGTCAGGGAAAAAATAATACAAGTTTGGATTCACTGGAGAAGTAAAATGAAATTGCCAGTGCCACCCCTCCCCCAAGGTGGCTTAGGAAGGAGACCCAATGGCCTCTACCACTGGGAAGGAGAGTGCAGTGTGTGAGTGCCTGGCTTCCACCCAGGGTATTTAGGCACTCATGCCTGGGGGGAGGGAGGAGAATGAGAAAGAGGCAGATAAGAAAATTAGAGCATTTTTTAAAAATTTAAATTCAATTAATTAACATATAGTGTATTATTATTTTCAGAAGTAGAGGTCAGTGATTCATCAGTTGTATATAATACCCAGTGCTCATTACATCATGTGCCCTCCTTAATGCCCATCATCCTGTTACCCCATCCCTCACCCTTCTCCCCTCCTGCCACTCTCAGTTTGTTTCCTATGGTTAAGAGTCTCTTATGGTTTGTCTCCCTCTCTGATTATGTCTTGTTTTATTTTTCCCTCTCTTCCTCTATGTTCCTCTGTTTTGTTTCTTAAATTCCACATCTGAATGAAATCATGTACTTCTCTTTCTCTGATTGACTTATTTTGCTTAGCATAATACCCTCTAGTTCCATCCATGTTGTTGCAAATGGCAAGATTTCATTTTTTTGGTAGCTGAGTAATATTCCACTATATATCTATATCTATATCTATATCTATATCTATATCTATATCTATATCTATATATCACATCTTTTTTACCCATTCAACTGTCAATGGCCATCTGGGCTCTTTCCATAGTTTAGCTATTATGGACATTGCTGCTATGGGGTCCAGGTGCCCCTTCGAATCACTACACATGTATCTTTGGCGTAAATACCCAGTAGTGAGATTCCTGGGTCAAAGGAATATCTCTATTTTCAACCTTTTGAGGAACCTCCATGCTGTTTTCCAGAGTGGCTGCACCAGCTTGCATTTCTACCAACACTGTAAGAGGGTTCACCTTCCTCCACATCCTCACCAACATCTCTTATTTCCTGACTTGTTAATTTTAGCCATTCTGACTGGTGTAAGGTGGTATCTCATTGTGGTTTTGATTTGAACTTCCCTGATGCCAAGTGATGTTGAGCACTTTTTTTAACAGGGAACTGAGCTGGGTATTCTGGTTTGGAAGCTAGAGAAGATTCATTCATTTTTTTATTTTTTATCTTATTTTTAATTTATTTATTTATTTAATTTATTTTTTTTATTTTTATATATTTTTTTATTATGTTATGTTAGTCACCATACAGTACATCATTAGTTTTTGATGATGTGTTCCATGATTCATTGTTTGCATATAACACCCAGTGCTCCATTCAATACGTGCCCTCCTAATACCCATCACCAGGCTAACCCATCCCCCCACCCCCCTCCCCTCTGAAACCCTCAGTTTGTTTCCTGGAGTCCATGGTCTCTCATGGTTTGTCTCCCCCTCTGATTTTCCCCCCTTCATTTCTCCCTTCCTTCTCCTAATGTCCTCCATGCTATTCCTTATGTTCCACAAATAAGTGAAACCATATGATAATTGACTTTCTCTGCTTGACTTATTTCACTTAGCATAATCTTCTTGAGTCCCATCCATGTCGATGCAAAAGTTGGGTATTTATCCTTTCTGATGGCTGAGTAATATCCCATTGTATATATGGACCACATCTTCTTTATCCATTTATCTATTGAAGGGCATCTTGGCTCTTTCCATAGTTTGGCTATTGTGGACATTGCTGCTATGAACATTGGGGTGCATGTGGCCTTCTTTTCACTACATCTGTATCTTTGGGGTAAATACCTAATAGGGCAATTCCTGGGTCATAGGGTAACTATTTTTAATTTTTTGAGGAACCTCCACACTGTTTTCCAAAGTGGCTGTACCAGCTTGCATTCCCACCAACAGTGTAAGAGGGTTCCCCTTTCTCCACAACCTCTCCAATATTTGTTGTTTCTTGCCTTGTCAATTTTTGCCATTCTAACTGGTATAAAGTGGTATCTCAATGTGGTTTTGATTTGAATTTCCCTGATGGCTAATGATGATGAACATTTTTTCATGTGTCTGGTAGCCATTTGTATGTCTTCTTTGGAGAAGTGTCTGTTCATGTCTTCTGCCCATTTTTTTTGACTCGATCATTTGTTTTTTGGGTGTTGAGTTTGAGAAGTTCTTTATAGATCTTGGATATCAGCCCTTTGTCTGTAGTGTCATTTGCAAATATCTTCTCCCATTCCGTGGGTTGCCTCTTTGTTTTGTTGACTGTTTCCTTTGCTGTGCAGAAGCTTTTTATCTTGATGAAGTCCCAAAAGTTCATTTTCACTTTTGCTTCCCTTGCCTTTGGAGACGTGTCTTGAAAGAAGTTGCTGTAGCCAATGTCAAAGAGGTTACTGCCTATGTTCTCCTCTAGGATTTGGATGGATTCCTGTCTCACATTGAGGTCTTTCATCCACTTTGAGTTTATCTTTGTGAGTGGTGTTAGAGAATGGTCGAGTTTCATTCTTCTGCATGTGGCTGTCCAATTTTCCCAGCACCATTTATTGAAGGGACTGTCTTTTTTCCACTGGATATTTTTTCCTGCTTTGTTGATTAGTTGACCATAGAGTTGAGGGTCCATATCTGGGCTCTCTGTTCTGTTTCAATGATCTATGTGTCTGTTTTTGTGCAGTACCATGCTGTCTTGGTGATCACAGCTTTGTAATATAGCTTGAAATCACACAACATGATGCCCCCAGCTTTTTCTTTTTCAACATTTCCTTGGCGATTCGGCGTCTTTTCTGATTCCATAGAAATTTTAGGATTGTTTGTTCCAGCACTCTGAAAAATGCCATTGGTATTTTGATTGGGATGGTGTTGGAAGTATAGATTGCTCTGGGCAGCATAGACATTTTAACAATGTTTATTCTTCTAATCCATGAGCATGGAATGTTTTTCCATCTTTTTGTGTCTTCCTCAATTTCTTTTTCCTGTGTCTGTTGGCCATTTAGATGTCTTCTATGGAGAAATGTCTGTTCATGTCTTCTGCCCATTTCTTGTATGGATTTTTTGTTTTTTCGGTGTTGATTTTGATATGTTCTTTATAGATTTTTGGATACTAACCCTTTATCTGATAAAACATTTTCAAAAACTCCTATTCTGTAGGTTGTCTTTTGGTTTTGTAGACTGTTTCCTTTGCTGTGCAAAAGCTTTTTATCTTGATGAAGTCCCAATAGCTCATTTTTGTCTTTGTTTCCTTTGCCTTTGGAAATGTGTCTAGTCAGAAATTGTTGTAGCAGAGGGCAAAGAGGTTGCTGCCTATGTTCTCTTCTAGGATTTTGATGGATTCCTGTCTCACATTTAGGTCTTTCATCCATGTTGAGTTTATCTTTGTGTATGGTGTAAGAAAATGGTCCAGTTTCGTTGTGCTTTATGTGGCTGTCCAATTTTCTGAACACCATTTGTTGAAGATACAGTCTTTTTTCCACTGGATAGTCTTTCCTGCTTTTTTGAAGATTAATTGACCATCGAGTTGAGGGTCCATTTCTGGGTTCTCTATTCTGTTCTATTGATCTACGTGTCTGTTTTTGTGCCAGTATCATACTGTCTTGATGATTACAGCTTTGTAATAGAGCTTGAAGTCTGGCACTGTGATGCCACCAGCTTTGGTTTTCTTTTTCAATGTTCCTCTGGCTATTTGGGGTCTTTTATGGTTCCATACAAATTTTAGAATTCTTTGTTCCAGCTCTGTGAAAAATGCTGGTGGTATTTTGATAGGCATTGCATTGAATGTATAGATTGCTTTGATTGTATAGACATTTTAACAATATTTGTTCTTACAATCCATGAGCATGGAATGTTTTTCCTTTGCACTGTGTCTTTTTTAATTTCTTTCATAAGTGTTCTATACTTTTCAGAATACACATCTTTTACCTCTTTGGTTAGGTTTATTCCTAGGCATCTTATGGCTTTTGGTGCAATTGTAAATGGGATTTATCTTTCCGCTGCTTCATTGTTGGTGTATAGAAATGCAAGAGACTTCTGTGCATTGATTTTATATCCTGCCACTTTGCTGGATTTGTGTATCAGTTCTAGCAATTTTTTGGTGGAATCTTTCATGTTTTCTACATAAAATATCATGTTGTCTGTGAAGGGTGAACATTTGACTTCTTCTTTGCTCATTTGGATGCCTTTTATTTCTTTTGGTTGTCTGATTGCTGAGGCTAGGACTTCTAGTACTATGTTGAACAACAGTGGTGAGAATGGACATCCCTGCTGTGTTCCTGACCTTAGGAACATTGAGGATGATATTAGCTGTGGGTCTTTCATATATGGACTTTATGATGTTGAGGTATGTTCCTCTATTCCTACTTTGTTGAGGGCTTTTATCAAGAAAGGATGCTGTATTTTGTCAAATGCCTTTTCTGCATCTATTGAGAGGATCATGTGGTTCTTATCCTTTCTTTTATTAATGTGGTGTATCATGTTGATTTATTTGCAGATGTTGGACCACCCCTGCAGCCCAGGAATAAATCCCACTTGGCCATGGTGAAAATCCTTTAAATGTACTATTGGATCCATTTAGTCGCTATCTTGTTGAGAATTTTTGCATCCATGTTCATCAGGGATATTGGTCTACAATTCTCCCTTTTAGTGGGGTCTTTGTCTGGTTTGGGGATCAAGGTAATGTGGCCTCATAGAACAAGTTTGGAAGTTTTCCTTCCCTTTCTATTTTTTGAAACAGCTCAGAGGAATAATATTAGTTCTTCTTTAAATGTTTGGTAAAATTCCCCTGGGAAGCCATCTGGCCCTGGTCTCTTGTTTGTTGGGAGATTTTTGATTACTTATTCAATTTCCTTGCTGGTTATGGGTGTGTTCAAGTTTTCTATTTCTTCCTGTTTCAGTTTTGGTAGTTTATAAATTTCCAGGAATACATCCATTTCTTCCAGATTGCCTAATTTGTTGGCATATCGTTGCTTATAATATGTTCTTATAATTCTTTGTATTTCTTTGGTGTTCCTTCTGATCTCTCCTCTTTCATTATTTTATTTTATTTGGGTCCTTTATCTTTTTTTTGATAAGTCTGGCTGGTGATTTATTGATCTTATTATTTCTTTCAAAGAACCAGCTCCTAGTTTCCTTGATCTGTTCTACTGTTCTTCTGGTTTGTATTTCATTGATTTCTGCTCGAATCTTTATTTCTCTTCTCCTGCTTGGTTTAGGATTTATTTGCTGTTCTTTCTCCAGCTCCTTTAGGTGGAAAGTTAGCTTGTGTATTTGAGACTTTTCTAATTTTTTAAGAAAGGCTTTTATTGCTATGTACTTCCGTCTTAGGACCACCTTTGCTGTATCCCAAAGGTTTTGAATGGTTTTGTTTTCATTGTCATTTGTTTCCATGGATTTTTTAAATTTTTATTTAATTTCCTGGTTGACCCATTCATTCTTTAGTAGGATGCTCTTTAACCTCCATGTATTTGAGTTCCTTCCAAATTTCCTCTTGTGACTGAGTTCAATTTTCAAAGCATTGTGGTCTGAAAATATGTGGGGACTAATCTCAGTCTTTTGGTACTTGTTGAGCCCTAATTTGTGACCTAGTATGTGATCTGTTCTGAACAATGTTCCATGTGCACTTGAGAAGAATGTGTATTCTGTTGCTTTAGGATGGAATGCTCTGAATATATCTGTTAAGTCCATCTGGTCCAGTGTGTCATTCAAAGCCCTTGTTTCCTTGTTGATCCTCTGCTTAGATGATCTGTCCATTGTTGTGAGTGGGGTGTTAAAGTCCCCTACTATTATTGTACTATTATCAATATGTTTCTTAAATTTTATTATTAATTGGTTTATATAATTGGCTGCTCCCAAGTTAGGAGCATAAATATTTACAATTGTTATATCTTCCTTTTGGATAGACACTTTAAATATGATATAGTGTTCCTCTTCATCTCTTATTACAGTCTTTGGTTTAAAATCTAATTTGTCTGATATAAGGATTGCTACCCCAGCTTTCTTTTGATGTCCATTAGCATGATAAATGGTTCTCCACCCCTCACTTTCAATCTGGAGATGTCTTTGAGTCTAAAATAAGTCTCTTGTAGACAGCATATGGATGGGTCTTGCTTTTTTATCCAATCTGATACCCTGTGTCTTTTGATTGGAGCATTTAGCCCATTTACATTCAGAGAAATTATTGAAAGATAAGAATTTAGTGTAATTGTATTACTTGTGAAGTCACTGTTTCTGTATATTGTCTCTGTTCCTTTCTGGTCTATGTTACTTTTGTGCTTTCTCTTTGCTTAAAGATTAAAGGGATACAGTTCTTGCTGATTACATTCAGAACTCCAGTAGGAAGTCTGAACAAGACCCTTTAGGAAAACCTCACCCAAGGATCTCCCCATCTGACCTGTGGATACCCCCAAAGTTCCCAGTGTTAAGCCCACACCTATCGCCACTCTATGCCAGGCTCCTTGTGTGTCCTCCTGAGTGGGGTGGCAAGAGCGAGCTCCTTTATGAAGCAAGTGTGCCCAGAGAATAGGATAGGGTCTGTGGGCAAGAGAGAAACCACAAACTTGAATTTTAGTGCCACCTTCTGGAAAACAAAAGAGGTTTCCAACAGCCAGTATGGTGTATTATAAGCTGGAGAGAAGACATACAGCTTATGAATTCTGCCACAAAAGGAAGTGAAATATGTGAAGCAGGTGTATCCATACAAAGGGAGAAAGTCACAGATACAAGCAGAACCAACAAGAAAACTCCCAATTGAGGACAAGTAGTAAAGACTAGAGGAGGTGACTGCTACTTCAAATGTAAAACAACAATAAAAAACACCAAGAATGAAGAATCAAGGAAATATGACATCATGAAAAGAAAATGATCCTCCAGTAACAGAAATCAGATACCTGGAATTCTGTGATCTACCTGATAAGAAATTTAAAATAGATGTTTTGAGGTAACTCAGTGAGCTATAAGAAAACACAGAAAGACAGAGGGGATTTAAAATGGTGGAGTAGTAGGGGGACCCTATTGTTGCCTCATCCCTCAAACACAGCTAGATAAATATCAAATCATTCTGAACACCCAGGAAATCAGTCTGGGGACTGAGAAAGAAAACACCACAACTAGAGGGAGAAAAGAGGCCACACAGAGGAAGGTAGAAAGTGTGGAGATTTGATGTGGGGGAGAAGAGAATCATAGATGCTATGGAGGAAAGGGACCACTAATCAGAGAGAGCAACAAGGGAAAAGAAATCCCTAACCTACAGAGAAGACAAAGTTAGCAGCAGATCTCTCCATAGACCAGAAGAAAGTGGCATGACATATTCAATGAGCTGAATGGGAAAACTATGCAGCCAAGAATACCCAGCAGGGCTGTCATTCAGAAAAGAAGGAGAGGTAAAAAGTTTCCCAGACAAACAGAAACTAAAGGAATTCGTGACCATTAAACCTGCCCTGCAAGGAATATTAAAGGAGACTCCACTCCCTGAGTGGGAAAGAAAGACCAAAACCAACAAAGACTAGAAAGGAATGTTGAAAATCTCCATAAACACCAAATTTACAGGTAATATAATGGCACTAAATTTATATCTATCACTCTGAATTCATTCATATAATCACTCTGAATGTAAATGGACTAAATGCTCCAATCAAAAGACATAAGGTATCAGAATGAAAAAAAAACAAAACTAAACAAAAAAAAAAAAACAAGACCCATCTATAAGCTCCCTACAGGAGACTCATTTTAGACCTAAAGACACCTGCAGATTGAAAGAGTGAAGGGATAGAGAACCATCTATCATGCTAACAGACATCAAAAGAAAGCTGGAGTAGCCAAACTTAGACAAACTAGATTTTAAATCAAAGAATGTAACAAGACATGAAGAAGGGCACTATATCATAATAAAGAGGTCTATCCAATAAGAAGATCTAACAATTGTAAATATTTATGCCCCCAACATGGCAGCACCCAAATACATAAATCCATTAATAACAAATGTAAAGAAACTCATTGATAATAATACAATAATAATAGGGGACTTTAACACCCCATTCACAGCAATGGACAGATCATCTAAGCAGAAGATCAACAAGGAAACAAGGCTTTGAATGACAAACTGGACCAGATGAACTTAACAGATATATTCAGAGCATTTCATCCTAATGCAGCAGAATACACATTCTTTTCAAGTGCACATGGAACATTCTCCAGAGTAGATCACATACTATCAGGTCTCAACAAGTATAAATGATTGAGATCATACCATTCATATTTTCAGACCACAATGCTATGAAACTAGAAGACAACCACAAGAAAAAATTTGGAAAGACCACAAATACATGGAGGTTAAAGGACATCATACTAAAGAATGAATGGGTTAACCAGGAAATTAAAGAAGAAATTAAAAAATACATGGAAGCAAATGAAAATGAAAACATGACAGTCTAAAACCTTTGGGATCCTGTGAAAGTGGTCCTAAGAGGGAAGTATATAGCAATACAGGTCTACCTCAAGACGAAAGAAAAGTCTCAAATACACAACCTAACCTTTTGCCTATAGGAGCTAGAAAAGAAACAGCAAATAAAGCCTAAATCCAGCAGAAGAAGGGAAATAATAAAGATTAGAGCAGAAATAAATGATATAGAAACAAACAAACAAACAAACCCCCAGTAGAACAGATCAATGACACTAGGAGCTGGTTCTTTGAAAGAATTAATAAAATTGATAAATCACTATCCAGACTTATCAAAAAGAAAAGAGAAAGGACCCATATAAATAAAATCACAAATGAAAGAGGAGAGATCACAAACAACACCACAGAAATACAATAATAAGAGAATATTATAAAAAATTATTTGCCCACAAATTTGACAATCATGAAGAAATGAATAAATTCCTAGAAACATACAAACTACCAAAACTGAAACAGGAAGAAATAGAAAATTTGAACAGATTGATAACCAGCAAAGAAATTGAATGACTAATCAGAAATTGCCCAACAAGCAAAAGTTCAGGGTCAGATGGCTTCCTAGGGGAATTCTACCCAACATTTAAAGAAAAGATAATAACTCTTCTTCTGAAACTGTTCCAAAAAATAGAAATGGAAGGAAAACTTCCAAACTCATGCTACAAGGCCAGCATTACCTTGATTCCAAAACCAGACAATGACCCCACTAAAAAGGAGAACTATCAGCCAATATCCCTGATGAACATGGATTCAAAAATTCTCAACAAAATACTAGCAAATTGAATCCAACAGGTGTCCTCTAGAAGGTGCTGACTTCAGAGCGTCCATCCAAGGTGACAGAATAAGTCAATATCTTTAGAAGTTGATAGCTGCTACCCAAGAGAAAAAAGAATCATTTTTTTTCTTCAATACCCATTCTGTCTATTTGCTTTGCTACTAATCTTGCCTATTATTACACGTTGATGTCTTCTAGAACACTAACATGATCTCTCTTATCTTTCACCTATTATTTTTGATCCACATCATCTTCTTCTGACACTTAAAGAAGAATACAACTCTCTTTCCCAGTCCACAGCTACTACTCTGAATTTAACTAATTGCTGAATCTGACATCCTCTTCCCCCTCCACTAAAAAAAATTAATAGCATTTCTTTAATCACTTCAGAAGATATATTCTCTTTTATAGGTCCCAACCTTCCATCTTGTAAAAACTGACCCTTGACTTCGTATCTTCAAAATGCCTCTACCAAGGGCATTACAAGACCTATCAGTAAGACCTAGATATTTTAAAGTAGTTACTGATATTGGGAATATGCTGGTGATTAAATTCAGTTTTTTATGTTCAGACATACTTTATCCAGTTTTGCAGAAATTAATTCCACTTGAGTTATTTGTCCATCTTAAGAGACACACATTTGACTCACTTTTTTGTGATAAATAACACCTATACTCTCAATGCAGTCCCACTAGGGTATGACTTCTTATATAGTCAGTAGGCTTATACTTGCCATACACTAACCTATCCTCTATCAGGATAATTATTAGAGATGTCCAGATATTTAAAACTACCACTCCTTCAATGGATCATTCCCCCCACACACACACAAACACACACAAAATTACCCAAGAATCCCCAAAATTAAGAATATATCAGCTCCTTTGGAGAACTCTTAGAAACTTGTTCCTTCTTTATGCATACCATGTGAGCTGCGATTCTCACCTTAGGAATGATACAACTGGAATAATAGTCCAAAACTCATCTTTGGCTCTAGTAAAAGTCATAAATATGCAACTCCTACTCTGAAGCCCAACAAACTAGTCTATATTCATTAGTTAGAGTTGTTATTGGCAATCACATAGCCCTAGATTTTCTCTTAATTACCTATAGTAAATACTTCTTACTGTACTTTTATACCACAAAACAAGCAAAACAGTCTGTGACTAAGCTTTATAAAAGGTCACCTGGATCTCTAAAACAAATCCAGATATATTTATTGAGTGAATTTTATAGACTAGGCCCCTAAATTCAAGGTTTGATTCAAGTACTAATAATCATTATTCTTTCTGATAGTTGCTTGTGTTAACATTTGGTTGGCATATTCTGTCCTGAGTATTAAATACTATTGCATAGCTGTTGCCACATCAGATGATTCAACAACTCATCCTATAACAAAGGAGCAGGAAAGATTAATCCTAGTCCAACTATAGACAACATTCTCTAAACAACTTCCTAATGAGCAAAATCTCAACAATGGTAAAAATATGGATATTATGGATAAATACCCTGCAGCCTTATGTTGGCTGTCCTTGGCCAAAGGGAGATGGGACTGACAAAGAACAAAGCAGCTCTGACATCAAGGAGTGTGTCTAGTAATATCAACTAAGTCTTGGTGTTGCTAGGAGCTGGCCTGGCACTCACAGCAAGGCCCTGGTGTTCTCCCATTAAACAATTTCTTAGAACATCAATAGCAGACAAGACCACGCTGTGACCATGATAGAGCAAAACAAAAATAACACCACTCAGTAAACATGCCTGAATATAGACAAAACTAGGAATATTATCCAAATTACAAAAATGATAAAATATCCCTCTACACTGGCTAATATGAGTGATTGCTTCTTTATTAATCACTGTTTTAGTTTCAGCCATTCCTTCTTTATAAAATTCATTGAAAAAATAAAATAAAATGTACTGAGATACTCAATTATAGAATTCTACCTGCTTCCTTGCAGTATGCAATCCAGACTAAAAGCTCCTCCCACGAGTGTTCTCTGAAATCACTCAAAACAAACCCAAACCATTATATATTTTTATCATCATTTTACTGAAATGTTCCATGGTTCCCTAGTCTTATTCTTCCTCACTATAGTGAACAATAAACCCAAAATCTTAACCACAGATGTGATCCTTCTGGTCTTTGATTCAGGGAATTAACACTATATACCTTTTTTTCTGATAGAAAAGTCAAACAATACAATCTAAGAATGTCCCTTCACTTTGTTACCATTCCCCAAATCTAAGTATTTCCCTCAGAATTAACAGTTAGTTTACATTCCACACATATGGGACAATAAATAATGTCTTTGTAGTCTATCATGATTTTTTTTTCCGTTTTTTAAAGATTTTTTTTTTAAATTTATTTGAGAGAGAGGAGATAAAGCACTTGGGAGAGCAGGGGAAGGGGCAGAGGGAGAGAGAGAAAGAGAAAGAGAGAATCTCCAGCAGACTCCCTGCAGAGCATGGAGGTTGATGCAGGGCTTGATCCCATGACTGAGATCATGACCTGAGCCAAAATCAAGAGTCAGATGCTTAACTGAATGAGCCACCCAGGTGCCCCTTGATTTTTTTCCTTATAAAATTTTCTCTTTTGGAGATCATTCCATGGCATTAAATAAAGGTCTGCCCCATTGTTAAAATTAATCTGCTTAGATAAAAAAGATGTGGTCCATATATACAATGGAATATTACTCAGGCATCAGAAAGGATGAATACCCAACTTTTGCATTGACTGGAGGGGAATTGGAACTGGAACTGGAACTGGAGGGGAACTGGAGGGGATTATTCTTAGTGAAATAAGTCAAGCAAAGACAATTATCATATGGTTTCACTTATATGTGGAACATAAGGAATAGCATGGAGGACATTAGGAGAAGGAAGGGAAAAATGAAGGGGGGGAAATCGGAGGGGGAGACGAACCATGAGAGACTATGGACTTCGGGAAACAAACTGAGGGTTTCAGAGGGGAGGAGGGTGAGGGGATGGGTTAGCCTGGTGGGTGATGGGTATTAAGGAGGGCACTGTTGCGGGGCGCCTGGGTGGCTCAGTCGTTAAGCGTCTGCCTTCGGCTCAGGTCATGATCCTGGGGTCCTGGGATCGAGCCCCGCATCGGGCTCCCTGCTCAGCGGGGAGCCTGCTTCTCCCTCTCCCTCTGCCGCTCCCCCTGCCTGTGATCTCTCTGTCTCTCAAATAAATTAATAAAGTTTAAAAAAAAAAAAAGGAGGGCACTGTTGCATGGAGCAGTGGGTGTTATATGCAAACAATGAATCATGGAACACTACATCAAAAACTAATGATGTACTGTATGGTGACTAACATAACATAATTAAAAAAATAATTTGCTTAATTTTGTGCCTGATTTGAAAAAAATCTCCACCAATATTCCACAATATTCTTGGATACACCTGGATTTAGCCATTCCCTTATTGTTGCCCATGTTTCACTATTACCAATACCTTGGTGACCACTCCTGGTTTATGTCTTGGTGTATTTTCCCCATTGAGGATGATATTAGCTGTGGGTTTTTCATATGTGGTCTTTATTACATTCCTTCTAAACTTACTTTGTTGAGGGTTTTTATCATGAATGGATGTTGCACTTTGTCAAATGCTTTCCCTGCATCTATCGAAATGATCATATGGTTCTTATCCTTTCTTTTATAAATGTAATGATCACATTGATTGATTTGCAAATATTGAACTGCCCCTGCAGCCCAGGAATAAATCTCATTTGATTGTAGTGAATGATTTTTTAAAAGATTTCATTTATTTATTTGAGATAGAGTGAGAGAGAGAGAGCACAAGCAGGATGGAGGGACGGAGGAAGAGGGAGAAGCAGGCACCCCACTGAGCAGGGAGCCCAATGTGGGGCTCAATCCCAGGACCCCCATGACATGAGCTGAAGGCAAATGCTTAAACTGACTGAGCCACTCAGGGGCTCCTATGGTGAATGGTTTTTTAAATGTATTGTTGAATTTGGTTTGCTAGTATTTTATTGAGAATTTCTGCATCTGTGTTCATTAAGGATATTGGTCTATAGTTCTCTTTTTTTAGTGGTGTCTTTATCTGGTTTTGGTATCAGGGTAATATTGGCCTCATAGAATGATTTGGAAGTTTTCTTTCATCTATTTTTTGAAATAGTTTGAGAAGAATAGGTATTAACTCTTATTTATATTGTTTGTTGTGAGTTTTTTTGATTACTGATTCAATCTCCTTGCTGGTAATCAGTCAAATCAAATTTTTCTATTTGTTCCTGTTTCAGTTTTAGTAGTTTACATTTTCTTTTTTTTTTTTTAAAGATTTTATTTATTTATTTGGCAGAGAGAGAGCACAAGTAGGCAGAGTGACAGGCAGATGGAGAGGGAGAAACAGGCTCTCCACCGAGCAGGGAGCCGGATGTGGGGCTCGATCTCAAGACCCCAGGATCATGACCTGAGCTGAAAGCAGCCACTTAACAAACTGAGCCACCCAGGCGCCCCAGTAGTTTACATTTTCTAGGAATTAATCCATTTCTTCTAGGTTGTCCAATTTGTTGGCATATAGATTTTCATAATCTCTTATAATTGTATTTTGGTGGTGTTGGTTGTTATTTCTCTTTTCTTATTTGTTATTTTATTTATTTGTGTCCTTCCTCTTTTCTTTTTGATAAGTCTGCTAGAGATTTATTAATTTTATTGATGTTTTTAAGGAACCAGCTCCCGGTTTCATTGATCTGTTCTACTGGTATTTTTTTAGTTTCTGTATCAGTTATTTCTGCTCTAGTCTTTATTATTCCCCATGTTCTGCTGGCTTTAAACTTCTTTTGTTATTCTTTTTCTAGCTTCTTTACGTGTAAGGTTAGGTTGTTTATTTGAAAATTTTCTTGCTTCTTGAGGTAGGCCTGTATTGCTATATACTTCCCTCTTAGGACTGCTTTTGCTGCACCCTAAAAGTTTGAACTGTTCTGTTTTCATTTTCATGTGTTTCCATGCACTTTTTGATTTCTTCTTTGATTTCCTGATTGACACATTCATTCTTTAGTACCATGTTTAACCTCCATGTATTTGTGGTCTTTCCAAATTTTTTCTTATGGTTGACTTCTAGTTTCATAGTGTTGTGGTCAGAAAAGGTACATGATATGATTTCAAGTTTTTGTATTTGTTGAGGACGGATTTGTGACCTAATATGTGATCTATTCTGGAGAATGTCCCGTGTGCACTTGAAAAGAACGTGTATCCTGCTATTTTAGGATGTAATGTTCTCAATATATCTGTTAAGTTCATCTGGCCCAGGGTGACATTCAAAGCCATTGTTTCCTTAAGGATTTTCTGTTTAGATGATCGTCTCTTGATGTAAGTGGGGTGTTAAAGTCCCCTACTATTATTGTATTATTATCAATTAGTTCCTTTATGTTTGTTATTAATTGTTTTATATGTTTGGGTGCTCCCATGTTGGGGACATAAACATTTACAATTGTTATATCTTCTTGTTGGATTGTCCCCTTTATGATTATATAGTGCCCTTCTCTGCCTCTTGTTATAGTCTTTGTTTTAAAGTCTAGTTTGTTACTATAAGTGTTGATACTCTGGCTTTCTTTTGACATCCATTTGTGTGATAAATGTTCTCCACACCCACCCCACTTTCAATCTGCAGGTGTTATTAGGTCTAAAATGTCTCTTGTAGGCAGCATATAGATGGGGCTTAGTTTTTTTTATCCATTCTGACACCCTATGTCATTTGATTGGAGCATTTAGTCCATTTACATTCAGAGTAATTATTGATAGATATATATTTCATGCCATTTTCTTACCTGTTTTGTCTTTGTTTGTCAGAGATTTTCTCTGATCCTTCCTTGTCTTTGTGACTTTTGGTCTCTCCTTTCTTCTCAAAGAGTTCCCTTTAATATTTCTTGCAGGGCTGGTTTAGTGTCACAAACTCTTTTAGTTATTGTTTGTCTGGGAAACTCTTTATCTCTCCTTCTATTCTGGACAATAGCCTTGCTGGATAGAGTATTCTTGGCTGTAGATGTTTCCCATTTGGCACTTTGAATATATCATGCCACTCTCTGCTGGCTTGCCACATTTCTGTTGAGAAATCTGCAGCTAGCCTTATGGGTCTTCCTTTGTAAGTTAAGGACTTCTTTTGTCTTGTTGCTTTTAAGATTTTTTTTCTTTATTGCTATATTTTGCAAATTTAATTAAAATGTGTCTTGGTTTTGGCCTGTTTTTTAAAAAATTTGATGGGAGTTTTCTGTGCCTCCTGGATCTGGATGTCTCTTTCCTTCCCCAGATTAGGGAAGTTTTCAGCTATTATTTCCTCAAATATATTTTCTGCCCCCTTTTCTCTCTCTTCTTCTGGGACTTATAACATGAATGTTATTATGTTTGATGGCATCACTGAGTTGCCTAAGTCTATTCTCATGTTGCATAATTCTTCTTTTTCTCTTTTGTTCCGCTTATTTCCCATTATTTTGTCTTCTAGTCACTAATTTGTTCCTCTGCTTTTTCCATCCTGCTGTTCACTGCATCAAGTGTGTTTCTAATATCATTTATCACATGCTTCATCTCTGATTGTTTCTTTTTTAACTCTTTTATTTCTGTAGTAAGGGTCTCACTAATGTTTTGTATTCTTTTCTGAAGCCCAGTGAGTATACTTATGATTGTTGTTTTAAATTGTCCGTCAAGCATGTTACTTATATCTGTTTTCCTCAGATCTCTGGCTGTGGCATTATTTTATTCTTTCATTTGGCATAAATTCCTCCATTTTGACATTTTGTGTAAGTCTCTACTTTCTTCGGTGTGTTAGAAAAACCAGTTATGTCTCTTGCTCTCTCTCTTCCATGTGACCTCTTCTCTCCCTTTAGTTGTAGAGTTTGTTCTGTCCATCTTCAGGTCAGTTTCTGGGGTACTTAGAATGATTTGATAGTTATCTAGTTGTGTTAGTGGGAGATGAGCCTAGGGTCCTCCTACTCTACCACCATCTTCCTCTCTCTCCCTGTATTTTCATTTCTTATCCTAAAATGATTACTGAAGAAGTAGAATAACATTTTAATTCCAAAAAAATTTTCCAAATTGCTGTTCAGTTTCCTCCCAGAGTATAATCAACACTAGATACCATTTCCACACTGATTACACAAAACAATCCAAGGACTAAAAATGGCATCTCATTGTTATCCAATTTTTTCCACTTCAAATGAAGATGCTCATATCTTCATCTAAATATATTAAATAAGTTGAGGGTTTTGAGAAATAATGCTACAAGTTTCTTTAGCCCAGTAGTGGTTACAGTAAGAACTTAAATAATGTGATCTATTTACAGCTTTTTATTTATTTTATTTTATTTTTTTTGCTATCAGGCTGAGGGCTGGCACTCTATGCCAGGTCCTGCTCTTAATGAGCTCTCTGTGCATTAGTCTTGTATTTATTTTAAAAATTTACTGAATATCTACTATGTGGCAAACAAGCATTATTTTAGGTGATAGGAAAGCAGCAGCAAGCAAGATTCCTTTTTTAAGATGATAAAACTGCAGGTTTTTTAGACAATAAAAAGGTAAGTAAATCATCATCATCATGATCATCATCATCAGTATTCTTATATCTACCTAGATTAGTCTGGAAGGAGGCAACCTGTCATATTCAAATTATAGCAGCTTAAAAGATGTGCAGTGGATAAATAGAAGAAGAATGGCAGAAAGTCAATAATTGTTGAAGCTTAGTGATAGAGCTACCAATTTTATTATATATAGTTCTTTTTACTTTTGATGTGTTTGAAACTTCCCGTAATAAAAATTTTAAAATAAAATTATAGCAGCATATCCTCCAAGGGGTGGAGTAAAGCTATAAGAAAGATTTTCAATTTTTTTTTCTGGAATGCAAATTTTTAGCTTCGCTGTGATGAAAATGTGCTACCAAATTAAGCCTGTGGGGATGAGATTCTCCATTAAGAGAGATTTAAAATACCCTCATTCAATATGTAAACACAGGTGTGAAAAAAAAAAACACTGGTAAAACCCATTTTGGGGACAATCCAGCAATTCTGGGTATAGGCTAGGTGAGAGATAATGTTTTTAGGGTATTTGTTGTTAATTTTCTCCATGTGGTTGTTGATTTTTTTTTGAGGATAATTTCCTTTTATTAAAGACATGAATACAAAATTCTTAAGGGCAAAGGAGAAGAATGTCTATAATTCACTTTAAAATACTTAAGTAATAAAAATAGATTAAGCAAATATGATTAAATTAATAAAACTAAAATCTAGGTGATGCTGATTCTGGGTATATGGTAGTGGTAGCTACTTAGATTTTTTATATCTCTGAATCCCTACAAAAACCCATTGACAACATTTACAACAAAACTAGATGACAGAGTTTTCCCGTGGACCCTAAAATACAAGCAGATGGACAAGATCTGCATATAGGTCTTGTCTATGGAGGAGAATAAAGCTGTGAGCTACTTTCCACCCTAAGCCTGTCTGACTCAATACCTCATGCTCTTTCCATTACACTGAGCTCTCTCACACTGGGTAAGGCGTTCATCTAGCCTTGAAGAGGCTTCTGATGTTGCTGTCATTTCCTAAGCTTCTTACTGGGGCTTTTTGTTGAGAGTCATCTCCTGTAACCAGAATGTAAAAGCCAGATGCACTCTGAATTTATGCTAATAATTTTTCATTTGAAATTCAAAAAGAAATTTAGTTAGGATAGGACAGAATTTTTTTTCTCATTCTCTCCATCAGGTGGCATAAAACATTCCAAAAATCATTTTACATACAACAGAGTAAACATAATTAGAGCTTCATTACCCGCAATTAACAGCACTGAATAATTTATGTAGGTCTTTATTGGTCCAAATTGTTGCTGGTATTTTTCACAAAAACATCATCTGCTCTTTGATGAATCACATCATAAAGTTTTATTTTACCCAGTATTTGTAATCTTGCCTCCCTTCTTATGTATGAATTATTCTTAAATAATTTAAGACATAAGAAGTTGCAAAATTAGTACAGAGAATTTACCAGCACCCTTCACCCAGATTCCCCAAAATATAATATAACCAACATACAATATCAAAACCAGAAAATCCACAATGGATTATTATATTATCAACTCAATTACAGACCTTATTCTGATTTCACCAGTTTCTATATGTACTTTTTATGGTGTATATCTCTATGAAATATTATTACATATAGATTTGTATAGTCATCATCACAATCAGGATACAAAACTTTTATCACCACAAGAAACTCCCTGTTGCTACCCTTTTATGGTCAAACTCTTCTTGCAACCCTAACCTTAGGAAATACCAATATCTTTTCAATCTTTATAATTTTGTCATATAAGAATGTTATATAAATGGAGTAACATGGTATGTGATCTTTTGAGATTGGTTTCTTGAACTTAGCATATGTTTTTGAGATTGATCCAAGTATTGCATGTATTAATAGTAATACAATTACTGTTGTATAGTAGTATTCAGTTGTGTGGATGCACCATAGTTTGTTTATCTATTCACCCTTTGAAAAGCATTTGGGTTGTTTCCAGTTTGGGACTATTACAAATAAAACTGCTATGAACATCTGTGAATAGGTGTTTGTGTCAGCACAAGTTTTCATTTACCTAGGATAAATACCCAGGAATGGAATAGAAGGATCACACAGTATGCATATATTAAGCATAAAAAGAACCTGCCAAACTTTTCCAGAGCAGCTGTACAATTTGACATTCCAAACAGCAATGTATGAGAGATTCAGTTTCCTTGCATTTTGTCAGTACTTGGTATTTTCCACATATATATTTTTAGCAATATTAATAGTTGTGTAGTAGTATCTCATCATAGCTATAACTTGTAGTTCCCTAATCTTTGATTATGTTAAATGTATTTTGATGTGTTTATTTTGGCATCTATATATCCTCCTTGGTGAAGTGTCTTTTCTAACTTTGTCACTTTTAAAATTTATTAATTTTATAGAGCTTTAAAAGAACAGCTTTTATCATGAAGGATTTTCTCTTTTATTGTCCTCTTTTTGACTTCCTGGATTTCAGCTTTTAATTATTTCCTTCCTTCTACTTTTTTTGTTTATTTTTTTCTCTTTCTAGCTTCTTGAAGTGTGAGCTTAGATTATAGATTTGAGACCACTCTCCTTTTCCTAATATATGGACTCAGTGCTACAAATTCCATTTTAAGTACTCAGCTCCAAATTTTTATTTGCATCAATATTTCACTTTTGTTTATTTTTTTCCATCTTGACTTCTTCTCTGACCCATGAATTATTTAGAAGTATATTGTTTAATTTCATGTGTTTGGATATTTTTCTGTTACCTTTCTGTTACTGACTTCTAATTTATTTCTACTATGGTCAGAAATCATAGTTTGTATGAATTAAAATATTTTTTAAAGGTTTATCTTAGGATCCAATATATATTATAACATAATGAGCACAGCATGTGAGCTTGAAAATATTCTGCATGCTTTTGTTGTTTTTTAATGTGTTCTGTAGATTGTATGGGTAGATGTTATTATTCACTTCTATTTCCTTGCTGACACTTTGTCTATTTCTCCTTTTAGTTCTGGGTTTTTTCCTTCATATATTTTACAACTCTGTTGTACAGTGCATATATATTTAAGATTATTATATTTTCCTGTTGAATTGACCCTTTTATCATTATGTAATGGCCTTCTTTGTCTTTGCCTCTTTATTTCTGGTAAATTTTTGCTGTGAAGTCCTACATTGTGTGATATTTTTTCAGCTTTATTGAGATATAAATGACAAAATTGTAAGATATTTAAAGTGTACATGATTTTATACATGTATACATTGTGAAAGGATACCCCTCATTGAGTTATTTAACACATCCATAACCTCACATATATATTCCCTCCCTTTTTGGGGGGAAAACACTTAAGTTCTACTTTGTTAGCAAATTTTAATTATACAGTATGATGTTATCAACTATAGCCACCATGTTATACATTAGATCCTCAGATCTTTTTCATCTTAAAGTTGTACCCTTTTACCATTACCCTCCCCCAGCCCCTAGCAACCATTTTTCCTCCTCCTCCTCCTTCTCCTCCTCCTCCTTCTCCTCCTCCTCCTCTCTTCTTCTTCTTCTTCTTCTTCTTCTTCTTCTTCTTCTTCTTCTTC